>NC_143045.1:2232000-2591500 GCF_057628025.1 Oncorhynchus mykiss
GCACTAACAAGACTCCCAGTTATACAATAAATGTTTGTTTTGTTCGATAAAGTCCCTCTTTATGTCCCAAAAACTCAGTTTTGTTGGCGCGTTTTGTTCAGTTCACTGGCTCCAGGGCGGTCAAAAGAGGCAGACGAATAGATCCTAATAGTACCGGTAAAGTTCATCGAAACATGTCAAACAATGTTTATAATTAAACCTCAGGTTGTCTATTGTCTAAATAAACAATAGTATTTCAACCGGACAATAGCGTTTTCAATAGAAAGGAAAAACAACGAACCGCTCGCTATCGGTCACGCGCGCAAAGCAGCTCTGCATTCTTTCCCTGTCCTTTGACCAAAAGGTATTTTAATTTGTCGTTTTACAAAATACAAGACTGTAAGCTTGTCTAAAGGCTGTTGACATCTAGTGGAAGCCATAGGAACTGCAATCTGGGCTCTAACCCATAACATAGTCAATAGGAGTTCAATGGAAAACAACTCACATCAAAAATATCCCACTTCCTGGATGGATTTTCCTCAGGTTTTCGCCTGCCAAATTAGTTCTGTTATACTCACAGACATTATTTTAACAGTTTTAGAAACTTCAGGGTGTTGTCTATCCAATAGTACCATGCATATGCATATGAATATCCTAGCTTCTGGGTCTGAGTAACAGACAGTTTACTTTGGGCACGTTTGTCATCCAAACTTCAAAATACTGCCCCCTAACCAAGAGAGGTTTTAAGAATGTTATTCTAAATGATCAATTTGATTTTGTTATGTTAATTTAAAGGGTTCAATTATTGTTTTAGTACTCAAGGATGACCTTACTGTATGTTGTCGACATCTATAAAAATGTAATTATGACTCTGACCATGAGTGGATGATGAAATCATGTTTCATTAGCTGGCAAAAAAGTGGTTAACTTTCTCCCCACTGTGGTGGCCAACCAAGAGGACTATATATTGTGCAGGACTCAGCTATCACACATGACTGTATATTGAATAGAACTGAAATGCATTGAGAAATATACTTACTTTCCTTCTATGCATTATTCATTTTGCACAGTTGTTGTTTTGTCCCAGGTCTAAGAGCCAGAGCTAAATAAACATTTTGTCAGATGATCCAAAGGAACAGCTTTTTGTCAATTTCTCTAACTAGCAAAGCATTTCCTTCTCCAGTTCCATTATGTGAAAAACACTTGGTAGAATTGCATTTTAAATGTCATCCCTAGTGGCACTGCGACACGTTAAACATGAGTTAACATGTTTTCCCTATGTTTTCCCATACTTACAGTATTCAAACCCCTTTCCATTTTCCAAATTTTCTTATATTACAGCCTTATTCTAAAATGGATTCCATAAATAAAAATCCTCAGCAATCTACACACAATACCCCATAACGACAAAGCGAAAACAGGTTTTTCGAAATTTTAGCAAATGTATTTGAAAAACAAAAACAGAAATACCTTATTTACATAAGACTCAAAACTGAGCTTAGGTGCATCCTGTGCTTTGAAGGTCCCCAAGAACACAGTGGCCTCCATCATTCTTTTTTTTTTTATTTTACCTTTATTTAACAAGGCAAGTCAGTTAAGAACAAATTCTTATTTTCAATGACGGCCTAGGAACAGTGGGTTAACTGTTCAGGGGCAGAATTGGAAGAAGTTTGGAACCACCAAGACTCTTCCAAGAGCTGGCCGCCCAGCCAAACTGAGCAATCGGGGGAGCAACGAGATGAGCAACGAGATGACCAAGAACCCAATGGTTACTCTGACAGAGCTCTAGAGTTCCTCTGTGGAGATGAGAGAACCTTCCGGAAGGACAACCATCTCTGCAGCACTCCATCAATCAGGCCTTTACAGTAGAGTGACCAGACGGAAACCACTCCTTATTAAAAGGCACATGATAGCCCACTTGGATTTTGTCGAAAGGCGCCTAAAGACTATCAGACCATGAAAAACAAGATTCTCTGGTCTGATGAAAATCAAGATTTAACTCTTTGGACTGAATGCCACGCATGACATCTAGAGGAAGCCTGGCACCATCCCTACGGTGACGCATGGTGGTGGCAGCATCATGCTGTGGGGATGTATTTCAGCGGCAGGGACTGGGAGACTAGTCAGGATCAAGGCAAATAGGAACGGAGCAAAGTACAGAAATATCTTTGATGAAAACCTGCTCCAGAATGCTCAGGACCTCAGACTGGTGCGAAGGTTCAAGCTTGAGAGGATTTGCAGAGAAGAATGGGAGAAATTCCCCAAATGCAGTGCAGGTGTGCCAAGCTTGTAGCGTCATACCCAAGAAGACTCGAGGATGTAATCGCTGCCAATAGCGTTTCAACAAAGTACTGAGTAAAGGGTCTGAATACTTATGTAAATGTGATATTTCATTCTTTTTATTTTGAATAAATTAGCAACAATTTCTACAAACCTGTTTTTGCTTTGTCATTATGGGGTACTGTGTGTAAAAAAATATTTTTATACATTTTACACTAAGGCTGTAACCTAATAAAATATGGAAAAAGTCAAGTGGTCAGAATACTTCCTGAAGGCACTGTATGTTCTCATGGCCATGGCACAAGTGAAATACTATAGCATAGTAGCCATGACCGTACTGTAAAATATCCCATGAGTTGGGATATGGAAAACACATAGAAAAACACATAGAAAAACACATGTAGGCAGCTAGTACTCATACCGTATCAGTTTTGTTTGACCTACTTAATGCTTCACTGACAGCTGGAAGTGAACCGAAACCTGTGTGCAATATTATGTAAACCTTCCCAGAATGTTTGTCTCACCAGAGAGGAATGATATCAATGTGAAGCACTCTAATCACTTTCACTACCACCGTCTCCCTGAGAAGATAACTGGTTTGACAGCATTTCTCTCTCCCCAAACAGTATGCTGATCTCTTTCTGACACCAGTGCATTTCTCCCAGATCTGCAGGATTTGATAAACACTCCTCGTTCATAAAAGAGTGTGTGCCACTCCCATCCACGTTAGTTGACAGCAGACCCCCTGAAAAAAAATCATCTTCACCATCTAATCAAAGTTAGTCTGAATCAATGTCTCCGGCACAACCTTTTACACCCACAAGTGACACATTTGACGGTTTCCATCAGGCTGTAATTCAGTTTGCAAATGCCTAACGCAATTTCTAAGGGAGGTCAGGAGATGACGTGCAACAGCAGCTAATGCCAGTTCGATTGGGCAAGCCGCTAAGGGCATTGCATTACAACAAGGGATGCTAGTCAACAACAGGAATTTAGATAGAAGAAGGAACGCTTGCTGTCGTCCTTTTTTCCATGGGACATTCCTTGTAGGCCCATTACTTTCAGACAAAATATTGCATTATTAATTAATGCAATTTGTTGACTCAGTCTATGGATATTAATAGTAGACCAAAATACTATTACAATGCCATTATGCTAGCAAATCGTCACATATGGTGGAGAATGCATGCAAAATACTGTGATACCTAAACAAAATACTTTTACATACATAAACCGTGGACATTAACATACTTTGCAAGAGCTAAAGATCTAATCGGTGGTCTAGTTAACGACACCGGCGGGCTAGAGGAATATCTTTGAGTTGAGACAGCCCGTTTCAAGGTTAAATGATCCACAGAGGCCTGTGGTGCTTAGCAACTGCAAACATGACTAATGTAGCCCCTGATCCAGCTCCGGACGCAGGTGTGCCACCTCAGCAGCACCCCAAGAAAGCCTCCTCTGCCTGGGCACTTCTGGCCTTGCCCAGGTAATTGACGGTGAGCGATCGCTCAAGTCTCCAGGGTGATGATGTGGAAAATATCCTTCCATGCAATGTTAGCCACCACATGGCCTCTCAGTATACCTGTACTAATACCCCCCCCCCCCCCCCCCCCCCCGAGTTTAATCCCATTGCCGCTAAGGTTACTATTTGGGCAATTATCATGCAGTCTGTCTTCTAGCAGACTTCAAACCTGTCAGTATAGACACAGGTTAAAGCCACAACTATTTTATAGGCTGATGAGTTTGAAATACTTTCATCAGACATCCAGTTGCATCCACTTGTGTAGTGTAAGGATACATAGCATAGATACTGCAGAACTTCATTTTTCTTCCAAGCAAGCCACTCATTCCCACCTTGAAGATGATACATTTTTTAGCTTACTGCTATCTCCTCAAAACAGTGCACATTCCCCTACATTCTCTCTCTTTCTCTTCCTCTCTCTCGCTAAATCTCTGTGATGGTTTTACCCAATTATACCCCTTATCAATCTAAAGTCATGATATTGACTATTTCCTGGCATTTTCTGAGTAGGTCGGCCTGTTTTGTGCGATGAGAGACAAGTATGTACTGTATGAGCTAAAGCTGCAGGGACTACCATACACCGAGGATCCAATCATTTCCCCTTATACGATATGTTAGTGGAATAGCAACAATCGACTCAGTGGTGATAGCGGGGAGAGCTCCTCAGAATTGGATCCTTTGACGAATCCCTACCCTGACTTTCTACACAAGTGAAAAATCTGAACTTAATAAAATATCAAGTTGGCTATATTCTTGCAGGTGGATGGAGGGGGCATGATGGTTCACTGGCTCTCCTAGCATAGGCTCAATAACCACAAACATTCAAATATAATTTTTGGTAACAAATAGCATTTTAGTTAGCAACTATGGTAGTTGAATTTTCAACACTAGGAAACAAACATTATTTAATCATATTATATTTAGCTTTTTTTATACATATTTGTTTTATATATCTCACATAGAATTGCTTTACAGCCTAAGACAATTACGCTATTATGCACTGTTACATTACAGTAAGGGAATTGCAAAATGGTGTATTTACAAGTGCAGGCATGGATAGTTTCCAATGGTCTCATTCATCCCCTCTCCCGTGTAACTATACCCCAGGTCGTTGCTAAACTCAGCAAAAAAAGAAACATCCCTTTTTCAGGACCCTCTTTCAAAGATAATTCGTAAAAATACAAATAACTTCACAGATCTTCATTGTAAAGGGTTTAAACACTGTTTCCCATGCTTGTTCAATGAACCATAAACAATTAATGAATATGCACCTGTGGAAAGGTCGTTAAGACACAAACAGCTTACAGACGGTAGGCAACTAAGGTCACAGTTCTGAAACTTTTTACTGCCTTAGGCATGCTGTAAGGAGGCATGAGGACTGCAGATGTGGCAAGGGCAATAAATTGCAATGTCCGTACTGAGAGACGCCTAAGACAGCAATACAGGGAGACAGGACGGACAGCTGATTGTCCTCGCAGTGGCAGACCACGTGTAACAACACCTGCACAGGATCGGTACATCCGAACATCACACCTGCGGGACAGGTACAGGATGCCAACAACAACTGCCCGAGATACACCAGGAATGCACAATCCCTCCATTAGTGCTCAGACTGTCCGCAATAGGCTGAGAGAGGCTGAACTGAGGGCTTGTAGGACTGTTGTAAGGCGGTTCCTCCCCAGACATCACCTGCAACAATGTCACCTATGGGCAGAAACCCAACGTCGCTGGACTAGACAGGACTGGCAAAAAGTGCTCTTCACTGATGAGTCGCGGTTTTGTCTCACCTGGGGTGATGATCAGATTCGTGTTTATCGTCAATGGAATGAGCGTTACACCGAGGACTGTATTCTGGAGCGGGATTGATTTGGAGATTCAGTCATGGTCTGGGGCGGTGTGTCACAGCATCATTGGACTGCTTGTTGTCATTGCAGGCAGTCTCAATGCTGTGCGTTACAGGGAAGACATCCTCCTCCCTCATGTGGTACCCTTCCTGCAGGCTCATCCTGACATGACCCTCCAGCATGACAATGCCACCAGCCATACTGCTCGTTTTGTGTGTGATTTCCAGCAAGACAGGAATGTTAGTGTTCTGCCATGGCCAGCGAAGAGCCCGGATCTCAATCCCATTGAGCACGTCTGGGACCTGTTGGATCGGAAGGTGAGGGCTAGGGCCATTCCCCCCAGAAATGTCCGGGAACTTGCATGTGCCTTGGTGGAAGAGTAGGGTAACATCTCACAGCAAGAACTGGCAAATCTGGTGCAGTCCATGAGGAGGAGATGCACGGCAGCACTTAATGCAGCTGGTGGCCACACCAGCACACACTGTTACTTTTGATTTTGACCCCCTTTTTTCAGGGACACATTATTCAATTTCTGTTAGTCATATACAGTGGGGCAAAAAAGTATTTAGTCAGCCACCAATTGTGCAAGTTCTCCCACTTAAAAAGATGAGAGAGGCCTAAAATTTTAATCATAGGTACACTTCAACTATGACAGACAAAATGAGAAAAAAAAATCCAGAAAATCACATTGTAGGATTTTTAATTAATTTATTTGCAAATGATGGTGGAAAAACAAGCAAGATTTCTGGCTCTCACAGACCTGTAACTTCTTCTTTAAGAGGCTCCTCTGTCCTCCACTCGTTACCTGTATTAATGGCACCTGTTTGAACTTTTTATCAGTATAAAAGACACCTGTCCACAACCTCAAACAGTCACACTCCAAACTCCACTATGGCCAAGACCAAAGTGCTGTCAAAGGACACCAGAAACAAAATTGTAGACCTGCACCAGGCTGGGAAGACTGAATCTACAATAGGTAAGCAGCTTGGTTTGAAGAAATCAACTGTGGGAGCAATTATTAGGAAATGGAAGACATACAAGACCACTGATAATCTCCCTCGATCTGGGGCTCCACGCAAGATCTCACCCCGTGGGGTGAAAATGATCACAAGAACGGTGAGCAAAAATCCCAGAACCACACCTAGTGAATGACCTGCAGAGAGCTGGGACCAAAGTAACAAAGTCTGCCATCAGTAACACACTACCCCGCCAGGGACTCAAATTCTGCAGTGCCAGACATGTCCCCCTGTTTAAGCCAGTACATGTCCAGGCCCGTCTGAAGTTTGCTAGAGAGCATTTGGATGATCCAGAAGAAGATTGGGAGAATGTCATATGGTCAGATCAAACCAAAATATAACTTTTTGGTAAAAACTCAAGTCGTCGTGTTTGGAGGACAAAGAATGCTGAGTTGCATCCAAATAACACCATACCTACTGTGAAGCATGTAATCCATGGCTTCTGGTTGGGGTATGTACTGTACCTACGGTCACTGTGGGGACAACGTAATTGATGCACTTATTGAGACAATGACTTATGTGGTGTACTCCTCATTGCCATCGGAGGAATCCTGGAACATATTCTAGTCTGTGCTAACAAAACAGTCCTGTAGCTTAGCATCTGCGTCATCTGACCACTTTTTTATTGATATAGTCACTGGTGCTTCCTACTTTAATTTTTTGCCAATCAGGAGGAAAGAATTATGGGCAGATTTGCCAAATGCAAGGCAAGGGGGAACTTTGTATGGGTCTCTGTGTGCAGTAAAGATGATCTAGGTGGAGTTTTTTTCCCTCTGGTTGCACATTTAACATGCTGAAATTTGGTAAAACGTATTTAAGATTCCCTGCATTAAATCAAATCAAATCAAATCAAATTTTATTTGTCACATACACATGGTTAGCAGATGTTAATGCGAGTGTAGCGAAATGCTTGTGCTTCTAGTTCCGACAATGCAGTAATAACAAGTAATCTAACTAACAATTCCAAAACTACTGTCTTGTACACAGTGTAAGGGGTTAAAGTAGGAGCGCTGTGTTTTCTTGTACACAACATACTTTCAAAATATGTTTTGTGTGTGAAATAAACAAGAAATAAGAAAAAGACTGAAAACTTGAGTATGCATAACTATTCACCAAAGTCAATACTTTGTAGAGCCACCTTTTGCAGCAATTATAGCTGCAAGTCGCTTGCGGTATCTATAAGCTTGGCACATCTAGTCACTGGGATTTTTTGCCATTCTTCAAGGCAAAACTTCTCCAGCTCCTTCAAGTTGGATGGGTTCTGCTGGTGTACAGCAATCTTTAAGTCATACCACAGATTTTTAACTGAATTGAGGTCTGGGCTTTGACTAGGCCATTCCAAGACATTTAAATGTTTCCTCTTAAATCACTCGAGTGTTGCTATAGCAGTACGCTTAGGGTCATTGTCCTGCTGGAAGGTGACTGAAACAGGCTTCCCTCAAGAATTACCCTGTATTTAGCACCATCCATCATTCCTTCAATTCTGACCAGTTTCCCAGTCCCTGACAAGGAAAAACATCCCCACAGCATGATGCTGCCACCCCCATGCTTAGGGGGGTTCTCGGGGTGATGAGAGGTGTTGTGTTTGCACCAGAAATAGCATTTTCAGAACAAAGTCCACCTGTGTGCAACTAAAGTCCACCTGTGTGCAATCTAACTAATTATGTGACTTCTGAAGGTAATTGGTTGCACCAGATCTTATTTAGGGGCTTCAAAGCAAAGGGGGTGAAAACATATGCACACACCACTTTTCCGTTTTACATTTTTTTGAATTTTTTGAAACAAGTCATTTTTATTCATTTCACTTCACCTATTTGAACTATTTTGTGTATGTCCATTACATGAAATGAAAATAAAAATCAATTTAAATGACAGGTTGCAATGCAACAAAATGGGAAAAAAGCCAAGGGGGATGAATACTTTTGCAAGGCACTGTAGGTAGTGTGGTCTACAGTTTATCATGAGAAACAGGCGAGCAATAGCTCGAGACTTCCTTAGATATCGTGCACCAGCTGTTTTTTTTTTACAAAAATAGATAGTTCTCCGCCTCTTGTCTTATCAGACGCCGCTGTTCCATCGTGTTGGTGCAGCGTATTAGTGTCGTCGTTCAGCCACGTCTCCGTGAAGCGTAAGATATTGCAATCTTCCGCATAGGTAATCTATTTTATTGTCCAAAGATTGCACGTTTGCTAGCAGAATGGAAGGAATTGGGGGAAGTGGGGGTTTATTAGACCACCTATGAATTCTCAAAAGGCAGCCCACCCTTTGGCCCCTTTTTCTCCGTCTCCTCTTCACGCAAAACACAGGGATTTGGGCCTGTTTCTGAGAAAGCAGTATATTGTTCACGTCGGCCGAAAAAAGGATTCTGCCAGTCCTTGGTGAGCAATCGCAGTCCTGATGTCCAGAAGTTATATTCGGTCATAAGAGACGGTAGTGGCAACATTTTGTACAAAATAAGTTAAAAAATAAGTTACAAACGAGGCAAATAAACAAAACAAAAAACACAATCGGTTGGGGGCACAGAAAATGTCTGCCTTCTTCTCCGGCGCCATCTTAACATGCTGCAAAATAAATGAACACATAGATGTTATTCAGTCATTGCACCCACACTGCTCGTGCGCAACTAGCGTCTGCGTGGCCAGGCGCTAAAATAGAACTTGTTTCTATTGATGACGCTCGGCACACTGAAAGTCCTGCCTCTCACATACAGTGGGATACAAAAAAGTATTTAGTCAGCCACCAATTGTGCAAGTTCTCCCACTTAAAAAGATGAGAGAGGCCTGTGATTTTCATCATAGGTACACTTCAACTATGTTAGACAAAATGAGAAAAAAAATCCAGAAAATCACATTGTAGGATTTTTAATTAATTTATTTGCAAATTATGGTGGAAAATAAGGCCTCCTTGGTTTTTAGGAGCATATACCTGGTCCACACCCCAGTTCAGTCGGTTGTGGTAATGCACCTTATAAAGTCCAAAGAAGAAGAAGAAGCCTGAAAGAATAGAGATTACTAGAAATTAACTCAGTTTACCATTTTATCGGTGGATTCATTTCTTGGCGTTAGCCGGATCATCCGCTGAATTGCAGAGCTCCAAATTCAAATTAAATTACAAAAAATATTTAATTTCCATGAAATCACACGTGCAACATAGCAAAACACAGCATAGCTTGTTGTTAATCCACCTGGCTTGTCAGATTTCAAAAAAGATTTACAGCAAAAGCTATCCAAGCATCTCTCAGTAGACAAAACATTACAAACAGCTAGCAGCAAAGTAGATTGGTCATGAAAGTCAGAAAAGCAATTAAATTAATCACTTACCTTTGATGATCTTCAGATGTTTGCACTCACGAGACTCCCAGTTACACAATAAATGTTCCTTTTGTTCGATAAAGATTATTTTTATATAAAAAAAACTCAATTTGGTTGGCGTGTTTTTTTCAGAAATCCACAGGTCATGACGGGCAGACGAAAATTCCAAATAGTATCCGTAAAGTTCGTAGAAACATGTAAAACGTTTTTTTTTATAATCAATCCTCAGGTTGTTTTTACAATAAATGATCGATAATATTTCAACCGGACCATAGCTTTTTCAATAGGAGAGAGAGAAAATGTCTGCTCCAAGCTGTTGCACATGCAAAACTCTGCTGGCACCCAGCCATCCACTGACTCGATGTGACCGTTCTCGCTCATTTGTCAGAATAAAAGCCTGAAACTATGTCTAAAGACTGTTCACACCATGTGGAAGCCATAGGGAAATTAATATGGTTGATGTCTCTTTAAATGGAGGGAAGGCATGCAATGGAACAGGGAGATTCGTTTCTCTTAGGCACTTCTTGGTTGGATTTTCCTCAGGTTTTCGCCTGCAATATCAGTTCTGTTATACTAACAGACAATATTTTGACAGTTTTGAAAACTTTAGTGTTTTCTATCCTAATCTGACAATCAGATGCATATTCTAGATTCTGGGCCTGAGAAATAGGCAGTTTCATTAGGGTAGGTTTTTCATCCAAACATCAAAATACTGCCCCCTACACTCAACAGGTTAATTGTCAGAGAATAGGACCTTGTGCATTTCAGGTAAAATAACAACCAATGTTTATATCCCAGGACTAATTAGATAGCAACAGCAAGCTAGCCATGAACGTTTAATGCTTTTTGACTGGCCCCCAAATTAATATAAGTGCGTCAGAGTTTGTTTTGATATTTCAACCTGCGTGTTCTGATCGCATCTGGTGTGGGTGGAAAAAAATATACTTGCGTGCGTTGGTGCACTCGGACACACGTACTCGTGCGGTCTGGTCAGCATATAACAATGAAAATACATTTCTTAAATAATGGAAGGCAGTGGGGCAAGATCAGGTGGGACCATTCTAATCAGTGTGTGGGCAGATACGCGTGTGACAGTTACCACAGCCACAAAGTTGTCTATATCATAAAAATTCATGAAAACAAAAATGTGCTTTTTGGTTTTAAGGTTAGAAGTATGCTTGTTGTCAAAATTGCAGTGTCCTATTTATATCACTACACTCTTTAAATCATTCCGAAACTCCTGTTCGATCAAATAAGTCATACTTAGGGAAAAAAGCCATAACTTTTTTGTTAACCAAATTTGTCACTCGCTCTTTGACCTCGATACAAAAACTCCTTGCTTGGTGAGCAAAACAAATTTCAAATTAAACAACACCAGGCCCAGTTATCCCTTTTGCTTCGCCTCTTTCTCTCTTGTGTGGTGTACTGATTGGAATCATCCTCATTGACCAGAATGTGTTGCACCTGTTGTCCTCTTTAGTCAGAAGGTGTTTCACATGTTCTAGCACAGCTGATATTTAAGTGCTGCTAGCCCAGTGCTTCAGTTGGAAGAAGAGATCTCATAAGACCCAACTGGAGTTGCTTGGCCAGCAATCAGTAGGCCCCCCATGGATGCCTTTCAGTACCCATTTGAAAACCCACATGTTTCGTTCTGGTTGTCAGTGGCTCATTTGCTAGTTCCCTTTTTCTGTTGAGTGATGATTTTTGCTTTCTTATTGGGGAACGTAACAAGTCAGACATGCACGCACACACACACATACCCATGTGTATGTACATACTCACACGTGTGCATACACACACGGACGTAACGCATCACACACGCACATACAAGGCAACACGTGACTCTTTATGTTTTCCCATTGACATTGATCAACATTTTATCCAGAGCATGTTCAATCCAAACACAAACACATTGTGTGTCACACATACTGTAGCTGGCTCCTAAGGCATTTCAAAGCTCAACAACTTAACAACTCAAGGAACACTGGACTACAAAGACATTTCGACAATGTATGAAGACTAAAGTTGTACAGTGAAGTACACAGGCTATAGTGAAGTGAAACTCCTTTCTCTGTCCAGTCTCTTCTGATGGATTGAATTAAACAACACACAGATATGTATCTGTTTCATTTCCTCCGTTTCTCCTCTTTGTCCTTCAGGCTTCCGCACAGATAGCACCATAATGGGAGAAGAACGGGATAGTTCTTCTCATGGCCGGCCAATTCCCTTTAAAAATCACATCCACAACCCTTCTAAAAAATCTTCCGCTCACACTACTGTCGCACAATGGCAATCAGACATTCCTTGTAGTCTGGAACTGGGAGCTTTTTGATGTCACACTACAGTACAATATGGGAAAATGGTTTGACTTAAGACATGTTTACAGTAGAGGCAATGCATCCTGGCGACTAGTTGAAGGGGAGGTTTTCTGCTAACTGTCATGAAGAAATGTTTGTAACCAACTCAAATATTAATGTGTGTTAATTCTTACTTGCACATGTGAGAAGAATTAGGAATGGAGTATAGGAAGCTGAGGATTAGAGGCTCCAGAAATGAACGGCAAATCAATTTGGATGGGAAGAAGTTAGGCTGGGCTGCCACTCTTTTAAACAATCAGTTGTCAATCGTAAACCTAATTGTCAGCAGTAGGTAATATCATAACAGTTGTGAGGTTTGCAGCAGCAAAGGTTTGGGCTAGTTCATTTCAACCAGAAAACCTAAATGGATTAGAAAAATCTGGATCACACTTAATTTAAAGGGGGCCAGCTGAGACAATCAGTTGTGTTGTGACACGGTAGGGGTGATATACAGAATATTGCCCTATTTGGCAAAAGAACAAGTCCATATGACAAGCACAGCTCAAATAAGCAAAGAGAAATGATAGTCCATCATTACTTTAAGACATGATGGTCAGTCAATCTGGAAAATTTCAAGAACTTTGAAAGTTTCTTCAAGTGCAGTCGCAAAAACCATCAAGCGCTATGATGAAACTAGCTCTCATGAGGACCGCATCAGGGAAGACACAGAGTTATCTCTGCTGCAGAGGATACATTCATTAGAGTTACCAGCCTCAGAAATTGCACCCCAAATAAATGCTTCACAGAGTTCAAGTAACAGACACATCTCAACATCAACTGTTCAGAGGAGACTGCGTGAATCAAGCCTTCATGGTGGAATTGCTACAAAGAAACCATTACTAAAGGACACCAGTAAGAAGAAGAGGCTTGCTTGGGCCAAAGAACACGAGCAATGAACATTAGACCAATGGAAATCTGTCCTTTAGTCTGAATTTGAGATTCTTGGTTCAAACAGCCGTGTCTTTGTGAGACGCAGAGTAATGTAGTTGAACGGATGATCTCAGCATGTGTAGTTCCCACCATGAAGCATGGAAGAGGAGGTGTGATGGTGTGGGGGTGCTTTGCTGGTGACACTGTCAGTTATGTAACCAGCATGGCTATCACAGCATTCTGCAGCCATTCACCGTCCCATCTGGTTTGCGCTTAGTGGGACTATCATTTGTTTTTCTACAGGACAATAACCCAACAAACCTCCAGGCTGTGTAAGGACTATTTGGCCTAGAAGGTGAGTGATGGAGTGCTGCATCAGATGACCTTGCCTCCACAATCACCTGACCTCGACCCAATTGAGATTGTTTGGGATGAGTTGGACCACAGAGCGAAGGAAAAGCAGCCAAAAAGTGCTCAGCATATGTGGGAACTCCTTCAAGACTGTTGGAAAACCATTCCAGGTGAAGCTGGTTCAGAGAATCCGAAGAGTGTGCAAAGCTGTCATCAAGGCAAAGGGTGGCTACTTTGAAGAATGTCAAATATAAAATATATTTTCATTTGTTTAACACTTTTTTGGTTACTACATGATTCCATGTGTGTTATTTCATAGTTTTGATGTCTTCCTTTGAATAGTAGAAAATAGTCAAAAATAAAGAAAAACCCTTGAATGAGTAGGTGTGTCAATTTTTTGACTGGTACTGTATGTTTCTGCAAAATGTTCACTGCTAGCTTGCGAGGCCAAGTGTGCAGGGTGCTTCATTTCGGTCGCACAGCGATCAAATCTCCCCCCGCCCGATTTTCCGAATGTCTGGTGATGTCTCTGCGCCTTATTACAGTGTATTTAAATGTATAATTAGTATTGTATTTAATTGTAATAAGTCGTAGTTACACTGTAATAACAAAATTAACTGTCAGTAATTGCAGAGGTGTAACAACAAATGCTTGTTACAAATAATTTAGTGTTTTGTTTCATCTCAGCTGCATCCAATTCAGTAACTGTCACAAGGTTGTAATCTCTTGTGGAAAGATTGCTGGGTGCCCAAGATTAAAACGGTTGGAGGCTCAGTAGGCTATAATTACCTACCTGTGAATGCACACTCTTCAAAATATACACTCAGTGTTGTTACTAGCACTTTCCCCCCCAAAAAGTGTACCACCTGGGTTAACTTGGTTTACAGAAACAGATCCGATATACACTGAGTGTACAAAACATCAGGACACGTTCCTATTATAGAGTTTCATCCCCGTTTACCCTGAGAACAGCCTCAATTCGGTGGGTCATGGACAACAAGGTGTCGAAAGCGTTCCACAGAGATGCTGGCCCATGTTGACTCTAATGCTTCCCACAATTGTGTCAAGTTGGCTGGATGTCTGTAGGGTGTTTGACCATTCTTGATACACACGGGAAACTGTTGCGAATGAAAAACCCAGCAGCGTTGCAGTTCTTGACACACTCAAACTGGTGGGCCTGGCACCTACTTCCAATCAATCAATCAAATGTATTTATAAAGCCCTTCTTTTTTTTTTTTATCAGCTGATGTCACAAAGTTCTGTACAGAAACCCAGCCTAAAACCCCAAACAGCAAGCAATGCAGATGTAGACGCAAGGTGGCTAGGAAGAACTCCCTAGAAAGGTAGGAACCTAGGAAGAAACCTAGAGAGGAACCAGGCTCTGAAGGGTGGCCACAACGTGTGCAACAGGTCAGCAGCTCAGGAGTTAATGTCAGTTGGATTTTCATAGCCGAACATTCAGAGTTAGAACCATACCCCATTCAAATGCACTTAAATATTTTGTCTTGCCCATTCACCCTCTGAATGGCACGCATCCACAATCCATGTCTCAATTGTCTTAAGGTTTAAAGTCTCTATTTAACCTCTCCTTCCCTTCATCGAAACTGGTTGAAGTGGATTTAACAGGTGACATAAATAAGGGATCGTAGGTTTCACCTGGGTTCACCTTGTCTGTCGATGTCATGGAAATAGCAGGTGTCCCTAACGTAAAATAAGCCTATCCAACATTAACCTATTAAAATAATACTTTAGTAATGAGGTGTGTGCAGCAGGCTATAGGCCACAAAACATTATTACTGTATATATTGGCTTTGCTTGAATTGCCCTGCCAATGCATTGTTGTTCTTCTCAGATCATTTATATTTCAACATTCCAGGTACGCTATATAATCACACCGGTGGTAGATCAGTTGTTGTGTTACTTGTGAGGCCCAGCTGAGTGAGCATACATTTAAATAATTAACTTTTTTTATATCACCTAGGCTGATTGCGCCAGCATCTGATGGTCAGTCACAGAGGGAGAGGGCAGCAGACGGGTCCACCTCTTAATGTCATGTCTCTCCGCTCTCCCGTTCCTCCGCTGACACTGACCGAAAAGAGACACCGTCTTCCAGTTGATGGCGGAACTCGAGTCATGTACAAATTGTTGTTTACTCCTATGACCAGAGAAAGTGAAATATTCCTTGCAAGATTAAATGATAGAATGGTTTTATCACCATTTTAAGTGCATTTACTGTGCAAACCATTATTCAACCAAGGTTAATAGGCTTACAATTTGACAAGAACAAATTACCATCTCATACTCTTAACCATAGCTTTTTTATTAATGTGTGTAAAAATGTTTCATTGATTGTTAAAGTAATTGACCCATTGTCGAATGCACCTATAAATGACTTAACAAGTTAAAGTATTTTTTGATGTGAGCCGTTTGTGAACCTTGTTTTTGCCATTTGGCCAGAGCTGTTTATTGCAGAGTTGTGACATTGAGGTAGTCATGTTTTCAGTTGGCTAACACTTATCACGTAGTTTGTGCAGCATGAAATATGTGGGACCCTATCGGAAACTTTAACATTTGTAACAAACATGGTACCAAGCATTTAAAAAAAATATATTTTTAAATGTAACCTTTATTTAACCAGGTAGGCTAGTTGAGAACAAGTTCTCATTTACAACTGCGACCTGGCCAAGATAAAGCATAGCAGTGTGAACAGACAACAACACAGAGTTACACATGGAGTAAACAATAAACAATTTGTTGTTACACCCCTGTAATTACCGACTGTAATTGCCAGAAGTTACATGTTATTACAGTCTAATTATTATTACAATTACAATACTTGCTACAGTGTAATTACATACGTAATTGCACTGTAATAAGGACCCCTTAAAAAGTGTTACCAAATATCCTATTAGAAAACAGTCACTCAACTGTCATTCACTAGACATGTCAAAAACCTGATTTGTTGACATTCAGTGGACTTAGCAAGGGTACGTGACTAACTGCTTGGATAATAGATAGCTACAATACATGACGGTATGAATACCATGAATACCATGGTTAATACCACGGTTAAAGATGCACAATAGAAAGTAAGAATGAAGGTAACAATAAAACCACAGAGCACACGACAATACAACATTAATCTTGGTTCAGTTGTAATGTAGTCCCCTAAACAGGCCTACATACTTACATTAACCCAAAAAGACCTTCCATTCTACTTCTCCAATAGCTTGTAATTCCCAGAAGCCATTCAGCAAGTTACAAAAGAGTCTTTTGCAGGAGGAATTTAAAAACGTTATGATAAGATCCGACGAACTTGCCGGATTGCTTTGCCCAGCTATGTTCCTGTAGGCCTGTAGGCCTATAAAATGAATCAATACATCAATAACTAGATAGCTATAGGCCTAGAAGTGCATATTATGGGTTATGGAAGGTTTTGGATGCTGGAGCAGCCTGAATGTTTCAGACATACTCAGACATCCCCATAGATAGCATTGATCGTCCTCAATATTGTTTCGATTGAAGTGGAATATAGGATAGTGGTTTTGAGGCCTTTCAAGGAACGAAACGTGACTTCAAAATATTTCCTCCTGTGAAAGTGAAACCATACATTCTGTCTCAGAAACACATTTGTGATTGTGACTGAGCAAGACATGTTAATGAACTACATGTTAATTAATGAACTACATTCATCGGTTGTAATCAGGCCAAAAGACAATTCCCATTGCAGTGAATAATTTAGTCTGAAGTGGGTTAACATTTCAAGTATTTATCAGATACTTGGATAGTATCCACCATTTTATTGATCTCACAATCACTGATGATGTAGAATTGTATTAAGATTCCTCAAACATGGTCACATCTCTAGGGAAAGGATTGGAATATGAGCAAAAATCTGGGATGGAAATGACACACATCACAGCTGGTACCACTTAAATATATATATTCCCAGGGGATGGCAGACTGTGGCAGAGCTTTTATCCCTAGCCTCAGTAAACAACAGAGGCTGCACCTCGTACACAGCCCAGCCCAGGTACTTGACAGTATTGATTTATATGTCTGAAAAATGAATGCATAAAGGAAATCAACCAGCCTGCTCTAGTTGGGGTCCGGCTAGAAGTCTTATTAACACATTAGAAAAACAAACACAACATCTGCCAGTGGCTCAGCTGTGGCAGTCTTATTCTCCCCATCACCCTGACTCCGGAGGAGGGAGGAGGCGGCTTTCAGCGTGTCTCAAGCATGTGATTATGGCCGCGACGCCGTGGGAGCTCTCCAATCTTCCACCACTTCCCCAACACAATTAACAACAGGCTCCTCTTGCAATCTCCAGCCTCAAATGCGATAGATTGTACCAAGATTTAGATTGATACTGTGCCTGGGAGGGATAAATTATTACAAACGACTCCGTCCTGACTCCACAGCCATTAGTGAAATGGAAAAAGTGCCAGGTGAAAATAATTGCATTGATTAAAGAAAATGTTCCCTTTTAAGTAAGGGTCGAGCTTCGAAGGCTTAGGGACAAGTTGCCAATCTTGTCTATCAGCCACAAAATCTGTTCTCCATGCTTATCTACAAAGGACTTACATATGTATACTTTTAGGACAATAGTGTGCTTATTTAATAACCTCTTAGAGTCGATTGACGCACCGGTGCACCGTCAGTTTAAGCTAGAGATACGTTTTTTTTTTTTCCATTGGATGAGTCTCAATCCACCTCCTCCACCAGTGTCGCACTTACGCATCTGTGGTGAAAGTAGCAGAGCTAGAGTGGTGTTCGACAGACCATGAGACATCCCGAAAAATCGGTCTTCTCACAAAAATGTCTATAGCATCCAAACGGTTTGCTCTATCACCCACACAAGTGTCAAGGGACTCTTCAGAAACCAGTACCGTTGATGTGCCAACTACTGTTTGTAGCGTAAAAAATGTTTGGCTACAAACTAATGTGACCCCACTGTGGAAAGGGGAGATTCTCACAAACACAATGTTGATTACACCTCTCCCAGGATTTCTGTATCCAGTAAAATTATTTCTGGATGAATTGCTACAGTATTCCTCCTGATGGCATTTTAACCACCTTGGTCCAACCCCCTCAGACTCTGAAAGCACTCAAAGAGCCAAAATGTGCAGGGCTAAATCATTACAGTTCTGTTGCATCAACAACTTTATAAAATCACCACTTGTTTTCTTTTTGTCTCCACCATGCAATTTGTGGTAAAATATTGTCTTTCAAATAAATATTCAATGCGGTTCATGCCATGTGAACGCATACAGCAGCAGATGGAAGGGTTTTGGAAAAAGAAAAAGAAAGTCTCTGAACTTCTGTATTTATATAGTGCCGTATTTTCTGTCATTAATACCATTTTTAAAAATTTATATAAAAAAATAAGGAAATATTACATTTACATAAGTATTCAGACCCTTTCCTCAATACTTTGTTGAAGCACCTTCGGCAGCGATTACAGCCTCGAGTATCCTTGGGTATGTCACTACAAGCGTGGCACATCTGTATATGACTTTAATGGAGGGTAACTTAACTCCGTTTTACCTAATTTCTACCAGCATGTGCAACCAGAGTGAAATAAAACTCTAGACCCCTTTTACTCCACACACAGAGATGCGGTCAAAGCTCTCCCTCGCCTTCCATTTGGCAATTCTGGCCATAATTATATCCTCCTGATTCCTGCTTACAAGTGAAATCTAAAGCAGGAAGCACCAGTGACTCGGTCGAAAAAGAAGTGGTCAGATGACGCAGATGCTAAGCTGCAGGACTGTTTTGGGAGCACATACTGGAATATGTTCCGGAATTCCTCCGATGGCATTGAGGAGTATATCACATCAGTCACTGGCTTCATCAACAAGTGCACCGATGATGTTGTCCCCACAGTGATCGCAAGTACATACCCAACCAGAAACCATGTACTATAGGCAACTGAGCTAAAGGGTAGAGCTGCCGCTTTCAAGGAGCGGGACTCTAACCCGGACGCGTATAAGAAATCTCACTATGCCCTCAGACGAACCATCAAACAGGCAAAGAGTCAATACAGGACTAAGATTGAATCATTCTTCACTGGCTTCGACGCTCGTCGGATTTGGCAGGGCTTGCAAACCATTAGACTACAAAGCGAAGCACAGCCGCGAGCTAGTGACATGAGCCTACCAGATGAGCAAAATAACTTCTATGCTCACTTCGAGACAAGCAACACTAAAGTATGCATGAGAGCATCAGCTGTCCCGGATGACTGTGTGATCTCTCTTTCTGTAGCAGATGTGAATAAGACCTTTAAACTGTCCGCGTCTGTAATACGAACGTATTTTAAGCAGAACACCATAGTGCCTGTGACCAAGAACACTAAGGTAACCTGCCTACCGACCCGTAGCACTCACATCTGTAGTCATGAAGTGCTTTGAAAGGCTGGTCATAGCTCACATCAACACAACTATCCAAGATACCCTAGACCCACTCCAATTTGTATACCGCCCCAACAGATCCACAGATGATGCAATCTCTATTGCACTCAACACTGCGTTTTCCCACCTGGACAAAAATAACACCTATGTGAGAATGCTATTCATTGACTAGAGTTCAGCGTTCAACATCGTAGTGCCCTCAAAGCTCATCACTAAGCTAAGGACCCTGGGATTCAACACCTCCCTCTGCAACTGGATCCTGGACTTCCCGGCAGGCCGCCCCCAGGTGGTAAGGGTATGTAACAACACATCTGCCACGCTGATCCTCAACACAAGGGCCCCTCAGGGGTGCTTGCTCAGTCCCCTCCTGTACCCCCTGTTCACCCATGACTGCATGGCCAGGCACGACTCCAACACCATCATTAAGTTTGCAGATGACACAACAGTGGTAGGCCTGATCACTGATAACGATGAGACAGCCTATAGGGAGGAGGTCAGAGACCGGGCCAGGAAAACAATCAATCAATCAAATGTATTTAAAAAGCCCTTCTTACATCAGCTGATGTCACAAAGTGCTGTACAGAAACCCAGCCTAAAACTCCAAACAGCAAGCGATGCAGTTGTAGAAGCATGGTGGCTAGGAAAAACTCCCTAGAAAAGGGCAGAACCTGGGAAGAAACCTAGAGAGGAACCAGGCTATGAGGGGTGGCCAGTCCTCTTCTGGCTGTGCCAGGGGGAGATTATAACAGAACATGGCCAAGATGTTCAAATGTTCATAGATGACCAACAAGGTCAAATAATGATAATCACAGTTGTTGACGAGGGTGCAACAGGTCAGCACCTCAGGAGTAAATGTCAGGACAGTTGTGAACAGGGCACGACAAAGCCTATTCCGCCTCAGGAGACTGAAAAGATTTGGCATGGATCCTCAGATACTCAAAAAGTTCTACAGCTGCACCATCGAGAGCGTCCTGGTTGCATCACTGCCTGGTATAGCAACTGCTCGGCATCCAACCGCAAGGCATTACAGAGAGTAATGCGTACGTCCCAGTACATCACTGGGGATAAGCTTCCTGCCTTCCAGGACCTCTATACCAGCCCCTGTCAGAGGAAGGCCCTAAAAATGATCAATGACTCCAGCCATCCTAGGCATAGACCGTTCTCTCTGCTGTCGCACGGCAAGCGGTACTGGAACGCCAAGTCTAGGTTCAAAAGGCTTCTTAACAGCTTCTACCCCCAAGTCATAAGACTCATGAACAGCTAATCAAATGGCTACCCAGAGTATTTGCATTGGCCCCCCCTTTTACGCTGCTGTTACTCTCTGGTTATTATCTATGCGTAGTCACTTTACCTCTACCTACATGTACATATTACCTCAATTACCTCGACTAACCTGTGCCCCACATTGACTCTGTGCCGATAGCCAACATATATAGCCTTGATACTGTTTACTGCTGCTGTTGAATTATTTGTATTTTTTTTTTCACTTAACACTAATTTCTCAAAAAATGGCATTGTTGGTTAAACGCTTGTAAGTAAGCATTTCACTTGGAAGGTCTACACCTGTTGTATTCGGCGCATGTGACAAATAACATTTTTATTTCATATGGGGAGTTTCTCCCATTCTTCTCAGCAGATCCTCTCAAGCTCTGTCAGGCTGCTCAGCTATTTTGAGGTCTCTCCAGAGATGTTTGATCGGGTTTAAGTCCGGGCTCTGGCTCCGCCACTCAAGGACATTCGCAGACTTGACTCGAAGCCACTCCTGCGTTGTCTTGGCTGTGTGCTTAGGGTTGTTGTCCTGTTGGAAAGTTAACCTTTGGCCCAGTCTGAGGTCCTGAGCGCTCTGGAGCAGGTTTTCATCAAGGATCTCTCTGTACTTTGCACCGTTCATCTTTCCCTCGATCCTGCCTAGTCTCCCATTCCCTGCCGCCGAAAAACATCCCCACAGCATGATGCTGCCACCACCATGATTCACCATAGGGATGGTTCCAAGTTTCCTCCAGACATGACGCTTGGCATTTTAAGTCAAAGAGTTCAATCTTGGTTTCATCAGACCAGAGAATCCTGAACTCCAAGCAGGGTGTCATGTGCCTTTTACTGAGGAGTGGCTTCAGTCTGGCCACTCTACCATAAAGGCCTGATTGGTGGAGTGCTGCAGAGATGGTTGTCCTTCTGGAAGGTTCTCCCATCTCCACAGAGGATCTCTGGAGCTCTGTCAGAGTGACTGTCAGAGTGACCATCGGGTTCTTGGTCACCTCTCTGACCAAGGCTCTTCTCCCCTGATTGCTCAGTTTGGCCGGGCGGCCAGCTCTTGGAAGAGTCTTGGTGGTTACAAACTCCTTCCATTTAAGAATGATGGAGGTCACTGTGTTCATGGGGACCATCAATGCTGCCAACATTTTTTGGTACACTTCCCTAGATCTGTGCCTCGACACAATCCTGTCTCAGAGCTCTACGGACAATTCCTTTGACCTCATGCCTTGGTTTTTGCTCTGACATGCACTGTCGAATGTGGGACCTTATATAGGCAGGTGTGTGCCTTTCCAAATCATGTCCAATCAATTGAGGAGGAATCAACAGGAGGACTCCAATTAAAAAACATCTCAAGGATGATCAATGGAAACAGGATGCACTTCAGCTCAATTTCAAAGGGTCTGAATACTTGGGTAAATAAGGTATTTCTGTTTTAAATTTTTAGTACATTTGCAAACTTTTCTAAAAACCTGTTTTCGCTTTGTCATTATGCGGTATTGTGTGTAGATTGATGAGGAACATTTTTATTTAATCCATTTTAGAATAAGGCTGTAACGTAACAAAGGGAAGGGATCTGAATTCTTTCCGAATGCATTGCATCTCTATATTTACTGTAATATTTCCGTTAACCCTGTCTAACCCTGTCGTTGCAAAGTCATGTCTAGTCCATCATTAGCGATGAATAGGTCTAAACTGGATGTAACTGCATAGATGTAGATATGTGCTCTTCAGTTAATGAGACGAGACAGAGGTGAAATCAGTTGCAGTTCAAAACATCCTGTTAGATTTTCACAACGCAGTACCCAGGATGCTCCATCTCTGAGAGGCAATCATCCATCCAGCATACTCCCTGCAGCACAGCAATCACTAGTCAGAGCAGCACGACTTCACAGCTCACGCTGGAGGTAAATGGCAATGGCTGATCTAGCAATCACATGGAAAGCTCTGACACAAAGTCCATTAAGAGCCTTTCAGGCCGCCTGATCACAGCTCGGGTGTGGAAACTTTTCAATAATGCAGTGTCTGGCAAGCCTTCTTCACTCAGTTCATTAAAGGGCCCCAGTGTTGGAACACACACCACCACTACTACTTTATTTGAACATGCCAATCACTGGGGCTCAGGCATGCCTTTAGGGTGATAGCAGACGAGGAAAAGGGGAAAAGTCGCTTCAGAGATCAGAGGAAGAGGGATATACACTGGAAGGAGGCAGGCACTTGCGAGGCCAAGGGAGGCCTATCCCTGTCCTCCCCTGATGGTTTGTATTAGGGCTGTGCAGAGATTATACAGTGTTTCCAGTTGTCCCTCGAGGTAAGTGCTTGTCAAAAGTTGCCGTTGATATAAATTAAACTTGAGGAGAATCAATGTCACAGACCATTCAACGTTGCGTAAATCTTAGACAACACAGTGGAGGCCTGACTGTGTCATCATCACGGATGGAGGGGAGGACATTCAGATTGACAGTGACGGGATAGTACATGTATGGTTGGTATTGGGGTCATTGAAGGTGATATAGCATCTGAATAACAAGATTTTGAAGACTCAGGGTGCTGTTTGAATTGGGGTCCTGGGGACCTCCTTAAAATGTGACACAGGGCCAGGGGCTGGATGCTGGTTGTAGGAAACGTCTAGTATTTACAAAAAAATTCTAAGGGACAGCCTGTTACAGCGTAAGGATGATGAAAGAGAAAGGTAAATATTCAATCGGCTCTGGCACAGATGAACCATGGCTAAAGTGTAAATCAAAGTACGCAGAATAACACAGTAGCCTGTGATGAGACGTATAGTGTGACGACAGAATGTGTCTGAATGCCAAACAAATTCAGACAAGGTATACAAAAGGCACATTACTTGGTCAGAAAAAAACTACGACAAGGTTGTGGGTTTAAGTCCCACAGGGATGACACAGACATTCTAAAAGTGTATGCACTCATTGTACTGCAAGTCAATTAGGATTTTAAGGAAACATCTGGTAAGTGTCATTACTATCCTACCAGTACAACAATGGGGTTCTGTGTGTGACCGCTGGTACAGCTCTATTCTTTACTATTGTTGGTGGTATCAGGCCAGACAGCCAGGGTATACTTTCA
This sequence comes from Oncorhynchus mykiss, assembly GCF_057628025.1. Classification (NCBI taxonomy): domain Eukaryota; kingdom Metazoa; phylum Chordata; class Actinopteri; order Salmoniformes; family Salmonidae; genus Oncorhynchus; species Oncorhynchus mykiss. The sequence goes on from NC_143045.1 coordinate 2,256,285, forward strand.
GTGCAGTGAGGAGCCATCTTATGGGGTAGTGATGAGGGACTTGATATGTCAAGACAGGTAGCTCGTGGGGCAGAAAATCTTGAGGGTTCAAGATTACACATTAATTATGGGATGAGGCATCCCTTTTACACTGAAGACATTATGCGCTGTCATCAGAAACTGTGGCTGTGACCTTATGTAGAGACTAACCACAGTCTCTGATAATGGTTACCATGGGACTAATGACATTATAACATCCTACGAGATGGGGTCTGTAGATCAAGCTGTGTCATGGCACAAAAACCATAGACTAGGCCTAGGGGGCTTTGACACTAAAGACTTGCTCTTGATTTGTCTTTTTGAAATGGATAGATATATTGTATTCGATTTTTCACTATAATGGAAATAAAGTAATATTCAAACATGTTTTGTGTGTCCCACTATGGTTTCCTGCACAGAGAACATTAGAATCATCTGCAGAAAACATTGATATGGAATAGCGCGAGTCCCTATTCTTAGTTGAAACTACATAATTGCCATATTATTTTTTGCTGTGTATTTACAGGAAAATAATGAACGCCCTCTCGACCAATTATAATAGAGTATTCAGCCTAGTAGATTTTGCATTGTACTATTATATTAGTTATTTATACAGTATTACATTATAGAAACAGTATATAGAGTACCAAAGAATAACACATTTACATAGCACAGCACGTCTCATTACTTCATTTATTGGACATAGTTTTTTTTGTTGTTGTCAAACTTACATTTCATGAGAATCCATATAAAGGAGCATTGCAACATGCATCAAATTTTCATTGCAGGCATTTAATCACATAGAACAGGTTTATAAAAAGCATTTACAGCAAATGTAAATAATAATTGCTTAAAAACCTTATTCATGGTCCTTCCGAGCCAGATAGGAACAATTGTCACGTGGTGGCTGTAAGTTGTTTTGGTATAATATTAATAATAATAATCATATTATTAATAATAATAATAATGAAATGTATCACAAACATGTGCCTCTCTTGCCAAGTGGACCAGTGAGAAAACCATGAGTCAAAATGTTTCATCTCTATGCAAAACACATTTTATTCTGTGGGTGGTTTAAAGCTGCAGAGCTCATAGATGACCAGTTTAATATGATCAGGTTTAATACTGAGATGAACACTGATTTGTTGACATCTAGTTGTTCTTTGCAGGATTCAGCCATGATCAAAATACATCATATACACAGATTAAATAGGTGGTTTGCTTTAGTGTTTTTTAAGCACATCTTCTTGTGTTTTCTTTACATTTCCTGGAGTGGACAGTTCTTAAGTGACAAGCACGATGGTTAAGACCAACATGACATTTCCAACAGACAGTTCATTGATAAAAGACATTATTCCTCGATATACATTCATGTGGGAGATCATAAGTCCACAAAATAATCAAACAAAAGTCCCCAGGTTTTCATGTGTGGCATTTACTCAGTCTCTCCATTTCTCAAAAGATCATCACTGAGACTTATGGTCACGTGCAGAGTCCTCATGTGGATGAGGTATATTTTAGTAGGCTATAAGTTATGCTTTTCTTCATTTCAGCTCCCTGCTGAAAATGCCAACCTTAGCAATGCAGGATCTTGATGAAAGCTTTTCTGAACTCTATATTGAAAGTGGTGTATATGATGGGGTTCACCGCACTGTTCACATACCCCAGCCACGTGAAAGCATTATACATCTCCGCAGGAACCTTGCATGTGGTGCAGTGGGTGTTCAATATATGAGTGATGAAAAAAGGTAGCCAGCATATGATAAATACACCTAGAGAGAGAGAGAGAGAAGACAAAATGTGAAGAGATCGGAGAAACCAGCTATTACCGTGGTACTGGATTGATGCTGACATTGAGTCATGTCCTGAAGTTAAACTTGATTAAAAAAAAGTCCTTCTGATGTATGAAAATTTAAAACTGTCTCCTTTTGTTGCAACATTGTCTGCCTCGCTGCCTGTAAGCTCTTTTCAAGTTAAGGATTACTAAGGGACTATAATATACCTACACAGGCCATCAGAAAGCTACAGCTAGTAAAATAAATATATCAGCTACATTTTATTGAGTTCTCTTACTGCTTATGACGTGTGAAAGTAAAATAGACTTTACCCCAATGTTTATATCCCTCCTCTCTCAACAGTACCTTCAAAGTGGTATTCATGTTAACAACTTACCAAGGACTATGGCTAACATTTGAGTGGCTTTCTTTTCCTTCTGTTGGGAGATCTTCCTCTTACTCATGAGAGTGGGTTGCTGCTTGATAGACGTCTGGGTTTTGCCGTTGGGTAAGGCCTCGGTCTGAAACACTTTAGCCACTTTGGGCACCGCCAGTATGTCCTTCGAGTCGCTGTTCTTCTCCACTTTGAGGGAGCCCTCAGGCGGGGAGGGGGACACGGAGGTGGGGCTGGTGTTACCCTTGGTTGGCGGGAGGAGCTGGTGGCTGACAGGCGTGGCGGTAGCAGTGTCCACATTCTTCTGTTTCTGAGGGTTGGTGCTCTCGTCCAACTCCATGTCGTCCCCTTCGTGGGCCACCTCTTTGATGAAGATCTGCTGACAGAGATCAACAACAATGTAGTAGTAGTAGTAATACTATTAATAGAGCAGTAACTTCTATATCTTGCTTATGGGGAGAAATGGGAACGATAGAGGAGACACTGCATTAACTGCCTTTGAAAGTAAATACATTTCCTTCTGAGAGTTACTCTGTAAAAAATAGCACAACAAATACTTGACGCACCACTTTTTTCTTGTTGACAGGAAAGCTCCCATTAGGTTTCACAATCACAGTGCACAGACTCACATCTCCTGGGTGACTGCACTTCTCCTGAAACAACAACAGGGGAAAGAAGCCGGCACACAGTCACTGCACAGGCACCAAATGGTCTCCGAGTCGCTCTTTGAGAGGGCACAATTCTAAAGAACAATTAACCAAACAAACTGTCATTCTATTGAGCGTACACCGTTATTTGATTCCCATTCAAATCATTACATCCATAACACTCAATAGGGCAGAAATAAAAAGTCCACAGAGTTAAACTGACAATATTGTTTCAGAAATGGTTTATTGACTCTCAGTATAAAAGTGTTGAGGACTATTTTTCTTGCAATTGCCCAGTACCTTGTGAATTTATTTTCTCTTCGCTCTCCCTTCCCCACACCAAGACAAAAGCATGCATGTACATGAGTAATGTACAGGGGTGAGAGAAACACGTCTTCTTTTCCTGTATTGATCCGCTTTAATGTCACTAAAATCAATATCCAGAAAAGGTCACTTAAAAGGCACATCATAATTACTGTTGCATTTCAGGTCTCCTCCTAATCTAGTAGACCAATGTAACATGGCCAAGTGGGATTTGTCACGTGAAATGACCAATTACAGCACAATATGTTGCTAACAATCTCATTGCACAAAAGATAACCATCTTAAAAACACCTTAGGATAATTGAGTGTGCCCTTTTCATCCCAGCTAGAAAGCTATCTCGTGTGTATTTCTTGCCCCCTCCAACAAGATCATTATCTACAGTTGAAGTCGGAGGTTTACATACACCTTAGCCAAATACATTTAAACTCAGTTTTTCACAATTCCTGACATTTAATCCTAGTAAAAATTCCCTGTTTTAGCTCAGTTAGGATCACCACATTATTTTAAGAATGTGAAAGGTCAAAATAAAAAGAGAGAGAATGATTTATTTCAGCTTGTATTCCTGTTATCACATTCCCAGTGGGTCAGAAGTTTACATACGCTCAATTAGTACTTGGTAGCATTGCCTTTAAAATTGTTTAACTTGGATCAAACGTTTTGGGTAGCCTTCCACAAGCTTCCCACAATAGGTTGGGTGAATTCAGGTTTGTAGGCCTCCTTGCTCACACATATTTTTCAGTTCTGGCCACAATTTTTCTATGGGATAGAGGTCAGGGCTTTGTGATGGCCACTCCAATACCTTAACTTTGTTGTCCTTAAGCCATTTTGCCACAACTTTGGAAGTATGCTTGGGGTCATTGTCCATTTGGAAGACCCATTTGAGACCAAGCTTTAACTTCCTGACTGATGTCTTAAGATGCTGCTTCAATATATCCACATAATTTTTCCCCCTTCATGATGCCATCTATGTTGTGAAGTGCACCAGTCTCTCGTGCAGCAAAGCACGCCCACAACATGATACTGCCACCCCCGTTCTTCAAGGATGGGATGGTGTTCTTTGGCTTGCAAGCCTCCCCCTTTTCCTCCAAACATAATGATAATGATGGTCATTATGGCCAAACAGTTCTATTTTTGTTTCATCAGACCAGGGGACATTTCTCCAAAAAGTACGATCTTTGACCCCATGTGCAGTTGCAAACCATAGTCTGGCTTTTTTATGCTGGTTTTGTAGCAGTGGCTTTTTCCTTGTTGAGCAGCCTTTCAGGTTATGTCGATATAGGACTTATTTTTACTGTGGATATAGATACTTTTGTACCTGTTTCATCCAGCATCTTCACAAGGTCCTTTACTGTTGTTCTGGGATTGATTTGCACTTTTCGCACCAAAGTACGTTAATCTTTAGGAGACAGAACGTGCCTCCTTCCTGAGCAGTATGACGGATGTGTGGTCCCATGGTGTTTATACTTGCGTACCAATGTTTGCACAGATTAGCGTGGTACCTTCAGGCATTTGGAAATTGTTCCCAAGGATGAACCAGATTTGTGGAGGTCTACAATTTTATTCTGAGGTCTTGGCTGATTTCTTTTGATTTTCCCATGATGTCGAGCAAAGAGGCACTGAGATTGAAGGTAGGCCTTGAAACACATCCACAGGTACACCTCCAATTGACTCAAATGATGTCAATTAGCCTATCAGAAGCTTCTAAAGCCAGGATATAATTGTCTGGAATTTTCCAAAATGTTTAAGGGCACAGTCAACTTAGTGCATTTAAACTTCTGACCCACCTGAATTGTTATACAGTGAATATAAGTGAAATAATCTGTCCAAAAACAATTATCGGAAAAATGACTTGTGTTATGCACAAAGTAGATGTCCTAACCGACTTGCCAAAACTATAGTTTGTTAACAAGAAATTTGTGGAGTGGTTGAAAAATGAGTTTTAATGACTCCAACCTAAGTGTATGTAAACTTCCGACTTACATACAACTGTATGTGTTTGGCCTCTCAAGTCTGGGAAGCGCAAACACTTTATGGACAATATTTTGCTTCCTCCTGTTAGATTACATTCTCCAAAAACACATGACGTGTTGTTGACAAAGTATTTCATTGAATTGTCTCTCCTAAGTGTCTCTTAATTTTTGAAAAACATGATTTGCAGCCTAGTCACCTTTAATGTGACGCCTGTGTCGCGGTCGCCTGTCCCTTGACACAAGCGCTTTGTGTTCACCCGTTTTCGCCGCTTGCGAAGCACCACATAAATTTGCACGTAGACCAGCAGAGTGATGATGAAGGGAATGTAGAAGGACACAATGGAGGAGTACACCACAAAGGCCGGGTTGGCGATGATGCACAGGGACTCGTCGCGAGTCGCTAGGGAGGAAAACAAAATGACAGAAAACAACAATACTAGTCAAACGTACAGTGGCAAGAAAAAGTATGTGAACTTTGAAATTACCCGGATTTCTGCATAAATTGGTCATCAAAATGGATCTGATCTTCATCTAAGTCACAACAATAGACAGACATAGTGTGCTTAAACTAATAACACACAAATTATTGTATTTTTCTTGTCTACACTGAATACATATTTTAAACATTCACAGTGTAGGTTGGAAAATGTATGTGAACCCCTAGGCTAATGACTTCTCCAAAAGCTAATTGGAGCCAGGAGTCAGCTAACCTGGAGTCCAATCAATGAGACGAGATTGGATATGTTGGAGCTGCCTTGCCATATATAAAAAATTACATGAACACCCATCTGCGGCCCGCTAATCGTTAGCTGTCTTATCGGCTGCTCTCTGAATAGGTCTATCGGACAATTTTTTCTTGGGTCACTATAACTATTTTGCCAATTGGATTGATCCCCTCTACCACACGGAACCCCCCTAATCTACTGACGGAAGCGCACGAGATGGCTAAAAACAGACCTTCATCCTATGGCTAGCTTGCTACTGATGGCACGGCTAGCTGTCTGAGACCCTTATGATCACTCGACAAAGCATGCTTCTCCTTAATGCCAATATGCCTTGTCCATTGCTGTTCTGGTTAGTGTTTATTGGCTTATTTCACTGTAGAGCCTCTAGCCCTGCTCATTATATCTTATCCAACCTTTCAGTTCCACCACACACACATGCGATGACATCACCTGGTTTCAAGGATGTTTCTAGAGACAATATCTCTCTCATCATCACTCAATACCTAGGTTTACCTGCACTGTATTCACATCCTACCATAACTTGGTCTGTACATTATACCTTGAATCTATTTTATCACCCCCAGAAACCTCATTTTACTCTGTTCCGGACGTTCTAGATGACCAATTCTCATAGTTTTTAGCCGTACCCTTATCCTACTCCTCTGTTCCTTTGGTGATGTAGAGGTGAATCCAGGCCCTGCAGTGCCTAGCTCCACTCCTATTCCCCAGGCGCTCTCTTTTGATGACTTCTGTAACCGTAATAGCCTTGGTTTCATGCATGTTAACATTAGAAGCCTCCTCCCTAAGTTTGTATTATTCACTGCTTTAGCACACTCTGCCAACCCGGATGTTCTAGCAGTGTCTGAATCCTGGCTTAGGAAGACCACCAAAAACTCTGAAATCTCCATTACTAACTACAACATTTTCAGACAAGATAGAACGGCCAAAGGGGGCGGTGTTGCAATCTACTGCAAAGATAGCCTGCAGAGTTCTGTCCTACTATCCAGGTCTGTACCCAAACAATTTGAACTTCCACTCTTAAAAATCAACCTCTCTAAAAACAAGTCTCTCACCGTTGTCGCCTGCTATATAACCCCTCTTCCCCCAGCTGTGCTCTGGATACCATATGTGAACTGATTGCCCCCCATCTATCTTCAGAGCTCGTGCTGCTAGGTGACCTAAAATAGAACATGCTTAACACCCCAGCCATCCTACAATCTAAGCTTGATGCCCTCAATCTCACACAAATTATCAATGAACCTACCAGGTACAACCCCAAAGCCCTAAACACGGGCACCCTCATAGATATCATCCTAACCAACTTGCCCTCTAAATACACCTCTGCTGTTTTCAACCAAGCGATCACTGCCTCGTTGCCTGTATCCGTAATGGGTCAGCGGTCAAACGACCTCCACTCATCACTGTCAAACGCTCCCTGAAACACTTCAGCGAGCAGGCCTTTCTAATCGACCTGGCCGGGGTATCCTGGAAGATATTGATCTCATCCCGTCAGTAGAGGATGCCTGGTTATTTAAAAAAAATGCCTTCCTCACCATCTTAAATAAGCATGCCCCATTCAAGAAACTTTGAACCAGGAACAGATATAGCCCTTGGTTCTCTCCAGACCTGACTGCCCTTAACCAACACAAAAACCGCCTATGGCGTTCTGCATTAGCATCGAACAGACCCCGTGATATGCAACTTTTCAGGGAAGCTAGAAACCAATATACACAGGCAGTTAGAAAAGCCAAGGCTATCTTTTTCAAGCAGAAATTTGCTACCTGCAACACAAACTCAAAAAAGTTCTGGGACACTGTAAAGTCCATGGAGAATAAGAACACCTCCTCCCAGCTACCCACTGCACTGAGGATAGGAAACACTGTCACCACCGATAAATCCACTATAATTGAGAATTTCAATAAGCATTTTTCTACGGCTGGCCATGCTTTTCACCTGGCTACCCCTACCCCGGTCAACAGCACTGCACCCCCCCACAGCAACTCGCCCAAGCCTTCCCCATTTCTCCTTCTCCCAAATCCAGTCAGCTGATGTTCTGAAAGAGCTGCAAAATCTGAACCCCTACAAATCAGCCAGGCTAGACAATCTGGACCCTTTCTTTCTAAAAATTATCTGCTGAAATTGTTGCAACCCCTATTACTAGCCTGTTCAACCTCTCTTTCGTGTCGTCTGAGATTCCCAAAGATTGGAAAGCAGCTGCGGCCATCCCCCTCTTCAAAGGGGGGGGGGGACACTCTTGACCCAAACTGCTACAAACCTATTTCTATCCTACCCTGCCTTTCTAAGGTCTTCGAAAACCAAGTCAACAAACAGATTACCGACCATTTCGAATCCCACCATACCTTCTCCGCTATGCAACCTGGTTTCAGAGCTGGTCATGGGTGCACCTCAGCCACGCTCAAGGTCCTAAACGATAGCTTAACCACCATCGATAAGAAACAATACTGTGCAACCGTATTCATTGACCTGGCCAAGGCTTTCAACTCTGTCAATCACCACATCCTCATTGGCAGACTCAATAGCCTTGGTTTCTCAAATGATTGCCTCGCCTGGTTCACCAACTACTCTGATAGAGTTCAGTGTGTCAAATCGGAGGGCCTGTTGTCCGGGCCTCTGACAGTCTCTATGGGGGTGCCACAGGGTTAATTCTTGGACTGACTCTCTTCTCTGTATACATCAATGATGTCGCTCTTGCTGCTGGTGAGTCTCTGATCCACCTCTACGCAGACGACACCATTCTGTATACTTCTGGCCCTTCTTTGGACACTGTGTTAACAACCCTCCAGACGAGCTTCAATGCCATACAACTCTCCTTCCGTGGCCTACATTTGCTCTTAAATACAAGTAAAACTAAATGGTTGCTCTTCAACCGATCGCTGCCTGAACCTGCCCGCACGTCCAACATCACTACTCTGGACGGTTCTGACTTAGAATATGTGGACAACTACAAATACCTAGGTGTCTGGTTAGACTGTAAACTCTCCTTCCAGACTCACATCAAACATTTCCAATCCAAAGTTAAATCTAGAATTGGCTTCCTGTTTCGCAACAAAGCCTCCTTCACTCATGCTGCCAAACATACCCTTGTAAAACTGACCATCCTACCGATCCTCGACTTCGGCGATGTCATTTACAAAATAGCCTCCAATACCCTACTCAATAAATTGGATGTAGTAGTCTATCACAGTGCCATCCGTTTTGTCACCAAAGCCCCATATACTACCCACCACTGAGACCTGTACGCTCTCGTTGGCTGGCCCTCGCTTCATACTCGTCGCCAAACCCACTGGCTCCAGGTCATCTACAAGACCCTGCTAGGTAAATTCCCCCCTTATCTCAGCTCGCTGGTCATCATAGCAGCACCCACCTGTAGCACGCGGTCCAGCAGGTATATTTCTCTGTTCACCCCCAAAACCAATTCTTCCTTTGGCCGCCAATCCTTCCAGTTCTCTGCTGCCAATGACTGGAACGAACTACAAAAATCTCTGAAACTGGAAACACTTATCTCCCTCACTAGCTTTAAGCACCAGATGTCAGAGCAGCTCACAGATTACTGCACCTGTACATAGCCATCTATAATTTAGCCCAAAAAACTACCTCTCCCCCTACTGTATTTATTTATTTTGCTCCATTGCACCCCATTATTTCTATCTCTACTTTGCACATTCTTCCACTGCAAATCTACCATTCCAGTGTTTTACTTGCTATATTGTATTAACTTCGCCACCATGGCCTTTTTTGCCTTTACCTCCCTTACCTCATTTGCTCACATTGTATATACAGTAGAAAAATAAGTGTATGTTTGTTTTACTCCATGTGTAACTCTGTGTTGTTGTATGTGTCAAACTGCTTTGCTTTATCTTGGTCAGGTCGCAATTGTAAATGAGAACTTGTTCTCAATTTGCCTACCTGGTTAAATAAAGGTGAAATAAAAAGAAAAGTAAAAGAAACTCACACATTTTGAGTTTGCTATTGTCATGACTGTCATGACCAGGTCAGGTTACAGGAGACCACAACCCTACAGATTATCTCTCAACCCCGACAGAGGAGGAGAGATCTAGGGGTCTGAAGATGTGGGGGATTTTATGACCCCTCACGCCCCTGGTAAATCTCAGGCCACAGACAAATTCCTTTGTCCTGTTACTATGGAGAACCAGCCTCAGAACATTAAACATGAAATAAAGGGACTTTGGAACAATGGTTTCCATCAGCCACAATGGTGGTCATGACGATAGATGGAATATGAAAATGTATGTCATTTTTGTTTTGTTATTAAAGGTTAATAGATGATGTTATTATGAAAACATTGTAACGTGAAGAGTTTTCCTAGTAGATGTTTGATGTTTATACATTGTACATTGTATGGAAAATATCCAAATCAAAGAGAATGTTTTGGGGAAGATGAAATGTTATTAAGTTAGTTGTCTAAAATTGGATTTGAATAAAATCTAGACCTTGCCTCATTAACTTGGTACGCCCAGAGAATTGCCCTAAAGGCAGTTATGCCCACTTCTGACCCAAGGGTATAAAACCTGTGGGTATAGAATTTACACGAAGACTACGTGACCCAGGCTGCAGCAAGGTCTAAAAAGTCAACGAACCCAGAACGCAACGCAAGTTTGAAGACAAAGAAATCCTTTTCTACCCAAGCTACGGTTGAGTAGCTGTGTCTAAGCGGATTAATTCAAGTCAAACCACCTAGCCTCCATCTCCCATCGAATCGTGGTATCTAAAGGGTTTCATTCCTATGCTGTGAGCTCTGAGCTACAGAGCTGTGTCCTCAGAAGACCCCTTCCAGAGCAAAGGGTGAGGGAACAGACTCCTAAGCCAAAAGGACACTGACATCGGGAGGACGATCAGTGAGGTGCGCCGGAGTAGTGCGTCATCGAGCAGTCTGGACGGTCCACGCAGAGAATCTTCGGAGATCATCCCCACGTAATTAAATAATTATATTCTGACCCATAAGAGCGGCAGTTTGGGGCAAGGCTAGGGTTAAAATAGCATAGCTGACAAATTCACCCAAATGTATATTTCTCTCGTTTACTTTCTTTTTTCTCGCTCTCTTTGAAATCCCCATTTTGGGTAACACGCGCCATAGTGTGTTGGCCCGTTAAACTAAGTTCTAATCAATAGCCTATAATGTGTTTTGTCTATGTGTATCTTTTATCATCATTTTAGCTTTTTAGTAAATAAATATTCAACTAAGATTGGTGTGGTACGAACTCATTGGTGAGACCCGGGTCCGTGCAGATTCACGGGCTATACGACGTTCAGAATGAGATTGGTAGAGGCAACTGGTTAATTAGCGGCCGTTGTAAAATCAATATTCTAATATTCTTTGAGTTAATTTGGGAAATAGAAACTCAATAAAAACTAGTTTTCCTATGGTGCCCCAGGTTAATTAGTTAATAATTGCTTGATTCAGTTAATCACGCAATTAGAAACTTTAATCATTCGATGAACAACAGTCGTCACATTAACTAATACAACGTCACAACACTATTCACAAGAAGCATTGCCTGATGTGAACCATGCCTCGAACAAAAGAGAGCTCAGAAGACCTCAAATTAAGAATGGTTGACTTGCATAAAGCTGGAAAGGGTTACAAAGGTATCTCTAAAAGCCTTGATGTTCATCAGTCCACGGTAAGACAAATTGTCTATAAATGGAGAAAGTTCAGTACTGTTGCTACTCTCCCTAGGAGTGACCGTCCTGCAAAGATAACTGCAAGAGCAGTGTAGAATGCTCAATGAGGTTAAGAAGAATCCTAAAGTGTCAGCTAAAGACTTGCTATCATCTCCGTTGACGAGTCTACGATATGGAAAACACTAAAGAAGAATGGTGTTCATGGAAGGACATCACAGAAGAAGCCACTGCTGTCCAAAAAAACATTTTTTAAGTTTGCAAAAGTGCACCTGGATGTTCCACAGAGCTACTGGCAAAATATTCTGTGGACAGATGAAACTAAAGTTGAGTTGTTTGGAAAGAACACACAACACTGTATGTGGAGAAATAAAAGGCACAGCACACCAACATAAAAACCTCATCCCAACTATAAAGTATGGTGGAGGGGAGCATCATGGTTTGGGGCTGCTTTGCTGCCTCAGGGCCTGGACAGCTTGCTATCATCGAAGGGAAAATGAATTTTATCAAGACATTTTGCAGGAGAATGTTAGGCTATCTGTCCGCGAAATGAATCTCAACCGAAGTTGGGTGATGCATCCGGACAACGACCCAAAACACAGACGATTGAGATGCTGTGGCATGATTTCAAGGGAGCAGTTCACACCAGACATCCCAAGAATATTGCTGAACTGAAACAGTTTTGTAAGAGGAATGGTCCAAAATTCCTCCTGACTATTGTGCATGTCTGATCAGCAACTGCAGAAAACATTTGGTTGAGGTCATTGCAGCCCAAAGCGGGTCAACCAGTTATTAAATCCAAGGGTTCACATAAGTTTTCCACCCTAAACTGTAAATGTTTACACGGTGTGTTCAATAAAGACATGAAAACGTATAATTGTTTGTGTGTTATTAGTGTAAGCAGAATGTTTGTCTATTGTTGTGATGAAGACCAGATAATTTTTTGGGACCAATTTATGCAGAAAGTCAGGTATTTCCAAAGGGTTTACATACTTTTTCTTGCCACTGTATGTAAGGAGCCTTGCACGAGCGAACAGGAACAGCTCATTTGAGCAATAGTCATTCTCTGTAGCATGAAGCAGCTTGATGTATAAGTACAACCCCTGGACAGGACACTATTCTATTGCAATCTTATCCCCAATGTACCTCCTTAATTCTGAGTGCCAAGCTAAGACGCATCGGGTACCATATAAACAGGGTGTGGTATGACTCAGCCGACGAGCGGTCTCCCAACCTTTCAATCTCAGGGTGGGTACTCTAACCACAAGGCAACGGAGTTGGTCAAAACAGTGCAAAATACATCAAATTGACATTTTGGATGAATATACAGTCGTGGGCAAAAGTTTTGAGAATAACACAAATATTAATTTCCACAAAGTTTGCTGCTTCAGTGGCTTTAGATATTTCTGTCAGTTTTTGTTTGTCCACCCGCCTCTTGAGGATTGACCACAAGTTCTCAATGGGATAAAGGTCTGGGGAGTTTCCTGGCCATGGACCCAAAATATCAATGTTTTGTTCCCTGAGCAAGGTGCTCCATCATGCTGGAAAAGGCATTGTTCGTCACCAAACTGTTCCTGGATGGTTGGGAGAAGTTGCTCTCGGAGGATGTGTTGGTACCATTCTTTATTCATGGCTGTGTTCGTAGGCAAAATTGTGACTGTGCCCACTCCCTTGGATGAGAAGCAACCCCACACATGAATGGTCTCAAGATGCTTTACTGTTGGCATGATACAGGACTGATGGTAGCGCTCACCTTGTCTTCTCCGGACAAGCTTTTTTCCAGATACCCCAAACAATCGGAAAGGGGATTCATCAGAGAAAATGACTTTACCCCAGAATATCAGTCTGTCCCTGATGTTTTTCCTGGAGAGAAGTGGCTTCTTTGCTGCCCTTCTTGACACCAGGCCATTCTCCAAAAGTCTTCACCTCACTGTGCATGCAGACATTCCTGCTGACATTCCTGAGCTTGCAAGCTCTGTACTGGTGGTGCCCCGATCCCGCAGCTGAATCCACTTTAGGAGACAGTCCTGGCGCTCGCTGGACTTTTTTGGGCGCCCTGAAGCCTTCTTCACAACAATTGAATTGCTCTCCTTGAAGTTCTTGATGATCCAATACATTTTTGATTTAGGTGCAATCTTACTGGCAGCAATATCCTTGCCTTTGAAGCCCTTTTTTGTGCAAAGCAATGATGACGGGATGTGTTTCCTTGCAGGTAACCATGGTTGACAGAGGAAGCACAATGATTCCAAGCACCACCCTCCTTTTGAAGCTTCCAGTCTGTTATTCAAACTCAATTAGCATGACAGAGTGATTTCCAGCCTTGTCCTCGTCTACACTCGTGTTAACGAGAGAATCACTGACATGATGTCAGCTGGTCCTTTTGTCGCAGGGCTGAAATGCAGTGGAAATGTTTTTTGGGGATTCAGTTAATTTGCATGGCAAATAGGGACTTTGCATCTAATTGAAATTCATCTGATCACTCTTCATAACATTCTGGAGTATATGCAAATTGCCATAATACAAACTGAGGCAGCAGACTTTGTGAAAATGTATATTTGTGTCATTCTCAAAAATTTTGGCCATGACTGTACTCTGTGTTTGAAAGAGGAGCATTCAAACTAACCATCACACTGTTAACCCCCATTCACAGCAGTCATACAGTTTAGTATCACCTATCATTGTCAAATTGAGTCTACTCCTTAGTGCCATGAAAGCCAAAACACAGTGGAAGCACTGTGCAATAGCACAGATTACAGTGCAGCAGAGCAAGGTAGCTCACAGTTCCTGCTATTACCTGTGTTATTTAGGCCGAACAACAGGGGGCATGATATTGCAAAGGACAGAACCCACACCACTGAGATCATAACAGTGACTCGTCTTCTGGAGCTGTAGCGCGTGTTGTACAGCATGGGCATGGCGACTGCTGTGTATCTGTTGTGGAAGGAAGCAGATGGGAGAAAAGACAAGGGAAAAACACAGTAGGAATAGACAAACTGGCTTTTCTACTGTGCAGACTACACGTGGAGTAACAGACAACATCTTTCTCCATCTTCTCTTAGTAGGGACATCAGGGATGTATGGGTAGAAAAAAGGTGGGTAAACTCTGATATGATGGGAGACGACTAACATACAGTAAACGCAAAAAAACTATAATTTAGTATAACAGGTAAATGCTATTCAGGAAATAAAACGGTGCTTAATGTGCATTAACCCTTGTGCATTAAGTGTGTTTATATGAATTAACCCTCCACTACATCCCTGGCAGAGAACCTTATCAATTAACCTCTAGCCTGCTGTGTGACCTTATTAGTGAGTTAGAGAATCTCTACTTCCTAAGGATGTCAACTAACAGACTTACTTTATTGATTTCATTGTAATTTGGTTTGGAACCTTAAGGTACGAAGCCGAAGGCGACTTAAGCACTTAAAGCTATAATCCTTAGTTGCTAAATATATTGGACTTAGAAATGAATGATATCAAGCACCAGTCAAAAGTTTGGACACACCTACTCATTTAAGGATTTTTCTTTATTTTGACTATTTTTTACATTGTAGAATAATAGTGAAGAAATCAAAACTATGAAATAACATATGGAATCATGTAGTAACCCAAAGTGTTAAACAAATGAACAAATATTTTATACTATTCAAAGTAGCCACCCTTTGCCTTGATGACAGCTTTGCACACTCTTGGGATTATCTCAACAAGTTTCATAAGGAATCCAACAGTCTTGAAGGAGTTCCCACATATGCTGAGCACTTGTTGGCGGCTTTTCCTTCACTCTGCGGTCCAACTCATCCCAAACCATCTCAATTGGGTTGAGGTCGGGTGATATTGGAGGCCAGGTCATCTAATGCAGCACTCCATCACAAATCTCAAATTTGGACTCATCAGACCAAAGGACAGATTTCCACCGGTCTAATGTCCATTGCTCGTGTTTCTTGGCCCAAGCAAGTCTCTTCTTCTTATTGGTGTCCTTTAGTAGTGGTTTCATTGCAGCAAGGCCTGATTCATGCAGTCTCCTCTGAACAGTTGATGTTGAGATGCGTCTGTTACTTGAACTCTGTGAAGCATTTATTTGGGCTGCAACCTGAGGTGCAGTTAACTCTAATGAACGTATCCTCTGCAGCAGAGGTAACTCGGTCTTCCTTTCCTGTTGCTGTCCTCATAAGAGCCAGTTTCATCATGATGGTTTTTGCAACTGCACTTGAAGAAACTTTAGAAGTTCTTGAAATATTCTGGATTGACTGGCCTTCATGTCTTAAAGTAATGATGGACTGTAATTTCTCTTTACTTATTTGAGCTGTTCTTTACATAATATGGACTTGGTCTTTCAGGGCTATTAGGGCTATCTTCTGTATATCACCCCTACCTTGTCACAACACAACTGATTGGCTAAAACGCATTAAGAAGGTAAGAAATTCCACAAATTAACTTAACAAGGCACACCTGTTAGTTGAAATGCATTCCAGATGACTACCTCATGAAGCTGGTTGAGAGAATGCCAAGAGTATGCAAAGCTGTCATCAAGGCAAAGGGTGGCTACTTTGAAGAATCTCACATATAAAATATATTTTCATTTGTTTAACACTTTTTTGGTTACTACATGATTCCATGTGTGTTATTTCACAGTTCTGATGTCTTCGATATTATTCTACAATGTAGAAAATATAAATAGTAAAGAAAAACCTTGGAATAAGTTGGTCTGTCCAAACTATACAGTACTGGTACAGTACATAATAACCATTGATTCTTGAAAAATATAATAATAATAATATTGTGAGCTTAGTTCCATTGTTGTACCCCATCAGAACCCAAAATTAGCTTGTTTTACTTCAATGCTTGTAAACAATGTAACTATAAACACCATATAGCTTCAAATCACGGTAAAACTGTACATTTGAAATCATGGAGCGACAGTCCTTTCATCCATAGCTCTGTCTATGAATTTGAGAGTGGTTGTTGTTTCAATTAAGGACTCTAGCTTTATGGGTACTCTTTATTCAATATTACAGATCACATGACACAGGACTAATTGTTAATCACAGGACTATTCTATATAGGACTATTCACAGGACTATTCTCTTACTCTAAAATAAGTATCTGCAGTATAAACAACTCCAAGATTTTCTGCACACAATGAATGTGCAGACATTTTGTATTCAAATACAAATTACTTCAATAAATATTTAAATCACCTCTGAGTTATGTATTCACATAACCAAGGTGGTGTTCTGAACATGCATTTGAGTGACACGAAAATCAGTGAAGTGGAAAATCATTCAAAATGAAAAGTGGCACACTGCATAGTCCATAAATAATGGCATTGGTATTTAATAGAAAGTACCAGCTGGGTTATGCAAGTAGGCCTTTTAGGCCCAGACTCCAATGAATTTGCTTAAAGATTTTCACTGCAAATCCACAATGGCACCTGCCTCCAGCCACGATTCAACAATTTCAAGAACACTTACCGATCAATGCTGATGGCACAGAGATTGAGGATGCTTGCAGTGCACATCATGACATCTAGGGTGACAAAGATGTCACAGTGGATTTTACTAAACCTCCACTCTCCCACCACCTGAAAGAAAGATGTTCCAACATTTAGAGACAACAGAAATATTTGTTTTATCCCCCTTCAGCACCGACTCATACACTGACTGTTTTTCAGTTGCAGTTCAGTCAGATACTAAAATGCACACCTTACATGTTCCTGAATAAATGTTCTTATCTTTTCAGCTGTTCTCATGAATCTTCCAATGCCTGCTCCATTCACCATCAAACAATTCTAAAAACCTGTTTTTGCAGTGTCATTACTGGGTATTGCGTGTAGATTGATGAGGGGAAAAAAACATTTCCATTTTAGAATAAGGCTGTAACGTAACAAAACATGGAAAAAGTCAAGGGGTCTGAATACCTTCCGAAATCAATGTATTTACAGTGTATGCTGATCTTTCCATGACAGACTGACCTGGTGAATCCAGGTGAAAATGATGATCTGCTATTGACGTCCCTTGTTAAATCCACTTCAAATCAGTGTAGATGAGGGGAGGAGACAGGTTAAAGAAGGATTTTTAAGCCTCGAGACAATTGAGACATGGATTGTGTACATGTGCCATTCAGATGGTGAATGGTTAAGATACAAGATTTAAGTGCCTTTGAACGGGGTATGGTAGTAGGTGCCAGGCACACTGGTTTGAGTATGTCAAGAACTGCAACGCTACTGGGTTTTTGAAGCTTAACAGTTTCCTGTGTGTATCAAGAATGGCCCACCACCCAATGGACATTCAGCCAACGGCAGGCCAGTTGTCGAAAATGTGTCATTGATTAACAAGGACAAAGGAGGCAGACACAAATTGTGCAGAGCAACAGAGGGGCTGTTAGTCAACTAACAGTCAAGAACAACATTGGTGCCCAAAGACCCATAAAAGAAAGCACAACTCATTGTACATTGACACAAATGGGTTATGGCAGCGGATGACCTGACAGAGTTCCACTTCTTTCAGCAAAAAACAAGACTCTGCGGTTGCAGTGGGCTCAGGAACGAAAACACTGGAGAATTGGAAAAACATTGCCTGGTCTGATGAATCTCGGTTCCTGCCGTTGCACGCAGATGGGAGGACAGGGGAATGGAGAAAACCACGAGTACATGTATCCATCACGAAGGGTGTCAACATTGGAGGCTTACGGTGGTGGTGCGAGGTGTGTTTTTAATGGCACACATTGGGCCCCATCATAAAAGTGGAGCAATGTTTGAATGCCACAGGATATCTGAACAACATTGCCATCAGGTGCATCCCAGCATGGCAGCTAGGATTGTCCAGAAATGGTTCCACAAACATGACAGTGAATTGAGCTTATTGCGGTGGTCTGCCCAGTCACCAGATCTCAATTCAATTGCATATGTGGAATGAGATGGAACAAGCTATTCACCACTAGCCAACTTGACACAACTGTGGGAAGCATTAGAGTCAACATGGTCCAGCATCCCTGTGGAACGCTTTCAACACCTTGTAGAGCCCATGCCCCGACAAATGGAGTCTGTTCTGGAGGGAAAAGGGAGGAATTGCAACTCAATATGAGGAAGGTGTTCCTAATGTTTGGTATAGTCAGTGTATATTAACTCAGTGCCAAGTTTATTAGGTACAGCCAACTAGTACTGGGTCAGATCCTATAATGTCTCCAGAAGTTATCACCTTTCTATTTATTCCTTATGTTATTTTTTTATTTAAAAATTTGTATTTTTTCTACTATTTCTCTTTTTTTATTATTATTGTTGGGAAGGGCCCATAAGTAAGCATTTCACTGTTGTTTACGTAGCACATGACAAATACAATTTGATTTGAACAGCCTTAATTCTTCAGAGCATGGGTTGATTCTATTTTCAAACATTTCTCAATTGGTATCAAAGGGACCTAACGTTTGCCAGGAAAACATTCCCCACACCATTACACAACCAGCATGTACCTTTGGCATCAGGCAGTATGGGGCCATGGACTCATGCTGCTCACGCCAAATCCTGACTCTGCAAATCAGCATGACGCACAGGAACTGGGATTTGTCAGACCAGGCAATGTTTTTCCACTCCTCAATTGTCCAGTGTTGGTGATCTCGTGCCCACTGGAGCCGCTAATAGGAGTGGAACCCAGTGTGGTTGTCTGCTGTAATAGCCCACAAGGACCGACGAGTTGTGCATTCCGAGATGCCGTTCTGCACACCACAGTTGTATTGAGCCGTTATTTGCCTGTCTGTGGCCAGCCTGTTAGCCTGCACGATTCTTGCCATTCTCCTTCAACTTCAACGAGCTGTTTTCGGCCCATAGGACTGCCGCTGACTGGATGTTTTCTGTTTGTTGCACCATTGTTGATAAACCCTAAACATTGTTGTGTGTGAAAAGCCAAGGAGTCTGGTCGTTTCTGAGATACTGGAACCGGCGCAGCAGGCACAGACGATCAATACAGTACCACGCTCAATGTCTCTTAGGTCACTCAAATTTGCCCATTCTAAAGTTCAATCGAACAGTAACAGAATGCCTTGATGCATGTCTGCCTGCTTTATATAGCAAGCAAATCTTCTATTTTTTGTGAACGGGGTGGTGTACCTAATAAACTGGCCACTGAGTGAATGCATGTACACACACAACTGGTAAAAAGTTTTAGAACACGTTTTAGAACTGAAATCATTCAAGGGTTTTTCTTTATTTTTACTATTGTCTACATTGTAGTAAAGGCATCAAAACATATGGAATCATGTAGTTAAATCAAAATATATTTATATTTGAGATTATTCAAATAGCCACCCTTTGTCTTGATGACAGCTTTGTACACTTTTGGAATTCTCTCAACCAGCTTCACCTGGAAGGCTTTTCCAACAGTCTTGAAGGAGTTCCCACATATGCTGAGAACTTGTTGGGTGCTTTCCCTTCACACTTTTTTGGTTACTACATGATTCCATATGTGTTATTTCATAGTTTGATGTCTTCACTATTATTCTACAACATAGAAAATATGAAAAATAAAGAAAAACCCTTGAATGAGTAGGTGTTCTAAAACTTTGACTGGTAGAGTGTGTGATATATATATTGTAGCAGGCTCAATAACGCACCAGTAGCACAACTAGAACACACATGGGGAGTTTATTAGGGATTTTTGTACACTGGGGAAAAGGGTGGGAATTCAACTATTTCACAGTCCACAAACCGGTCTTGTTATCCATTCTGTTCTCCAGGGGTAATCCTAAAACTCGGGTCCTCAGCCAATCCTGTTCGGTACACAAGGGGGGTAATCAGACAGTCCAGGTCACAACGGGTTAACACACAGATATTGCTCTCTCTTCTCCCACTCTTCATCACGCACGCTTTGCTATCCATTCTCTGCCCCTTTGTGCCGGCTGCTTCCTATTTTTTTCCCAAGCACTCCCTGGCTTAATGATCCACAGTCTCGCCTCGTTGGGGCAGGAAGTCCATATAAGACTTGGGAGTGGAGCCAGCGGGCTGCAAGATATCTCCCTTCAATAACCACTCCCGTCACCTCTCCCTGCTGTCTGCCCCACACACACACCAGCTCCGACCGGGAGGGAGGGGCGGTCCAGCTACCTAGAGCATCCCTTCTGGAGAGGGCATCGGCATTTCCATGGGCTGCACCTGATCTGTGGATGACAGGGAAAGCAAAGGGCTGTAAGGATAGGAACCAGCGGATGACCTGGGCGTTACTGTCCTCATTCGGTGACATACAAACAAGTGGTGCATGGTCCATTATGAGGGTGAAGTGCCGTCACAATAAGTAATACTTCAGCATTTACAGCGCCCACTTGATCACTAGATATTCTTTCGCCACAGTGAAATATCTTTGTTCCCGCAGCAACAGCTTCAAGCTAATGTACATGACTGGGTGTTCCTCACCTTCTTGTAGCTATGACAGGACGGCACCCACCCCTGTTTCGGACACATCTGGCTGTACCACCAGTGGTTTGGAGAAGTCGAGGGTCACCAGCACGGGTCCAGAACAGAGTGCTCCCTTTAGGTCCTGGAAGACTTTCTCCATCTCCTCGGTCCACGTCACTTGAGCGGGCAGATGGCTCCTGGACAGATCTGTAAGGGAGCTGGCTAGGGAGGCAAAGTGGGGAATAAATCTCTGGTAATAACTTGTCAATCCCACAAACGTGCGTAGCTGCTTCTTGGTGAGGGGGCGAGGCCAGTCCCGAATCGCCTCCGCTTTCCTCACCTGGGGTTTGACACGTCCCCTCGCGATCGTGTACCCAGGATACTCAGCCTCCCGTAGGCCGAGCATACAATTCTTTGGGTTTGCTGTTAGCCCCGCCTCCCGTAAGGCCTGCAGTACCACACTCACCTGCTTTAGATGTGTCTCCCACTCGCTCCCATGGATCACACTATCGTCGATGTATGCCACCGCATACTCCCGATGGGGTCGGAGAACCCGGTCCATCATACTCTGGAAGGTGGCCAGGGCCCCGTGCAGCCCAAAGGACAGCTTCTTGTAATGGAACAGCCTGCCAGGGGTGGCAAAAGCAGTTTTCTCCCGTGTCACGGGAGTTAAGGGCACCTGCCAATAACCCTTCGTCAGGTTGAGTGTGCTGATAAATCGGGCGGTCCCTAGCCATTCCATTAATTCAGCAACTCAAGGCATGGGGTAGGTGTCGAACTTTAAGATTTCATTTACCTTTCTAAAAATAATTACAGAAGCGAATGGTGCCGTCTGGTTTCGGCACCAACACTATGGGGCTGCACCACTCGCTATGCGACTCTTCGATTATATCAACTTTCAACATAGTTTTTTCCTCGGTCCTGACAGCCTCTCTCGTTGCTTCCGGTATGCGGTAAGGTCTCAACTTCACCTTTTTCCCGGGTTCGGTGATGATGTTGTGTCAGATCGGTGTGTCCTGGTTCACTGGAGAACACATCCTGGTTTTGGCAAACCAACTCCCTCAGCTCCTGCTTCTGTGTTTGGCTCAGCTGGTCCCCCAGTGGCACCTCTGCCGGCTTGGTCTCTGTGGTAACCTTCTTCGGGGAAATAGAGTAGAGTGCATTTCTTTAGCAAATTCACATGGTAAATCTGGGTTAAATGCCTAAGTCCCGGCTATCTGACCCTATAGTTAACTTCACCCTCGTTCTCAATGACTTCATATGGGAACAACACTTTGTCTTCTGGCTGGAAGTCCCTTCGTTGTGCCCCTCTGTTGTACACCCACGCTTGGGCCTCTTGTATGTGTTCCCGTACCAAGGGCCACAGGGTTGCCATGCGGTCTATCAAGTCTTCCACGTGCTCCACCAAAAGCGTGCCTTGAGCCTGTCTAAGGTCTTTGACACCCATAGGTGAGCCCCAAGAAGGTGGGAGTGCGCCAACTGTAGGAGAGGTGGTACAACGGGACGGGGTACCAACAACAACTCCATACATTCGTCATTCTTCTTCACGACCTGACATAGCAACTTTTTCTTTATAGAAAAATGGGACATCGCCTCGTTGCGGCAGGAAGTCCATATAAGGCTCGGGGGTATACACACACACACACACACACACACAGTGGGGAGAACAAGTTTTATTTATTTATTTTTATTTCACCTTTATTTAACCAGGTAGGCTAGTTGAGAACAAGTTCTCATTTACAACTGCGACCCGGCCATGATAAAGCATAGCAGTGTGAACAGACAACACAGAGTTACACATGGAGTAAACAATTAACAAGTCAATAACACAGTAGAAAAAAAAGAGAGTCTATATACATTGTGTGCAAAAGGCATGAGGAGGTAGGCGAATAATTACAATTTTGCAGATTAACACTGGAGTGATAAATGATCAGATGGTCATGTACAGGTAGAGATATTGGAACTGGAACGAAAGGCGGCCAAATGAGGTGTTGGCTATAGGGATGATCAGTGAGATACACCTGCTGGAGCGCGTGCTACGGGTGGGTGTTGCCATCGTGACCAGTGAACTGAGATAAGGCGGAACTTTACCAAGCATGGACTTGTAGATGACCTGGAGCCAGTGGGTCTGGCGACGAATATGTAGCAAGGGCCAGCCGACTAGAACATACAGGTCGCAGTGGTGGGTGGCATAAGGTGCTTTAGTAACAAAACGGATGGCACTGTGATAAACTGCATCCAGTTTGCTGAGTAGAGTATTGGAAGATATTTTGTAGATGACATCGCCAAAGTCGAGGATCGGTAGGATAGTCAGTTTTACTAGGGTAAGTTTGGCGGCGTGAGTGAAGGAGGCTTTGTTGCGGAATAGAAAGCCGACTCTAGATTTGATTTTAGATTGGAGATGTTTGATATGAGTCTGGAAGGAGAGTTTACAGTCTAGCCAGACACCTAGGTACTTATAAATGTCTACATATTCTAGGTCGGAACCATCCAGGGTGGTGATGCTAGTTGGGCGTGCGGGTGCAGGCAGCGAACGGTTGAAAAGCATGCATTTGGTTTTACTAGCGTTTAAGAGCAGTTGGAGGCCACGGAAAGAGTGTTGTATCACGTTGAAGCTCGTTTGGAGGTTAGATAGCACAGTGTCCAAGGAAGGGCCGGAAGTATACAGAATGGTGTCGTCTGCGTAGAGGTGGATCAGGGAATCGCCCGCAGCAAGAGCAACATCATTGATATATACAGAGAAAAGTTGGCCGAGGTTGGAGTAGCCAGGAGGAAGGCATGGCCAGCCGTTGAGAAATGCTTGAAGTTTTCGATTATCATGGATTTATCGGTGGTGACCGTGTTACCTAGCCTCAGTGCAGTGGGCAGCTGGGAGGAGGTGCTCTTGTTCTCCATGGACTTTACAGTGTCCCAGAACGATTTGGAGTTAGTGCTACAGGATGCAAATTTCTGCCTGAAGAAGCTGGTCTTGGCTTTCCTGACTGACTGCGTGTATTGGTTCCTGACTTCCCTGAACAGTTGCATATCGCGGGGACTATTCGATGCCATTGCAGTCCGCCACAGGATGTTTTTGTGCTGGTCGAGGGCAGTCAGGTCTGGAGTGAAGCAAGGGCTATATCTGTTCTTAGTTCTGCATTTTTTGAACGGAGCATGCTTATCTAAAATGGTGAGGAAGTTACTTATAAAGAATGACCAGGCATCCTCAACTGACGGGATGAGGTCAATATCCTTCCAGGATACCCGGGCCAGGTCGATTAGAAAGGCCTGCTCGCAGAAGTGTTTTAGGGAGCGTTTGACAGTGATGAGGGGTGGTCGTTTGACTGCGGAACCGTAGCGGATACAGGCAATGAGGCAGTGATCGCTGAGATCCTGGTTGAAGACAGCGGAGGTGTATTTGGAGGGCCAGTTGGTCAGGATGACGTCTATGAGGGTGCCCTTGTTTACAGATTTAGGGTTGTACCTGGTGGGTTCCTTGATGATTTGTGTGAGATTGAGGGCATCTAGCTTAGATTGTAGGACTGACGGGGTGTTAAGTATTTAATACACCGCCGATTTTGCAGGTTTTCCTACTTACAAAGCATGTAGAGGTCTGTCATAGGTAACCTTCAAATGTGAGAGATGGAATCTAAAACAAAAATCTAGAAAATCACATTGTAGGATTTTTAAGTAATTAATTTGCATTTTATTGCATGACATAAGTATTTGATACATCAGAAAAGCAGAAAAACATAATATTTGGTACAGAAACCTTTGTTTGCAATTACAGAGATCATACGTTTCCTGTAGTTCTTGACCAGGTTTGCACACACTGCAGCAGGGATTTTGGCCCACTCCTCCATACAGACCTTCTCCAGATCCTTCAGGTTTCGGGGCTGTCACTGGGCAATACGGACTTTCAGCTCCCTCCAAAGATTTTCTATTGGGTTCAGGTCTGGAGACTGGCTAGGCCACTCCAGGACCTTGAGATGCTTCTTACGGAGCCACTCCTTAGTTGCCCTGGCTCTGTGTTTCGGGTCGTTGTCATGCTGGAAGACCCAGCCACGACCCATCTTCAATGCTCTTACTGAGGGAAGGAGGTTGTTGGCGAAGATCTCGCGATACATGGCCCCATCCATCCTCCCTTCAATGCGGTGCAGTCGTCCTGTCCTCTTTGCAGAAAAGCATCCCCAAAGAATGATGTTTCCACCTCCATGCTTCACGGTTGGGATGGTGTTCTTGGGGTTGTACTGATCCTTCTTCTTCCTCCAAACACAGCGAGTGGAGTTGAGACAAAAATAGAGCTTTTTGGTCTAATGACCTCCTCCCATTCCTCCTCTGGATCATCCAGATGGTCATTGGCAAACTTCAGACGGGCAGTGGACATGCGCTGGCTTGAGCAGGGGGACCTTGTGTACGCTGCAGGATTTTAATCCATGACGGCGTAGTGTGTTACTAATGGTTTTCTTTGAGACTGTGGTCCCAGCTCTCTTCAGGTCATTGACCAGGTCCTGCCGTGTAGTTCTGGGCTGATCCCTCACCTTCCTCATGATCATTGATGCCCCATGAGGTGAGATCTTGCATGGAGCCCCAGATCGAGGGTGATTGACCGTCATCTTGAACTTCTTCCATTTTCTAATAATTGCGCCAACAGTTGTTGCCTTCTCACCAAGCTGCTTGCCTATTGTCCTGTATCCCATCCCAGCCTTGTGCAGGTCTACAATTCTATCCCTGATGTCCTTACACAGCTCTCTGGTCTTGGCCATTGTGGAGAGGTTGGAGTCTGTTTGAGTGAGTGTGTGGACAGGTGTCTTTTATACAGGTAACGAGTTCAAACAGGTGCAGTTAATACAAGTAATGAGTGGAGAACAGGAGGGCTTCTTAAAGAAAAACTAACAGGTCTATGAGAGCCAGAATTCTTACTGGTTGGTAGGTGATCAAATACTTATGTCATGCAATCCGCTCACTGTCAACAGCATTTATTTTCAGCAAACTTAACATGTAAATATTTGTAGGAACATAACAAGGTTCAACAACTGAGACATAAACTGAACAAGTTCCACAGGCATGGGACTAACAGAAATGGAATAATGTGTCCCTGAACAAAGGGGGGGGGGGGTCAAAATCAAAAGTAAGTCAGTATCTGGTGTGGCCACCAGCTGCATTAAGTACTGCAGTGCATCTCCTCCTCGTGGACTCCACCAGATTTGCCAGTTCTTGCTGTGAGATGTTACTCTTCCACCAAGGCGCCTGCAAATTCCCAGACATTTCTGGGGGGAATGGACCTAGCTCTCACCCTCCGATCCAACAGGTCCCAGACGTGCTCAATGGGATTGAGATCCGGGCTCTTCACTGGCCATGGCAGAACACTGACATTCCGGTCTTGCAGGAAATCACGCACAGAACGAGCAGTATGGCTGGTGGCATTGTCATGCTGGAGGGTCATGTCAGGATGAGCCTGCAAGAAGGGTACCAGATGAGGGAGGAGGATGTCTTCCCTGTAATGCACAGCATTGATATTGCCTGCAATGACAACAAGGTCAGTCTGATGATGTTAAGACACACCACCCCAGACCATGATGGACCCTCCACCTCCAAATTGATCCCACTCCAGAGTACAGGCCTCGGTGTAACGCTCATTCCTTTGATGATATATGCATATCCGACCATCACCCCTGGTGAGACTCGTCAGACTCGTCAGTGAAGAGCACTTTTTGCCAGTCCTGTCTAGACCAGCGACGGTGGGCTTGTGCCCACAAGCAACGTTGTTGCCGGTGATGTCTGGTGAGGACCTGCCTTACAACAGGCCGAAATCCAGCCTCTCTCAGCCTATTGCGCACTAATGGAGGGATTGTGTGTTCCTGGTGTAACTCGGACAGTTTGTTGCCATCCTGTTCCTGTCCCACAGGTGTGATGTTCGAATGTACCGATCCTGTGCAGGTGTTGCACGTGGTCTGCCACTGTGAGGATGATCAGCTGTCTGCCCGTCTCCCTGTAGCTCTGTCTTGGGTGTTTCACAGTACGGACATTGCAATTTATTGCCCTGGCCACATCTGCAGTCCTCATGCCTCCTTGCAGCATGCCTAAGGCACATTCACGCAGATGAGCAGGGACCCTGGGCATCTTTTTTTTTTGTGTTTTTCAGAGTCAGTAGAAAGGCCTCTTTAGTGTCCTAAGTTTTCAAAACTGTGACCTTAATTGCCTACCATCTTTAAGCTGTTAGTGTCTTAACGGCCATTCCACAGGTGCATGTTCATTAATTGTTTATGGTTCACTGAACAAACATGGGAAACAGTGTTTAACCCCTTGACAATGAAGATCTGTGAAGTTATTTGGATTTTTATGAATTATCTTCGAAAGACAGGGCCCTGAAAAAGGGAAGTACATTTTTTGCTGAATTTATACATACATAATATTACACACACACACACACACACACACACATATTCAAAAGTTTGGGGTCACAGACATTTTTTGTCCATTAAAATAACATCAAATTGATCAGAGATACAGTGTAGACATTGTTAATGTTGTAAATGACTATTGTAGCTGGAAACAGCAGATTTTTTTATGGAATATCTACATAGGCATAGAGGCCCATTGTCAGCAAACATCACTCCTGTGCTCCAATGGCACGTTGTTTTAGATAATCCAAGTGTATTATTTTAAAAGGCTAATTGATCATTAGAAAACCCTTTTGCAATTATGTTAGCACAGCTGAAAACTGTTGAGTATCTGGAGCATCCGCATTTGTGGGTTCGATTACAGGCTCAAAATATCCAGAAACAAAGTACCTTCTGAAACTCGTCAGTCTCTTCTTGTTCTGAGAAATGAAGGCTGTTCCATGCGAGAAATTACCAAGAAACTGAAGATCTCGTACAACACTGTGCACTACTCACTTCACATAACAGTGCAAACTGGCTCTAACCAGAATAGAAAGAGGAGTGGGAGTCTCAGGCGCACAACGGAGCAAGAGGACAAGTACATTAGTGTGTCTAGTTTGAGAAACAGAAGCCTCAACTGGCAGCTTCATTAAATTGCACTGCCTCCAGTCCACTTACCGATATCTGAACAAGAGAGCCTAATCCAAATTGCAACAAGCGGTTCTGTGAAAATTGAATTTAAATTAGAAGCCACTGCCAGATTTCTGGATTGAGCTGCGCTCAGAGTATCCTGCCTTGGCAAATCTCGCTGTTAAGACACTGATGCCCTTTGCAACCACATACCCACAGTGGGGCAAAAAAAAGTATTTAGTCAGCCACTAATTGTGCAAGTTCTCCCACTTAAAAAGATGAGAGAGGCCTGTAATTTTCATCATAGGTACACTTCAACTATGACATACAAAATGAGAAAAAGAAATCCAGAAAATCACATTGTAGGATTTGTTATGAATTTATTTGCAAATGGTGGAAAATAAGTATTTGGTCAATAACAACAGTTTCTCAATACTTTGTTATATACCCTTTGTTGGCAATGTGCATCCTTTCAAGCACACCCTTCTCATTAACCTGTGGTGAGTTGACAATTTCCGATGAACAAATAAGGTTTTATATGTAAGATGGTTAATAAAAGAGCAAAAATGTTGATTATTTGTACATTATTATTTGTGCCCTTCCCACCAGCCGGATTGTGAAAAAAACTCACACTCATTCTTATGTTTAATAAATGTATCGTATAGTGCGTGTGTGGCAGGCTTACAATGATGGCAAAAAACAACATTTGAGAGTGCGCTGACCCTTGCACTAGAGGGGGTAGGCAGCTGGAGGTTGAATGTTTGAAGAGGTATGGGACTATAACAAATATGGGAACCACTGTTCTAGACGATTCGGTGCTTTGAACTTGCCCCAGTGCACAAAGCGAGGTCCATACAGAAATGGTTGGTGTGGAAGAATTTGACTGGCCTGCACAGAGCCCTGACATCAACCACATCAAAAACCTTTGGAATGAATTGGAACGCCAAGTTCCAGGCCTAATCACAAAACCTCACTAATGCTTGTGGCTGAATGGAAGCAAGTCCCCACCGCAATGTTCCAACATCTACTGGAAAGCCTTCCCCTAAAAGTGGAGGCTGTTATAGCAGCAAAGGCAGGGACCAACTCCATATTAATGGCCATGATTTTGGAATCAGATGTCAGACGAGCAGGTGTCCACATACTTTTGGTCATGACAGAGAGAGATTTTAATAACGAGTAGCCGATGCTTCTACTTCATTCCCAAGAGCCTGATGAACCCATTCGTATTCACAAACCACCTCCACTCTCTACATGAACAGGGCTGCCATGGTCTAGCTACTAGCTAATATCCACGCATTACTGACAGTGCGCTTCGAAGCCTGCCCATCGTGGCAGATCCTAAGCCTTTCCCCTGCACCACTACTGAGAGTGGCTTCTCACTCAATCATATTGGAGTCGTCAAGCTCAGAGATATCTGCATCTCACCTTTTTCTTTTTTTAAACAGCCAGAACTGCGAAGCCGCTCTCACGGAGACCTGCCTGATTAATCTCTGTCCTGAGGCAGTGTGTTATTAATTATGCCAAACTCAGGCTTGAAGAAGGTTATGTCTTTGCTCCTGGTTGTCAGTCTGCAGCCCTGCCAGTGATTAAAGAATGATCTGACAAACCTAATGAGAGACTCTTTATACCAGGCTCCACAAATCAGCCTCCTAACACACCTCCCAAACTGGTGGGAATGGAGATCATTATGAACACCCATAGACATCATGGTAAGGGCTTATTGGAAACATATATCTACCTTCACCATGATAAGTGATGCTGGAAAATGTTGGATCGATTTGGTCGGTGACTGCCCTGACATCGTAAAAATAAAACGTAGCGAGAAATCCAATTGCTATGTTAACGTCAACTGCGGCCCGATACATATTTTCTGATTTAGTCCTGACGTTTTGTTTTTCTCATTTTGCGCGGGGATTGTACATTAGATCTCGCACTTTCTCAGAAATGTCAACATTTCGTTTGCCACCTGCACAGACACTTTGTTTAACATACTGTGAGGCTAGCTGGGAGGAGAGAGGCTAAGCATCTTTCCCAGCTGCTCATCAAAGCCAATAAACATCTGAAGACCTAAGGTCATCTAGCATATGTCAAGAAGAGGCTCTTAATATACCCCATTTGGCGTGGTCGAACTAAGGCGTAACATATTCATAATTAATGCAAATGTAGCATTTAGCGAGAAAGGGCAACAGTGCTCCTGCAGCAGACTGTGACCAACACATTACCACAGCTTGTTGTTAGACTAGGAAGATAAATGAACCTGAACAAGATCTCAGCAAGATGAAAACAAATAGACAATGGTCACGCAGCAAATTACAATGTTCTCCCGGGAGAGGGACGATAATCCAAAACACGGCATTGTAATAAAAGATCAACGTGTTTATTTTCGTTGTGTCGAAGCATAATCCTACATGACATCTATTTTCTCTGCTAGAAATCAAACGTTTCATGAGTGTGAATCATCCCCAAAAAATCCACCAGTTTCACTTAAGGGCAGTGCTTATTCTCATGCTAACACTAAGCCCTTGTTATGTTGCCAAGCTGCAGCCTACTGCATAAGATACACAGATTTTAATTTGTGCCATTTCCATAGCATTGTAAAGGCTGGTTATGCTACTATTAGTCGGTAAGACAAATAAAGGGATTTGTGCACAACAAACCATCAAATCTCCTTAACTTCTTGTTAAACCTGTACTAATCCACACGACCTTAAACTTGGTATCCTTTGTAATACAATTGAGAGGCCCGTTTGAAGGGAGCTGAGGGTCACTGTGGAAAGGTTGTGTAACGAGTTAGCCTACTGTATGTGGCATTTCTCAACTTTTAGTCAGATGTAGCCTAGCGGTTTAGAGCGTTGGGCCAGTAACCAAAAGGTCGCTGGTTTGAATCCCCGAGCCAACTACGTGAAAAATATGTCAATGTGCCCTTGAGCAAGGCACTTAACCTCGATTGCTCCTGTAAATTGCTCTGGATAAGAGCATCTGCAAAATGACAAGATTTTTAAATGTAAGTAGACCAGAGGAGAATTATTGGCGTTTTCTTGGATGCTAGAGCAAGAGATCAAGTCACAGTTTTTCTCCCGAGCACACGACAGACTATAATTTTAGAGTGTAACTTAATAGCCCTGGTAAATCAGGAGGCAGGCTCATTGATACACACATAGGAGGATCATTTCGCTGCAGTCTTGGATAGCCTCTCACGTCACTGGCCAAAGACCACGGTAAAAAAAATAACATCCTAACACAGCGAGGTAAAACAAGGAGTTTTTCCTCCGAAACCTGTACTACTTCCTGCTCTCAATTGATTTGCTGGAATGAGGTTATTGTATTGCTGCCCAAGGCTACCGTTCTGCTGTTTTATGTCGCAAATGTCACTGGGCATTGATTCAACCTTACGTGGTTTACACAGCACACACCTAGATCACACAAGACAGTTTTAAAAGTCACATCACAATATAATACATAATAATTCACCAATGTTGTCTAACCTAGCTATAGCTGGGAAATGAGTACATACACTACCATTCAAAAGTTTGGGGTCACTTAGAAATGTCCTCATTTTTGAAAGAAAAGCACATTTTCTGCCCATTAAAATATACATCAAATTGATCAGAAATACAGTGTAAACATTGTTAATGTTGTAAATGAATATTGTAGCTGGAAACGGTCGATTTTTTTAAATGGAATATCTACATAGGCCCATAATCAGCAGCCATCACTCCTGTGTTCCAATGGCACGTTGTGTTAGCCTTTTGAAATAATAAACTTGGATTAGCTAACTGATCATTAGAAAACCCTTTTGCAATTATGTTAGCACAGCTGAAAACTGTTGTCCTGATTATAGAAGCAATAAAACTGGGCTTCCTTAGACTAGGTGAGTATCTGGAGCATCAGCATTTGTGGGTTCGATTACAGGCTCAAAATAGCCAGAAACAAAGTACCTTCTGAAACTCGTCAGTCTCTTCTTGTTCTGAGAAATGAAGGCTGTTCCATGCGAGAAATTACCAAGAAACTGAAGATCTCGTACAACACTGTGCACTACTCACTTCACATAACAGTGCAAACTGGCTCTAACCAGAATAGAAAGAGGAGTGGGAGTCTCAGGCGCACAACGGAGCAAGAGGACAAGTACATTAGTGTGTCTAGTTTGAGAAACAGAAGCCTCAACTGGCAGCTTCATTAAATAGCACTGCCTCCAGTCCACTTACCGATATCTGAACAAGAGAGCCTAATCCAAATTGCAACAAGCGGTTCTGTGAAAATTGAATTTAAATTAGAAGCCACTGCCAGATTTCTGGATTGAGCTGCGCTCAGAGTATCCTGCCTTGGCAAATCTCGCTGTTAAGGCACTGATGCCCTTTGCAACCACATACCCACAGTGGGGCAAAAAAAAGTATTTAGTCAGCCACTAATTGTGCAAGTTCTGTCCCATGGACAGAAACAAAGACCTTTCTTCTGAAACTCGTCAGTCTATTATTTTTTCTGAGAAATGAAGGCTATTCCATGCAAGAAATTGCCAACAAACTGAAGATCTAGTACAACGCTGTGTAATCCTCCCTTCACAGAACAGCGCAAACGGGCTCTAACCAGAATAGATAGAGGAGTGGGAGCACAACAGCGCAAGAGGACAAGTACACATTTATAAATTATCTTTGAAAGACAGGGTCCTGAAAAAGGGACGTTTCTTTTTTTTGCTGAGTTTAGATAGCTTTGTAGGTACAGTGCCATTTATTTTCATGATGTGAATTTATTAATTTCCTCACTTTGCTCAAACTTAATTGTCTGACCTCCTGTATACAGTAGACATTTGATCAACATTACAGCCCATTTGCTACAGTGATAACTTTTTTATTGAGTGACTGATTAAACTGTCAGTTATAATATGCAATGCTATTTCCCACAATTTAATGCTGATGCTATCTTAATTATTATCTATTAAATTCCATAATTACATTGTATGGAACCATAATTACTTACATATTTTCTTGTTGACAGGGAAACATTTTTGATGGATTTAAACTTTAATATTTTATTGTGTGGTAAATTGGCATCATAAAATGCAATAACATTTATGTACTTTTTTTAAATGGTAGAACTATTATTTCTCATGCACTTTTAAGCTACGCAGAACATTTTATTTGTAATATTTAAATTGTATTTATTACTCATTTAGTTCAAATGAATATCTTTAACAAGTTATGTGGAGAAGATACACAATGAAAACAGACACACATTGCATTCACATTGTTCCAGCAATGGTAGTTGTTGCCTTTATCCTTTCTGTTTGTGTATTGCTCATGCTTCAATGACCGACATCTTGGGAAAGCTGTTGCATTACCAGACCTTTAATAAAGGAGCACTGTGAATGTATTCTTTTCAGATCAACAATGTGGCCCTAAAGGTTTGTTTTCATTTTGGAGGACTGAGGAGGGTCAATGCAAGGGCAAAATCCAAGAGGAAGGGTAAAAGGTACCCTGATTGGCATAAGCGTAATCAAACAACCTCTTGTTTATGTGCATTTGTTTTGCTTCAGCTATGTATGCAATTTGCTGTGCAACCTCATCTGAAAGAATACTACACTGCACCTTTAAGCCTTTAGCCAATGACAAATGTGCATGAGTGTACAGAAAGCCTACCTCCAGCAACCACAGGGTAAAAAACGAAACTGTATCATTAGCTTCAAGCCTTTCTGCCAATGAAAAAGCATGCGTGGGTGTGTAGGTAACCTACCTCCAGATAGACCACCCAGGGCATAACCAAGGTGGCCACCAGCAGGTCAGCCACGGCCAGGCTGACGATCAGGTAATTGGTGGTGGACTGGAGGGCCTTCTCCCTGGACACGGCCATGCACACCAACACATTGCCAAAGACGATGACGAGGATGAGCAGCGTCAGGAGCATGGCATAGTAATTGTACGGGTGCTTCTGCCCACTCTCCGTGTCATTGAAGCTCCCATTCCCATTGTCCCAGAAACTCTCATTGTAGGCATACTGTGTGAGGACATCCATTAGCTGTGAGTGACGAAGGCCGAGAACGGGCCCTGAAATGGACACAAAGAAAAAGAGAGGTAATTAAAGCTAAATATGCAAATTATAAGAGCTGTGTGTGTGTGTGTGTGTGTGTAACATACATAAATTGGGGATTGCGCATTTACTTGATTGTCTTCATCTCTCACTACATGTGTGCATTTTTTTGTGCGTACGTGTGCGTGCATTCATGTCTGTGTGAATGCACGCATCTGTGTGTACGACAGTGTGCGCCGTACATGAGGAACTTTCTTTCGACTCAGCAGCCGAGAGGTTGGCTCTGGGATTCTATCCCCCTCTCTCTCGCTCTCTCTCTCCCCCTTCCTCACGTGCTCCTGCCTACCTGAAAGCATTGCACCGGGGACCCAGGCCTGTGCCTTTACCCTGCAGATGCCCTGTGCTGTCTGATCTCATTTATTTGCCCGCTCCAATTCTTTATTTATGAGAGATTGTTCTCACTGCTGTCCTGAAAGCTTGTGTTTGAACTGGTTGTCCTTGCAGTGCTCACTGGGGCAGTAACAGCATCCAGACGTATCCCTGCAGCGCATCATGTACACTTATTCCAAGATGAGAGATAGTCGCAACGGCTAGCTATCTCCCAATCGCATACACAGAGCTGAGGGTATGCTAGGAGGTTGAAGTCAGGGGGCTAATCCTGAAGGTCGTACAGATAAAACTAGTGGATTGTGTCAAGGTATAACCAGACATTCAGGCCCTATGGTCCACTAGGAGCTAAAATGAATAAGCCAAGCCAGATATGACCATTGATTGACAATACATGGATTTACAGATTTTTTTTTGTTTTGAAAACCATAGAGATGCAATATCATACGTTCTATTGAATTCTATTGCTGATAACCTTTATAAGAAACACAGTGTGTTTCTAGTAGTGTCTCCTCCCCGGCATCATTTGACATCAAATGACTCCATATTCACTCATAAGCTGACCGCATAATCTTGACCTACATCATCCATGAGCAGGTGACCTGCCATGAAGTGCTGACCTAGATGAACACTCAACGACCCCTGTCTAACCACAAGCATCCATACGCCCTGCATAGCCTGCTATGTCTTATTCCCATAGCAGCACAGATGACTGGAGCCTAGATAGAAGATGATGATTGGAATGTGTGTGTATATATATATGGAATACAAGTGTCTGAGTGTGGGAAAAACCTCCAGTAGATACCAGCTGTTCGGGGCAAATGCCAGATGGGCTGATCTTTAGCCCAGTGGGCCTGCAAAATGTTTATTTTATTGCCGAATTATCATTATTTGGCCAACAATGGGGCCTTGAGGAAAAAAATTGGACAGTGTGGGGCCTCAAGTAATAAAATGGTCCGGTGTGTTAGAAATGCTTGGGCTGATTTCTGGTCCCAGTCTGCCCTTGTCCTAGATAGTCATTATACTGCATATACCCATTTTACCTCTGTCTGGCTACCTACTGACATGCTTTCGGTAGGTAGTCATCATTTAGCCATTTACTAAGCAGGGTCATTGTACCTCTACTGTGCAGAGAAGAAAAATCCCTCCCTGGCCTGCATACAGTAGCAATTACAGACTCTTCCCTTTATCTTATTTATCTTCTTAGAGCAATTATTTCCTTCAAAATGGTTACATCACTAAGAATAATTACCACCCTTGCCCTCTAAAATGTGCATCTATTCCGGTTTGGAACCTTTCCCAGATAAAAAAAATATATATATGAGAAAATTGGAAAAAGTGAGAATTGATTGCATTAATAAAATAGTACAAGCTGTTCCAGATACAAAATGAATTCACTGTATCATCTTAGAAAATATTGGCTCCTCGATTTGAACAAAGACTGGGGAGTGTTTCCAGAGTAATAATGATCTAACATTTCTCAGGCTCCAACTCAAAGTACGACCTGCAACGAGGCTCTTTCAAGGTCCAAAAGAATATGGCTCACTAATTGTTTTTCGAATCCAAGAGGTGTTGGGTTTAGTGAATCAAATAACAGCTGGTCAGAAATGGCTGAGTAACTCTTTAAGCCTCCGAGGGGATGTTTGAACACGAGCAGCACTCCATCACTCTATAACTGTTTACGGAGGAGATTTGCAGGTCACATATTTTACAACTCGGGAAATTGTTAGTTTACACTTTGATGAATGCTGCAAACATTGGCGAAGAAAAATGCCCAGATGTTTACGATTTTACACTTCTTACGATTGATACTAAATGTTTTCGGTGAAGGCTTATTAATTCCAATACACTGAGAGCTAAGATTTAAATTGTGGCCATATCGTGATAGGACAACATAGGAATAAAAGGCGTTCACTTTTGATAGTATCCGACTAATGAAATATTTATGAATCGCCTGATGGATTCAAGAAGACAAACAATGTTCACACCAGCTGAACTGACTCATAGATTCCATAAACTGCAATGTAAGCATTGGAAACCAATAGCCTTTTAATAAACACTTAACTTTAGACATGCTATCAGAATATAACAGAAGCCAGGTACTAATTCTACTGATTCTAGCTAGTAGCTACTCAAATAAAGTAGTCTGGGAAGCTGTGGAGCATCTGCCTTCTGGAGGCATCAGAGAAGGGGGACGTTAAGCGAGCCTCTAATGACCTCATTAGGTTGTGGGGAAGCTCTTTCCTAACACCTAGCCACGCCTCTGCTGAGATTCTCTGCCTACTTTCCTACTCAGCTGTCTGCATAGGAGGCCCAGGTGAAGCTCATGCTTGTAGGTAAAGCCCTACCTGAAGCAGCTAGCAACAGAGAATGACAGAAAAAATCCATTGAATTCTGCCTTGAACCTGTTTGAGATGTTTGCCATGGGTTTGCGAATAACATAGGTCGTTTTTTGTTACTAAAGAATTCAATTTGTGTATGTAGTCACGCTGCTACAATAAAATGTCCCTTTTCTGAGATGGTTTTCCCTTTGATCAGTTGTGTCGCTTTTCCATGTGTTTTTTTCTATTGTCCCCGATGCAAGTTCAATAAATACCCAACATTCTATGGTAAATTCATTGCATCTTGTGACTTTGACATCAAAACTCACTCAACGGTCTTGCAATATTTGATGAAAAGCGCACTAACAATTGTGCTTGATGCCACAGTGTTCTCCAGAAGTCACACCAAAGACAAAAAAAAAACAGAACACAGCAAGTGTTTATTGCGCGGTCTGTACTGAAGCAGCAACATCATTTCAGCCATTTAGTTTCTTACTTGTTTCTGATTGAAAAGTTCTGTTATCGAAATCCCTAATTTGTGTAGGAAAAACATTCCCTATTCTCTCAACCGTTGCTCTCTTTATGTGAAACATGTAAACATCCATGCATGTAACCAATAGGGCCTGACCTATAGCCTATCACATCAATAAAACACGTGACAGAAAAAATGGATGCAGAGGACATGAAAAATAAACTCTAAAACGGGAAAATGTTGACTAGTTGCTCAGGAGGGAAAGGGGAAGATCTGTGGAAGACATTTGACTTAGTTGTGGAAACTATTGGAGATCAAGAGAAAGGAGGGTATAGGAGCAAGAGTTGAGTGAGTATCATGTGTGCCAAACAGTTGCTTTTAGGTTACAATATTATTACTTTTTCTGACCATTTGGAACAGTGTAATCACCAAATAAGTGTAGCAGAGAGTGTTCTAACAGGGGGGAAAATGATATATAAAAGCCTGTATTACATCACACATTCATGAATTGCTATTTATTTCATGTTAAGTCTAATTATACAAAGCTCCCCTTGTTATTGAATTGTAAAACTAAAAACGCTTGATTGCATTTCAAAGCATGAATGTCTCGTATGTTGTGTGATGGCATGAACAAATGATGGAATGATACAGTAGCCTATATATTGAAATATAGGCCTAAGTTACGGCATTAAGACTAAACAGGACACGCACTTAGGCCTACAGCTCGATGGTGGTTATACAAAGCTACTACACAAAGCTTACTAATGATTAGGACAATATTATTATTATATTAATGATGATCATAATAATAACAACAATAAGGTGATCAAGAAAAAGGAGGGTATAGGGGCGAGAGCTGCGTGCATATTATGTGTGACAAACAGGTGCTGTTAGATTACAATATAGTTTTTCTGTGTGTTTGGAACAGTGTAAACACTAAAATCAATAAGTACTAACAGTTTATAAAAATAAAAAAAAGTAAAGCCTTTATTGCAGTATAGCAAAGATTTTTAAAAACTGACGAATCGGTGAAATTTCTTGATCCAACATTTTGCAGTTGCATAAGGCTTGGTGCTCACGGAATTAGTAGGCTATTAAACAAACAAACACTCAGAGGCAACAGAAGCAAGATCTGTCTTATTTATGTAGATACAGTGCCTTGCGAAAGTATTCGGCCCCCTTGAACTTTGCGACCTTTTGCCACATTTTAGGCTTCAAACATAAAGATATAAAACTGTATTTTTTTGTGAAGAATCAACAACAAGTGGGAGACAATCATGAAGTGGAACGACATTTATTGGACATTTCAAACTTTTTTAACAAATCAAAAACTGAAAAATTGGGCGTGCAAAATTATTCAGCCCCCTTAAGTTAATACTTTGTAGCGCCACCTTTTGCTGCGATTACAGCTGTAAGTCGCTTGGGGTATGTCTCTATCAGTTTTACACATCATTTTTTCCCATTCCTCCTTGCAAAACAGCTTGAGCTCAGTGAGGTTGGATGGAGAGCATTTGTGAACAGCAGTTTTCAGTTCTTTCCACAGATTCTCGATTGGATTCAGGTCTGGACTTTGACTTGGCCATTCTAACACCTGGATATGTTTATTATTGAACCATTCCATTGTAGATTTTGCTTTATGTTTTGGATCATTGTCTTGTTGGAAGACAAATCTCCGTCCCAGTCTCAGGTCTTTTGCAGACTCCATCAGGTTTTCTTCCAGAATGGTCCTGTATTTGGCTCCATCCATCTTCCCATCAATTTTAACCATCTTCCCTGTCCCTGCTGAAGAAAAGCAGGCCCAAACCATGATGCTGCCACCACCATGTTTGACAGTGGGGATGGTGTGAGCTGTGTTGATTTTACGCCAAACATAACGTTTTGCATTGTTGCCAAAAAGTTCAATTTTGGTTTCATCTGACCAGAGCACCTTCTTCCACATGTTTGGTGTGTCTCCCAGGTGGCTTGTGGCAAACTTTAAACGACACTTTTTATGGATATCTTTAAGAAATGGCTTTCTTCTTGCCACTCTTACATAAAGGCCAGATTTGTGCAATATACGACTGATTGTTGTCCTATGGACAGAGTCTCCCACCTCAGCTGTAGATCTCCGCAGTTCATCCAGAGTGATCATGGGCCTCTTGGCTGCATCTCTGATCAGTCTTCTCCTTGTATGAGCTGAAAGTTTAGAGGGACGGCCAGGTCTTGGTAGATTTGCAGTGGTCTGATACTCCTTCCATTTCAATATTATCGCTTGCACAGTGCTCTTTGGGATGTTTAAAGCTTGGGAAATCTTTTTGTATCCAAATCCGGCTTTAAACTTCTTCACAACAGTATCTTGGACCTGCCTGGTGTGTTCCTTGTTCTTCATGATGCTCTCTGCGCTTTTAACTGACCTCTGAGACTATCACAGTGCAGGTGCATTTATACGGAGACTTGATTACACACAGGTGGATTGTATTTATCATCATTAGTCATTTAGGTCAACATTGGATCATTCAGAGATCCTCACTAAACTTCTGGAGAGAGTTTGCGGCACTGAAAGTAAAGGGGCTGAATAATTTTGCACGCCCAATTTTTCAGTTTTTGATTTGTTAAAAAAGTTT
Source organism: Oncorhynchus mykiss (assembly GCF_057628025.1). Classification (NCBI taxonomy): domain Eukaryota; kingdom Metazoa; phylum Chordata; class Actinopteri; order Salmoniformes; family Salmonidae; genus Oncorhynchus; species Oncorhynchus mykiss. The sequence goes on from NC_143045.1 coordinate 2,295,974, forward strand.
GAAATATCCAATAAATGTCGTTCCACTTCATGATTGTGTCCTACTTGTTGTTGATTCTTCACAAAAAAATACAGTTTTATATCTTTATGTTTGAAGCCTGAAATGTGGCAAAAGGTCGCAAAGTTCAAGGGGGCCAAATACTTTCGCAAGGCACTGTATATACAGTGGGGCAAAAAAGTATTTAATAAGCCACCAATTGTGCAAGTTCTCCCACTTAAAACGATGAGAGAGGCCTGTAATTTTCATCATAGGTACACTTCAACTATGACAGACAAAATGAGAAAAAAAAATCCAGAAAAATCACATTTTAGCATTTTTTATTAATTTATTTGCAAATTATGGTGGAAAATAAGTATTTGGTCACCTACAAACAAGCAAGATTTCTGGCTCTCACAGACCTGTAACTTCTTCTTTAATAAGAGGCTCCTCTGTCCTCCACACGTTACCTGTATTAATGGCACCTGTTTGAACTTGTTATCAGTATAAAAGACACCTGTCCACAACCTCAAACAGTCACACTCCAAACTCCACTATGGCCAAGACCAAAGAGCTATCAAAGGACACCAGAAACACAATTGTAGACCTGCACCAGGCTGGGAAGACTGAGTCTGCAATAGGTAAGCGGCTTGGTTTGAAGAAATCAACTGTGGGAGCAATTATTAGGAAATGGAAGACATACAAGACCACTGATAATCTCCCTCGATCTGGGGCTCCACGCAAGATCTCACCCCGTGGGGTCAAAATGATCACAAGAACGGTGAGCAAAAATCCCAGAACCACACGGGGGGACCTAGTGAATGACCTGCAGAGAGCTGGGACCAAAGTAACAAAGCCTACCATCAGTAACACACTACGCCGCCAGGGACTCAAATCCTGCAGTGCCCTGCTTAAGCCAGTACATGTCCAGGACCGTCTGAAGTTTGCTAGAGAGCATTTGGATAATCCAGAAGAAGATTGGGAGAATGTCATATGGTCAGATGAAACCAAAATATAACTTTTTGGTAAAAACTCAACTCGTTGTGTTTGGAGGACAAAGAATGCTGAGTTGCATCCAAAGAACACCATACCTACTGTGAAGCATGGGGGTGGGAACATCATGCTTTGGGGCTGTTTTTCTGCAAAGGTAACCAGGACGACTGATCCGTGTAAAAGAAAGAATGAGTGGGGCCATGTATCGTGAGATTTTGAGTGAAAACCTCCTTCCATCAGCAAGGGCATTGAAGATGAAACGTGGCTGTGTCTTTCAGCATGACAATGATCCCAAACACAGCGCCTGGGCAATGAAGGAGTGGCTTCGTAAGAAACATTTCAAGGTCCTGGAGTGGCCTAGCCAGTCTCCAGATCTCAACCCCATAGAAAATCTTTGGAGGGAGTTGAAAGTCCGTGTTGCCCAGCAACAGCCCCAAAACATCACTGCTCTAGAGGAGATCTGCATGGAGGAATGGGCCAAAATACCAGCAAGTGTGTGAAAACCTTGTGAAGACTTACAGAAAACGTTTGACCTCTGTCATTGCCAACAAAGGTTATATAACAAAGTATTGAGATAAACTTTTGTTATTGACCAAATACTTATTTTCCACCATAATTTGCAAATAAATTCATAAAAAATCCTACAATGTGATTTTCTGGATTTTTTTTTTCTCATTTTGTCTGTCATAGTTGAAGTGTACCTATGATGAATATTACAGGTCTCTCATCTTTTTAAGTGGGAGAACTTACACAATTGGTGGCTGACTAAATACGTTTTTGCCCCACTGTATATGGTTGATTTATAAAGCCAGGCACATTTAAAAGTTAGGCTATTGATTGTAGACCTCAATTTGGAGACAGGCTAAAGCAAGGGCCGTTTTCTTGTCTCTGCTGCTGCTGCTTCCGCCACATTGTTTTCATCCCAATATGTTGGTTAACTTTGCTGTTATGCACATAGCAACATAGGGAAATAAGCTAATTCTACTGCACACTGAAGATTGTCCGCGGTTCTGAAACAGCGACCATATCCAACGTGGGAGAAACCGCATTTGTCCTTAAATAACATTAGATTTTTTGCACCATTATTTTTTACATAATATAAGCATACAGTTTCAGTATCACGTCTTAGAGTGATGGACTGTTCCATCCCCGTGGCCTTCACAATGGATTAGTCCACTGAGACAGGCGCGAGTCAGACACGTGTCTTTTGCACAAAGAAAAAATTGTGACTGCTTCACAAAAAAAAAAAAATCTTAGTCGACCAACAGCCTATCGACCAAACAATTTACCAGTCTACTAAATGGAGTCAGCCCTACCCTGTATATAGTATGCTTACTTACTTATTGTGTTTTTCATGTTTCTTATTATCGCTCATGTGTTTTTTTTTCTAGTATTACATTGTTATTGATTATTGCATGGGTTTTGAGTGTGCAAGAAAGACATTTCACTGTACTTGTACAAGTGACATAAAAACTTGAAAATGTAAACTTGAAAATCTGTGCGTAAGACAGTTCAATCAGAGAGATCAAGGACTAAATTATGAAAAGGGGAGCCTATGGAGAGTATGAATCCCACACAGGAGCAATTACAGAGATATTATTCATTTAACAACACTAAACCCTTTAATGAATGCCTGTGATGTTGAGGTTATGGGCCAAGGTCTAAATGGGTACATGCCATTTCCAAATGTAATCTTTAATAAGAACATATTTGATTGGACCATTACTTGTATGTATCAAAGCCCAGAGTAACGGTCACACAGTAAAGTTTTGTACCAGTTGGGGGAACATTTCGAAACTGCAGTTAAAAAGCTATTTAAACTATACACACTCTAACCCACACTGTGTAGTCGAACATTTAGATCTTATTGAAACATTTCCAGACTAACATCACAAAAGAGAGGTACTGCACATCAAACCTGGGTAAATGTTGTTCCCTACACACCTCGGGGTCTGTCAATGTCACCAACCATCTGTTTGCACCGAGGCTTAATCTAAAGCTAGTCATTCTGACTAAATGTCTAAGGGGACCAGCCCACATCTAGTGCCACATTCACAGTTAATGGTCCTTTGACTGAACAGCCGTACACAAGCCTAAGATCACCATGCGCAATGCCAAGCGCCGGCTGGAGTGGTGTAAAGCTTGCCGCCAATAGACTCTGGAGCATTGGAAACGCGTTCTCAGGGGGGAGAAATCACGCTTCACCTATTGGTAGTTGGACACGCAAAAACTGGTTTGACGGATGCAAGGAGAACACTACCTGGCTGAATGCATCTAAATACTACAGCATACAATGACATAGTAGATGATTCTGTGCTTCCAACTTTGTGGTAACAGTTTTGGGAAGGCCCTTTCCTGTTTCAGCATGACAATGCCCCTGTACACAAAGCGAGATCCATACAGAAATGGTTTGTCGAGATCGGTGTGGAAGAACTTGACTGGCCTGCAAAGAGCCCTGACCTCAACCCCATCGAACACCTTTAAGATGAATTGGAACACTGACTGCGAACCAGGGATAATCACCCAACATCAGTGCCCGACCTCACTAATGCTCGTGGCTGAATGGAAGTCCCCACAGCAATGTGGAAGGCTAGTATAGCAGTAAAGGGGGGACCAACTCCATATTAATGCCCATTATTTTGGAATGAGATGTTTGACTAGCAGGTGTCCACATACTTCTTTGTTATGAGTGAGAGAGAGAGAGAGAGAGATATTTTTTACATATAGCCTATGCTTCTACTTCATTCCCAAGAGCCTGATTAACCCATTCTTATTTCACAAACCACCTTCATGCTCCACATGAACAGGGCTCCCATGGTGTAGCTACTAGCTAACTTCCCGGAATGACTGACAGCCCGCCCATCATGGCAGATCCTAAGCCATAGCAACACTGAACCCTTTAATGAATGCCTGTGATGTTGAGGTTATGGGCCAAGGTCTAAATGGACACATCCTATTTCCAGATGTAAATCTTTCATCTTTAATAAGAACATATTTGATTGGACCATTACTTGTATGTATCAAAGCCCAGAGTAACGGTCACACAGTAAGGTTTTGTACCAGTTGGGGGAACATTTCGAAACTGCAGTTAAAAAGCTATTTAAACTATACACACTAACCCACACTGTGTAGTCGAACATTTAGATCTTATTGAAACATTTCCAGACTAACATCACAAAAGAGAGGTACTGCACTTCAAACCTGGGTAAATGTTGTTCCCTACACACCTCGGAGTCTGTCAATGTCACCAACCATCTGTTTGTACCAAGGCTTAATCTAAAGCTAGTCATTCTGACTAAATGTTTAAGGGGACCAGCCCAGATCTAGTGCCACATTAACAGTTAATGGTCCTTTGACTGAACATGTTGCCACATTGAGATGTTGTTGAGAGATTTCATGTCACTCAAGCACTTATCTCTCTTTTTGTGCACAATAGTCAGTTATTTGGACAATCGTTGTCTCGAACTTGTGGGGAGCTTGACATGCATCTTTTTGTACATTTTTTTTAACCTGTGCAGTGGTGTGTATTCATGGCTGCCAAGAGAAGCCAGGCTTCCCCAAAACATTTACAAATCGTTTCTGTGTTTCATGAATTTCCTTCAATTCGCAAGAAGCGGAATGTATCTCACCGGAGAAAGCGTCCGAGCAAACAAAACAGTACCCCTCTGTCTCAGTATGTGTAGCCCATCCATCTGATGCTGTCTGGTCAAAAAGGGTATGATATTGTTGCCACTCATAGCATTGAATGCACAGCAAGCCAGCGAGCATTTGGCCTCCTTAGATAAAACATTCATAAAATAATTTTCCAATCAGAGTTGAGCTCATCTGAGTGAGCTCATCTTTGAATGTTCCTGGCGTACCCAAAAAAGTGTCAATGGAAGCCAGTTTGGATTTGGCTTCATACCAATCACATCACACCAGAAGCTAAATGTCATTGACAGAAAACACTTGCATCAGGTTGTGTCGTAGTCCTCTGGTGGCTGCATACGGGACCCTATTCCAACTAAACTACTGAAAGAGCTGCTTCCTGTGCTTGGCCCTCCTATGTTGAACATATAAACAGCTCTCTATCCACCGGATGTGTACCAAACTCACTAAAAGTGGCAGTAATAAAACCTCTTGAAAAAGCCAAACTTTGACCCAGAAAAAAAATAAAGGGAATCTCCCATTCCTCAAAAGAAAAATGGAAAAAGCTGTTGCGCTTCAACTCACTGCCTTCCTGAAGACAAACCATGTTTTAGACCCCATCATAGCACTGAGACTGCACTTGTGAAGGTGGTAAATTACCTTTTAATCGTGTCAGACCGAGGCTCTGCATCTGTGCTCCTAGACCTTCGTGCTGCTTTTGATACCATCGATCACCACATACTTTTGGAGAGATTGTAAACACAAATTGGTCTTCACGGACAAGTTCTGGCCTGGTGTTGATCTTATCTGTCGGATAGATATCAGTTTGTCTCTGAAGAGGGTTTTTCCTCTTACAAATCAACTGTAAATGTCGGTGTTCTTCAAGGCTCCGTTTTAGGGCTACTATTGTTTTCACTATATATTTTACCTCTTGGTGATGTTATTCGAAAATATAATGTTAACTTTCACTGCTATTCGGACGACACACAGCTGTACATTTCAATGAGACGTGGCAAAGCCCCAAAATTGCCTTCCCTGGAAGCCTGTGTTTCAGACATAAGGAAGTGGATGGCTGTAAATGTTCTACTTATAAACTTGGACAAAACAGAGATGCTAGTTCTAGGTCCCAAGAAACAAAGATCTTCTGTTGAATTTGACAATTAATCTTGATGGTTTTATTGTCATTTCAAAAAAACTGTGAAGGACCTCGGCGTTACTCTGGACCCTGATCTCTCTTTTGACGAACATATCAAGACTGTTTCAAGGACAGATTTTTTTATCTACGTAACATTGCAAAAATCAGATACTTTGTCCAAAAAAGATACAGCAAAATGAATCCATGCTCATCACTTCTAAGTTAGACTACTGCAATGCTCTACTTTCCGGCTACCCGGAAAAAGCACTAAATAAACTTCAGTTAGTGCTAAAAACACGGCTGCTAGAATCTTGACTATAACCAACAAATTTGATCATATTACTCCAGTGCTAGCCTCTCTACACTGGCTTCCTGTTAATGCTAGGTCTGATTTCAACGTTGTACTGCTAATCTATAAAGCATTACGTGGTCTTGCTCCTACCTATCTTTCCGATTTGGTCCTGCCGTACATACCTACATATATGCTACGGTCACAAGACGCAGGTCTCCTTACTGTCCTGAGTAATTTCTAAGCAAACAGCTGGAGGCAGGGCTTTGTCCTTTAGAGCTCAATTTGTATGGAATGGTCTGCCTATCCATAGGAGAGAGACTCGGGCTTGACCTTTAAGCCTTTATTGAAGACTCATGTCTTCAGTAGGTCCTATTATTGAGTGTAGTCTGGCCCAAGAGTGTGAAGGTGAACGGAAAGGCACTGGAGCAACGAACCGCCCTTGCTGTCTGCCTGGCCGGTTCCCCTCGATCCACTGGGATTCTCTGCCTCAAACCCTATTACAGGGGCTGAGTCACTGGCGTACTGGTGCTCTTCCATGCCATCCCAAGGAGGGGTGCGCCACTTGACTGGGTTGAGTCACTGACGTTATCTTCCTGTCTGGTTTGGCACCCCCCCCCCCCTTGGGTTCGTGCCGTGGGGGAGATCTTCGTGGGCTATACTAGGGCTCGTCTCAGGGTAGCAAGTTGGTGGTTGAAGACATCCCTCTAGTGGTGTGGGGGCTGTGCTTTGGCAAAGCGGGTGGGGTTATATTCTGCCTGGTTGGCCCTATTCGGGGGTATCGTCAAACGGGGACACAGTGTCTCCCGACCCCTCCTGTCTCAGCCTCCAGTATTTATGCTGCAAAAGTTTGTGTCAGGGGGGCTAGGGTCAGTCTGTTATATCTGAGTATTTCTCCTGTCTTATCCAGTGTCCTGTGTGAATGTAAGTATATTTTCTCTCTCTCTCTCTCTCTCAGCCCTAGTACCATGCCTCAGAACTACCTGGCCTGATGACTCCTTGCTGTCCCCAGTCCACCTGGTCGTGTTGCTGCTCCTTTTTCAACTGTTCCGCCTGTGGCTATGGAACCCTGACCTGTTCACCGGACGTGCTACCTTGTCCAAGACCCGCTGTTCTCAACTCTCTAGAGACAGCAGGAGCAGTAGAGATACTCTGAACGATTGGCTATGAAAAGCCAACTGACATTTACTCCTGAGGTGCTGACCAGTTGCACCCTCTACAACCACTTTGATTTATTATTTGATCCTGCTAGTCATCTATGAACATTTGAACATCTTGGCCATGTTCGGTTATAATCTCCAACCCGACACAGCCAGAAGAGGACTGGCCACCCCTCATAGCCTGGTTCATCTCTAGGTTTCTTCCTAGGTTCCGGCCTTTCCTAGTTTTTCCTAGCCACCGTGCTTCTACACCTGCACACGTTGTAACATCAGCTGATTTAAAAAGCGCTTTCTAAATCAATTTGATTGATGATTGATTGATTGATGATGTTGAAATGTTTAAGTTGAAATGATGCTGCAATAGTGTATTCTTTGTGATTTGCGTCAATTCTGTGGTTTTAAATCAATAGTTGTTTATTAGTCCAAAAATGTCAGAAACATGAACTTGCTTGACCATACTGTAGGTAATGTAACTGTTTGTTGCATGCAATATATTCTCTGGACTTGAATTTATTCTGCCACTGTGTCTTCTTATTGTCTCGGCCTTAGGCCTATATATATATATATATAACAGTGCCAAGGCATATGAACTAACAGGCGAACAACGCAATTATCACAACACATAGGTTGTAATACAGATTTTTTCCTGGCTTGGCTACACTGGTGATTTTACCCAAGCACTGCTCCTGTACCTGTGATACTTTATCATGCCATGCAAAAGTAACCATAGAGGACACCCATATGAATGTGTGTGTGTATGCCTGTGTGTATTGTTGTGTGCACGTGTTCGTATGTCTGTGGAGAGAGCTTTGACAATTTAGCCTGACCGTGACTAAAAGGAGTTAAACGTCTCCCAGGGGAGCATTGTCTCTTTATAATCCTGCAGTGGATGAGAGAGAGATAGAGGGGGAGAAAGGATCTCTGCTTCTAAGAACCCAAAATAACCAAGACTGCTTACTTATGATAAGGCAAGGATTTCACCGTGGACCATTTGTTTAGATAAGGTTTGTCAGGAAACATTTAAAATCAAGTGTGATGCCAGATGTATGACGTTTTGATCAGCTTAGGATAAGAGTTCAAAGGGACTAAGGGCCAACTAAAGGTTTATACGATCCCTCCCTTCTGACCTTCTCCTCCAATGGGTTTTGAGGAGAAATGAGAGGACGTGAGGAGTATGCAATTGAAATCTTCCCTATGTTATTATGTAAAAATGTACTCCTCTGTGTTTAAATAAGAAGAGCTGTTATCCAGACAGTATACAGTTGATGGTATTTTGGATGCAACAAATACTAGGGATACTGTACATCAGACCTGGGTTCAAGTAGTATTCATTTTCTATAAAATAATTGAGCTGTGCTTGATTGAGCTTGCATGGCACAATGCAACTAATGGGATAAGTCTTAAAAGTGTATACCCGCCCAACTGGCAGACAATCAAACACTCAGTATTTTAATTTGAAAGAAAACAAATGCTATTTGAACCCAGGTTTGTCTGAACATATGACACATGCCATAAATACCATTTAAAATGCATAACATTCTCATTCCTGGTCAGACACTTTACACCCCCTTTATCGTGTTGGCCCCTATAGCCCCTTAATGACCAGACAGATGCACTGTGTCAGTGTATGACTGTAACCTGCAACATCATAAGCAGACCATACATTTTATTGGTTTTTGGACTTAAATTGCCTCCTCCATCTCCAGTCCTTTCTGTGAGCATTGCTTGCAAGAGATGTCCGGCAGTTGACACACTCGGGAAAAGGTACTCGAAGTGGGAATATCAGTTCAGTTGTTTACCAATACAATTAAATGATTGACATGTGAAAAACCCCAATGTCACATAACGTCTACCCACACCAGAAAATGATGTCTTAATGTGTTATTATTTTAAGGTTGTGGTTATTGAAACTGAAGGTATGGAAACATGAGCCATGATGTATTGGCAGACTACAGTACTAGTGTGGTGGTGTCTCAACTATTCAAATGGAGGTCTTCATAAATCATGGGAGACAGCTAGCTATCTGCAAGGGGGAAATCTGCTGAAGCCTACAGTCTACCTCCAAACAAACCAAACATGACTCAAGCGTGTAAACAAAGCTAGATTGTTCGAATCCTTCTCGTTTAGAAAATAGGGTAGGCAACGTGCACCCTCCTGGGTTTTGCCCTAGTACTTCACAGTGGATTCAAATAACCAACTCATAGTCAAGCTTTGATTACTTGAATCAGCTGTTTAGGGCAAAAACCAAAATGTGCACCGGGGAGGGGGGGGGGGGGGACTGAGTTTGGGAAACCCTGATCTGTAGGGTAATTGCAGCAGCTTGGATTGCCATCAGCAGCACAAGAGTGAGATACAGTACAGAGTAACCAGAGAGCTGAGAGTATCGTATTGAGATGGTATGGAGCTATAGGCTTCCGACCTGCCAGTAAGCAAGACAATGGACAGCACAAACAGAAATAATCATAAAAGTAGCATATAACATAGCTTGATCAGACCCAAAATCACTGCAATTCAGTTGTAATAACAGTTGCTATTCTCTGTGGCTTAACTAATTATTGCACAGTGTCCATTTATTCCTGTCTCTCCGCAGTTTGCATTTAAAGATGTTTCTCTGCAGTTGGAGTATTGAGTCATTTTAATTTGTCACCATTCAGGCTAATTAGGTATTTCTCAGTAATTGTGTAATTGTTTTAAATATGTTCCAAAAGCCTGCTGGCATTTTATGCTAAAACAGTGTTTGGTCCCTCACAAGTAAATTATTATATGAGCAATGATGAAAATAGCAATTATCATCATCTTTTGTCATGAGTACGACTGTGCATTCCACCTTGTTATTTTTATCATTGCTCATATAATAATTTAATTGAGGGATTAAACACTGTTTTAGCTAAATTAGATATATATTTTAAAAAACTGATTAAAAAAAATTACACCTTATGGAACAGCAGAGATTGTGAAGACACACACACACACACACACGCAGGCACAGACATGCACACACACACGATAAAATACACACATACAGATGGATTTTGTGTTGTAGATATGTGGTGGTAGAAGAGTAGTGGCCTGAGGGCATACACTTAATGCGTTGTGAAATCTATGTTGTTGTATAATTGCCTTAATTTTTGCTGGACCCCATAAAGAGTCATAAATACTACAATAAAGTGGCGTAAAGTCAAAACAAAACCCCTTACATATACAACCCTCATTGATTTAGTTGTAGCCTACTGTATGTAACAGTAGTTTATATTCTAAGGCAACACATTTAAGACATATTAAAGATGGTGTTGCTGCTCTCGGGAGGCTGTTGATAGGAACAAGAAGATGCATGAGATAAACAGGCAGTTCCCTCACAGGATCACAAAAACACACCGTCACTGGGGCACAGCAGACAATAAACATTCAATAAGTCTTTAAATTACTTACTAGTGGTGAGTGTGTACATAATCACATGTTTGCTTTGCTCTATCATCAAGGCCTTTGAAGAAAACCAATATGCAACCTTTTCATATTCCATCACTGACATATTACACAGAAATCATCCTTAAATCCACAAAAATTCACTTTGATGCCGAGAGCATGCTTGCAAACAAACACACAAACTTAAGCAAGCAGATAAATACATATTTATGCATGCACACAGACACCCACGCAAAAACACACATAATAACGCACGTAGGCACTCACGCACGCAAATGTCATAGCCTAGAGCACATCGTTTAGTTGATCATGAAATTATCCCTGCCCTACAGCATATGCTCCAATTCAATAAAATGACTCAATACCTCATCGATTTCTCAAATTCAGCCGTGCGCAAATTGTTACCAATTGAAAACTTAAAAAGGAAGAAGCATTAATTACATGAAAAAAAAACTATTATGATCTTGAAATATCACTTTAAGCAACTGGATCTAGTCTACACTTTCCTTTATAGTGCAGGTATCGGGTAGCCTATCTTAAATGTGGACAATTTCACCTCTGGAGCGTTAGACCTGTGTTAATTAAGATGTCAGAGCAAGATATGCTCTTACCTTCACGCCATAAGTTTGATTGAATCACTGCTCTTACAGGGATCCGTCTTTTAAATCCAACGATATCCAAATTCACCGCGTTTGAAGTCCTCGGTTTGGTTTGAACATTTTGCTCAAAGTTCTCAAATTGTTCATCGAGTCTGGTTGTTCAGAAGCAAATGATAAGTTGCTCCACCAAAGGCACTGCCATATGGTCTGACGAACGCTCTTCACAAAAACATTGTTTTTTTACAATATCCTACTCAAGTTCATATTATTTTGGTTTGTTGAAAACCTTAGGTAAGATTCAGGCTAGCATCATTACCGCGCGGTTGATAGAGTGTGTGTGAGAGCAGCGGAATATCCGTCTCCCCCCTGCACCTTTTACGCACTATGCACGAGGTAACCTTCAACGCTGACGGTGGAACAGTCGCTCCAACTATAACGAGCAGAACAGACTGTAAAATTAAGGCGGGGCTAGTTCTTAAACCTTTGGGGGGAAAAGCATAAGCGCATTTTTCTCTTTAAAAGACACAGTTATCTTGAGTTGATGTAGTCTGCCGGACATATCTGTATTATTTTAATACGAATGACAGTGGAATTGTTGGCCCGCCTACTGGTGGGGAAAATTCGAAATAGAATATTTTAAGGAGATGCCTCTTTAAACATATGTTAAGGAGTCCCAAAAGGCATTATGTTAGACAATGATAGAGATGCCTGCAAGTTGTTCATCGTTATTCATAAGTTAAGCAATTGAAGATGTTCATGTAAAGGTGTGAATCAAGTTTTACATGACCAATGATCTGTTCACATCTGAATTGAGAGACAATGGCAAACATTTATGGGTAGTGGGTGTCTTGAATCACAAGGTCAACATTCATGTGAAAATAAAAGTGCTCGTTTACCAAACTATGCCAGGCATTTACACATTTACATTCCTAAAAGGGAGCAGGTGAGTTTTTCCACAAAGTTGAAAAGTTCAGTGCATTCCTAAAACCCCTTTAGAGAACCATGCTTCAGTCACATACTGTACTTACGCATGCACACACACACACACACACTAGTAAGGCAACTGGAAGTATTCTCTAAAGAATAGGATCAAAACTGTTCCTAAAGATTTCAATTGATTTCTAATATACCACTCTTACAGTAAAATACATTTTACCAACCCATAGGATTACAGAGATGCTAACATGTAGATGATATGGATGTGCTGTATTTTGAATACCTATGTATATTTTCCTACATACATTCAACTACAGTCTCTCTATCCAGATACCCTAAAAGCATCTATTTTTGTAGCCTTTACTGTGCAGTAGGAAGTAACTAAATCCACCAAAAATGTCTCAAATTTCCAATACGTCATCATGATACCTAAATGCTATTTATCAAGTTTATTCTGCTGATCTGTGTTTGTATATGTATTTATATGTATATTGTAATAATTGTTGGTTCACTAATGTTTTTATTACCACTATGTACCGCCCTTCCACAGGTGTGGGCAATTGTAATTATCACCTATTCACCTGCTTATAAAAAAAAACAATGGCTTCCACACATCTCTGATGAAGGCATAACTGCCGAAACGCGTTAGCCTGTCCGGACAAACAATAGAAAGGTGAATTGAAGTGTTGTCTTTTTGTCAATTTTTTTAAAGAAACGTTTTGGAGTGCCGCAGTTTCCCGATGTTTCTTGAACTTGGGATTTTATGTGAAGTTAACACATACAGCGTAGCCTTTGCTTACAAATACAATGACTGGCATATAATATTAGAACACGTGAGGTGTGACTTGAGTGAGGTGTGAGGTGTGAGTCTTCACTTCATTAAACAGTATAGTAAGTTTGACGAATTTGCAATGTTTTACTCCCAGTGGCAGAAATGTGGTCCTCCACAGTTGCAACAACTGTGCTTTGCAGACATCACATCAGATACTATACTGATGATAGTAAATCAAAAGGCCCAAATACTTACAGCCACTGAACTGAAATCGAACTGGCAAACATTTTACCAAGGAGGCAATTGAGATCATTTGTGCCATTTTTTTAAATGTAGATGACATAATGCTCTCGGGACCATTATGTATGCAGCACTGCAAGCCCACTATAGAACAATGACATCTTAAAATGTTCATGACAGAACAAGCACATGATCAAACAGATTGTGTCAAATCAATCACAATCACCCAATAGAATATAAAGTAGAAAAGAGAGGAAGAAACCATTGTCTCTATATGACATCCATCCATCTCCCATGGGTGTAAAGGACAGAGAGAACAGAGGTGGGCTGCGCCCCTAATTGCACCCTGTTCGTTATGTAATGTTCTACTTTTGACCAGGACCCATAGGGCTCTGGTCAGAACTTAAGTAGTGTACTATATAGAGAATAGGGTGCCATTTGGGATGCACACATGATCAGAAACACCTCATGGGTTTGAATGTCCTTGTCATGACAAGAACAGTGTTCCTATCAATCTGCCTGTCTTCTCCAGTCACATCCCTGGCCATGGGCACTAACAGCTCACACCCGCCATAGTGCCACGGGGCTACCATTAAAGCTAGTCACTGCCACCAACAACCTCTATTAACTTGGGCTGATGAGATGACAACTGTAGATTGCAAAAAATAAATCACGGTAACTTCTAATTTCAAGCATCAGCTACTTATTTATTTATATAATTTTTGTTTATATATATATTTAGGGATGTTGTATGCTTATTGGATAGAGCGATACAAGAGCTGAAAGGTAGGAGAAACAGTGCTGAGAGAGTAGTGGGTTGGATTTTAGGTCATGCTGGCAGCTGTACTTTGTACATGTGCTCCAGAGGCAGAGGCTTAGACCACTACACCACTCCAAGCCTCTACTTGGGTATATTCTTTAGTACGAACCAGCAAAATCCTGCCTGATATAGAATGTAGGGATCATCATTATTTATCATTCTTTTTCTATTGAACAGTTCAATCTGCCAGTCCGACTGACATGCATCTCCTTATTTAATAACGGACACAGCTACAAAGTCTAACTCCAGGCAATTGTGATGCACTGATTCTCATTATATCTCTTGGCTCAAAGCCTGCCTGTCTAGTCACAAGGGACCATAGGGACTGTAGTGTGTCTTATGTACAGAAGGCGGGTGCTACGATGTGACAAAATAATAATGCTGCCAGGTATGCGTAAATGGCTGTAAGGGAGTCAGGTGCAGGAGAGCAGACATTGGGTAGCCAACAGAGCCTTTTATTTAGGCGAACCAGAAGCACATGTCAAAATAAACACTAAATAACAATTTGGATTAACATAACCCAGCGCAACAGATTAACGTGCGGATAACATGAAACAGAATATGCAATACCACACAAAGACATGGGGGAAACAGAGGTTTAAATACACAATGCATAATGAGGGAAATGAGAACCAGGTGTGTGGAAAAACAAGACAAGACAAATGGAAAATGAAAAATGGATCGGCAATGGCTAGAAGACCGGCGACGTCGACCGCCGAGCACCGCCCGAACAAGGAGAGGCATCAACTTCGGCAGAAGTCGTGACAAATACAGTCCCATGAAAGGACTCATCTCTACATCTTTAGTCCAGTACTCTATCTATCTGCTGCAAATAGCTACACTGTCAGGAAATGTTATTGGCCTGGCCATATTTCATGGATGTACACTTTGCTTAAACTCTCTCATAAAGCAAGTATAATAGATTAATCAGTGCTAAATAAACGTGTCACAACTGGTAGATACCACAATATTTAATCATATATTGTTTGGCATGTATTCATGTATTTTTTGGCATATGTTTTTTGCAAGCAGCCATTTGTGTTGTGCTACACATAGGTAGAGAAAAAGAGAGACAGAGAGAGATATAGAAAAATACAGAGAGATACAGTGAGAGAAAGAGAGAGGGAGGGAACAGACTACAGAGAAAGAGAGAGAGAAAGAAAGAGAGCGAGAGAAAGAGAGGAAGAGAGAGCGGGAGATGGAGAGAAACAGACTACAGAGAAAGAGAAAGAGAGAGAGAGAGAAAGAGCGAGAGAGATCTGGGCCCCTAAGACAACAGGGGAAATGTTTGAGTGGCTGCTTCCTCTTGGGACAAGAACATGATCAATAATAACACGAGCTGCTATGTACTGTAAGTGTGGGGTAACCAACCACTGTGGTTTACAGCCACATGAAGTCCCCTTCTGCATAGTCATTAGATGCGTCGTTGTAGGCTGATACACTGCCTCTATCTGTCTTCATATAGAGAAGTTTAGTCCACATTAATAAAGAGGCAGAGATAAGGACTTTCTTAATAAGGCAGAGGAAGGCATTAAAACTGGTGCTGGCTAAGAGAATTCAGATTAGAAAAATACTCCAATTAGTTAGAGGGGAAATGAACCACGTAAAGGAAAGAGGCGTACTACAAACATGTTAGCCCTTGAGCCCTTTGCAATTTCAAAGAACTTGCTCACTCCGACAAAACAATTTATTTGTCTGCCATATATCAAAAGAGAAACAGGCAGCAGGTGAAAGCAAATGCCAAGCGCCGTAATTTAACGATGGTTGTTCTATTTAGTCCGTCTGTCACCTCTGCAGATTTTGTTTATGACACCATTGTCTGCGCCATTGCTCTATGTTAAAAGTCATACGGAAGTATGGGTGGCTTTGAAGGGGAGGGCTAAATGAAATATAATGCTGCAAACTGTAGAAGGAGGGGAAAAACACTAAATTATTGATGGAGCATATCTTAAAATCGTATATTTTCAGCTGTATCTCTCAAAGTGTGGTGAAGGAACGCAGAAATACAGTCCATTAATAGGGAAGGAGTTGTGATATATTGATGTCAACATACAGGACAGATCGAGGAAGTAATGGTTACTAAACATAATGCTCAAAGTCTTTGCTATTGAATTGGCTAATGGTGAACAGCAGGTTAACCCTTCAAGGTCCTATAAGTCATTGCATCATTTGATCGGTTTGTGGGTGGGTGATCGAAAGGAGGTTATAATACTCTTCTGTAAATTATTGTTCTGTAATAGAGGTGAAGCCTGAAACTGATGGAGACATTTTTATTCAACTGTAGGTGCACAAGTGTAACAGCTTCATTTGAATTTAAACCTATTTAGGGAGACACAGGCCATGTTATCTTTGAAGACTTCTAGTTATGCCTCCTTTGGTACAGCCGAGTTGAGCTACACGCAGCTTTGATTCAATCATTTTGAAAGTTCTCCTGTTTTCTGTTGTCTTACCATTTTTCACAAGGCCTTTAGAGATCCTTGAAAATCCTTTAACCTCACTAGGGTAGGGGGCAGCATTTGGAATTTTGGATGAAAAGCGTGCCCAAAGTAAACTGCCTGCTACTCAGGTCCAGAAGCTAGGATATGCATATAATTGGTAGATGTGGATAGAAAACACTCCAAAGTTTCCAAACCTGTTAAAATAATGTCTGTGAGTATAACAGGACTGAAATGGCAGGCGAAAACCTGAGGAAAATCCATTCATGAAGTGCTTTTATTTTGAAATGCCTGTTTTTCCATTGAAAGCCTATCCACCATACAAAGACGTATGACCCAGTTCACGATCTCTGTGGCTTCCTCTACATGTGGCCAGTCTTTAGGCATTGTTTCAGGCTTTACTCTGAAAAATGAGGGAGAAACATCACTTTTGTGGACAGTGGAAATTTCCAGACATGAGCCCAGCGCGTGACCGGGAGCGTGCCTTTCTTGTTTCTCCTTTTCAATTGACGAAAATGTTGTCCGGTTGAAATATGATCGATTATTTATGACAAAAACAACCTGAGGATTGATTATAAATGCCGTTTGACTTTTATGGTACTTTTTAGATTTTTCGTCTGTCTGTTGTATTACTGAACAAAACGCACCAACAAAACTGAGGTTTTTGAATATAAAGAGGGTTTTAACATTGAACAAAACAAACATTTATTGTGTAACATAAACCATATGAACCATATGAAGATCATCAAAGGTAAGTGATACATTTTAACGCTATTTCTGACTTTTGTTACTCCTCTTCTTGTCTGCTAACTGTTTGTAATGATTTGTCTGCTGGGTGCTGTTCTCAGATAATTGCATGGTTTGCTTTCGCCGTAAAGGCTTTTTGAAGTCTGACACAGCGGTTGGATTAACAAGAAGTTTATCTTTAAGCTGGTGTATAACATTTGTATCTTTTATGTATGTTTATTATGAGAATTTCTGTTTTGTTGAGTTTCACGCTCTGCAATTTCACCGGATGCTGTTTGAGACAGTGTTTTACTGAACAAAATGCGCTAACAAAATGGAGGTTTTTGGATATAAAGAGGGACTTGATCAAACAAAACGAACATGTATTGGGTAACTGGGAGTTTTGTGACTGTAATCATATGAAGATCATCAAAGGTAAGTGATTACTTTTATCGCTATTTTTGTTACTCGTCTACTTGGCTGGTTACTGTTTGCAATGATTTGTCTGCTGGGCTCTGTTCTCAGATAATCGCATGGTTTGCTTTCGCCGTAAAGTATTTTTGAAATCTGACACCGTGGTTGGATTAACAAGAAGTTCATCTTTAAACCAATGTATAACACTTGTATGTTTCATGAATTTTTATTATTTCTGTTTTTTGAATTTGGAGCTCTGCAATTTCACTGGATGTTGGCCAAGTGGAACGGTAGCATCCCAAACCCCCTAGAGAGGTTAACTGCTACATTCACATGAAACACATCAACAGGATAGAATGTCTAGGGTTAACTTTGCTATTCTTCATGTGTACATCTACCAGCACTAGTTTCCCCAGTTACTGAGTGTCATGCAGACACGCATTGCTCTTTAACCTAGAATCTCTGTAAGCTGGCAACATTCAAGCTTTTCTTTGTTCAAGACCATTGCACTGTGTTCCAGAGTACAGCAACTGCACTCAGTTAAAAATGTAAAGTGAAGGCTAGTTTAGTATTCCAGAGAGACATACAAAAGGCTGCAACACATAATTTTTTTAAGCTTTAACGTGCTTGCTCTGACTAGGCCACTAACTCACAAGGGCATCTCACTCATGACTACAAAGGTCGAAGGTTAGTGTTTATGTAAATTGTGGCTTGTGTAACATCATCACTAACCTACTTTTCAGTTTTAATAAGTTTCAACATTTTGCAAATGCATGAATTGTGCTAATATAAAATCTATTTCTCTTTAATATTTACATTTAGCAGACACACTTATCCAGAGTGACAGTGACACTCCATTTCCATGCTGATGTCAAAGTTGGAGTCATTTTTTAAAGTCTCAGGCAGATCTAATTTTTCCTCTCATATTCTCTTTGGCAAATTAAACATTCCATGTGTCTACAGCATCTTCTTATATAATGCCCAGAAAGAGTAAAAGAAGGTAGAATGGACTTGGGGTATATAACTTTATGTGTGCTCAGCATTTTCAGACCATTATGCTCATCATTGTTTTACATTTCCTTGGGTTGTGATTAGTCTCACCATTTCACCTCAAAAATGATGTCTCACACAGTTAGAAAATTTAGGCCATTTTGGTAAAATAGGACCACCTTTTTACGATGTATTCTGAACAAAATAGACTAGTGCTTTTTTCAGAATTCTTTAAAAAAAAATTGTTTGTTTGTTCAATATTATTTGGGTAGATCAGCTTTAATATTGCAAATGGATTGTAGCTTCCATCAATGTAATTGTCTGCATAATTTCCAATCCCCCATATATTTTGGGGGTAAATATACAGTTGAAGTCAGAAGTTTACATACACTTAGGTTAGAGTCATTAAACTCGTTTTTCAACCACTTAAAACATTTCTTGTTAACAAACTATTGTTTTGCCAAGTCGGTTAGGACATCTATTTTGTGCATGACACAAGTCATTTTTCCAACAACTGTTAACAAACAGATTATTCATTTATAATTCACTGTATCACAATTCCAGAGGGTCAGAAGTTTAAATACACTAAGTTTATTGTGCCTTTAAACAGCTTGGATTCCAGAAAATAATAATTCCAGAAAATAATGTAATGGCTTTAGAAGCTTCTGATAGGCTAATTGACATCATCTGAGTCAATTGGAGGTATACTTGTGGATGTATTACAAGGCCTACCTTCAAACTCAGTGCCTCTTTACTTGACATCATGGGGAAATCAAAATAAATCAGCCAAGACCTCAGAAAAAAATGTTAGACCTCCACAAGTCTGGATCATCCTTGTGAGCAATTTCCAAATGCCTGAATGTACCACACTCATCTGTACGAACAATAGTACGAAGTATAAACACCATGGGACCACGCAGCCGTCATACCGCTCAGGAAGGAGAGGCGTTCTGTCTCCTAGAGCTGAACGTACTTTGGTGCGAAAAGTGCAAAACAATCCCAGAGCAACAGCAAAGGACCTTGTGAAGATGCTGGAGGAAACAGGTACAAAAGTACCTATATCCACACTAAAACAAGTCCTATATTGACATAACCTGAAAGGCTGATCAGCAAGGAAGAAGCCACTGCTTCAAAACTGCCATTAAAAAGTCAGACTACGGTTTGCAACTGCACACGGGGACAAAGATCATACTTTTTGGAGAAATGTCCTCTGGTCTGATGAAACAAAAATAGAACTGTTTAGCCATAATGACCATCGTTATGTTTGGAGGAAAAAGGGGGAGGCTTGCAAGCCGAAGAACACCATCCCAATTGTGAAGCATGGGGTGGCAGCATCATGTTGTGGGGGTGCTTTGCTGCAGGAGGGACTGGTGCACTTTACAAAATAGATGGCATCATGAGGAGGGAAAATTATGTGGATATATTGAAGCAACATCTCAAGACATCAGTCAGGAAGTTATAGCCTGGTCGCAAATGGGTCTTCCAAATGGACAATGACCCCAAGCATACTTACAAAGCATACTTCCCCAAGCATACTTCCAACTTTTTGAAGTATGCTTGGGGTCATTGTCCATTTGGAAGACCCATTTTCGACCAGGTTCTAACTTCACAAAGCCCTGACCTCAAACCTGTAGAAAATCTGTGGGAAGAACTGAAAAAGCGTGTGCAAGGAAGGAGGCCTACAAAAATGATTCACTTACACCAGCTCTGTCAGGAGGAATGGGCCAAAATTCACCCAACTTATTGTGGGAAGCTTGTGGAAGGGTACCCAAAACGTTTGACCCAAGTTAAACAATTTAAAGGCAATGCTACCAGATACTAATTGAGTCTATGTAAACTTCTGACCCACTGGGAATGTGATGAAAGAAATAAAAGCTGAAATAAATAATTCTCTACAATTATTCTGACATTTCACATTCTTAAAATAAAGTGGTGATCCTAACTGACCTAAGACAGGGGATTTTACTAGGATTAAATGTCAGGAATTGTTTAAATGTATTTGGCTAAGGTGTATGTAAACTTCAGACTTCAACTTCAACTGTATATAACATTCTATTGGTTGCATATAATTTGAATGGAAACATTTTAAGTTTTGAATCTGGCATCGTGTTCAATTCATGTGCCATGGAATCGGTACATCGAAAATCTCTTCCCAACTATTTAGCAATCAATATGGCACAGCTGGTCATTTTTGGTCCTTAAATGAAACTGGTATGTATTTTTTTAATCACAATTTTATTTAACCAATTTTGATCTTTCATGCTGGACTGACAGACAAGTTCCGTACTTTTCCCGCCTTCCACATGCCTCTTCCATTTTTGTGGTAATGCTGCAATTACTTTGTTGTAATTTTGGGTAGAGCAGAGATTTCCATATATTTGTATTAGCTGCATGTGTGACAACTCCACCAGTCCCATTTATGATATCATTTACAAAGATTATACCTTTTTTAAACATTTTCTTTAATTAAATAAAAAAAATTATCAATGAGAATATTTGAGTTTAACCACAATATTTGTTGTATTATTTGTTCTGTATTTTCTGCTGTATTAAACTGAAATCGCAACTAACTTTCTATGGCTTGTTTAAAAAATAATTATATTTTGGAGATTATTTTGTTTTCTAATCACCATCTGAATAAAGGGGAAAGGGCCATTCTTGAACATGGGGTGAGACATTCTTACTAATTTGCTGGAGAACCAGTTCGGATTTAAGTGTAACTTTTTTATGACTGATGCCTTTAGTGAGAGGTCTAATGCTTTTGTATTTAATCATTTCTGCCCTCCGAATTCATAATCATTATATAAATAGGCCCTTTTACTTTTGTCTGGCTTGCCATTCCAAATAAAATAGAATATTTTTTGCTCATATAATTTTCAAAAACTGGTCGCTATGTGTAGGCAAAACCATAAGCAAATAGGTAAACTGTGATATGACTAAAGAGTTAATCAGCTATTTTCCTTTCCATGGTAGCAAGATCTTATCTATTTTTTCTAACTTTCTATTAAAATGTATTGGATTGAGATCATATCTGTTTCACCTGTCCTTGTAATTGTCTCCACCCCCTCCAAGTGTTGCTTGCTTTCCCCAGTGTATTTATCCCTGTGTTTCCTGTCTCTCTGTGCCAGTTCATCTTGTATGTTCCAAGTCTACCAGCGGTTTTTCCCTTACTGCTGCCTTTGCTATACTCCTTTTTCTAGTCCTCCCAGTTTTGATCCTTGCCTGTTCTGGACTCTGTACATGTCTGCCTGACCATTCTGCCTCCCTTGACCTTGAGCCTGTCTGCCACTCTGTACCTCCTGGACTCTGAACTGGTTTTGACCTTTTGCCTGTCCACGACCATTCTCTTCCCTACTCTTTTTTGGATTATTAAACAACTTAAATTCCAACCATCTGCCTCCTTTGTCTGCATCTGGGTCTCACCTTGTGTCATGATCATTTCTTTCTTTCGGGATATGTATACCAAGTATGTCCACATCCCGGTCAGACCATTTTATTGGTGAACTACGCTGTAATGTAAAAGTTGTATTTTTTTTGTGATCCAGTACGTAATATACACTTATCATAATTTGGTTTTAACCCACAGAGGTTAGAAAAAGTATCTAGATCCTCTATGAGGCTGTGGAGGGATTCTGATTGTGGATTTAAAAGAGCATGAATCATCAGCGTACAATGACACCTTTGTTTTTTAACCTGGGATTTCTAATCTCTTAATATTATTGTTGGATCTGATTTTAACAGCTAACATTTCAATGGCAATAATAAATAGACATGTCGATAGTGGACAACCTTGTTTAACTCATCTTGACAGTTTAAAACCATAACTTTAACCCCTTTTAAAAGAGATTCTCCAAACTTTAACAGCTTCTACCCCAAAGCCGTAATACTTCTGAACATCTAATCAATTGGCTACCCACACTATTTGCATTGACCACCCCCACCTTTTACGCTGCTGCTTCTCTCTGTTGTTATCTATACATAGTCCCTTTAATAACTCTACCTTCATGTACATATTACCTTGACTAACCGGTGCCCCCACACATTGACTCTGTACCGGTACCCCCTGTATATAGCCTCGCTATTGTTATCTTACTGCTGCTGTGTAATTATTTCTCTGACTTTTTTTAAGGTATTTTCTTAAAACTGGATTGCTGGTTAAGAGCTTGTAAGTAAGCATTTAATTGTAAGGTTGTATTCGGCACATGTGACAAATACGATTTGTGGGCACTATGGTGTTGAGCATTGAGCTGTAGTCAATGAACAACATTATCACATAGGTGTTCCTTTTGTCCAGGTGGGAAAGGGCAGTGTGGAGTGTGATTGAGATTGGGTCATCTGTGGATATGTGAGGGCAGTATGCAAATTGGAGTGGGTCTAGGGTATCCAGGATGATGGTGATGATGTGAGCCATGCCCAGCCTTTCAATTTACAAGCCTTGCCACACCTGATGAGCGTCAGAGCCGGTGTCGGAGGATTCAATCTTTGTCATGTATTGACGCTTTGCCTGTTTGATGGTTTATCTGAGGTCATAGCAGGATTTCTTATAAGCGTCTGGATTAGCTCTAGCCTCGGTGCGGATGTTGGCGGTAATCTATGGCTTCTGGTTGGGATATGTACGTACGGTCAACATGGGGATGACGTTGTCGATGCACTTATTGATGAAGCCGGTGACTGAGGTGATATACTCCTCAATGCCATTGGATTAATCCCAGAAGATATTCCAGTCTGTGCTATCAAAACAGTCCTGTAGCGTAGCATCCACGTCATCTGACCACTTCTATATTCATTTTGGATGTAAGCAGAAATCAGGAGAATAGAATTATGGTCAGAGTTGACAAATGGAGGGTGAGGGAGAGCTCTGTATGCATTTCTGCGTGTGGAGTAAAGGTGGTATAGAGTTTTTTTCCCCCTCTGTTTGCACATGTGACAAGCTGGTAAAAATGAGGTAAAACTGATTTAAGTTTGCCTGCATTAAAGTCCCTGGCCATTAGATTGCCACTTCTGGATGAGCATTTTCTTGTTTGCTTATGGCCTTATACAGCTCATTGAGTGCGGTCTTAGTGCCAGCGTCGGTTTGTGGTGTTAAATAGACAGCTACGAAAAATATATAAATATAAAATATATAGAAAACTCTCTTGGTAGATAGTGTGGTCTACAGCTTATCATGAGGTACTCTACCTCAGGCGAGCAATACCTTGAGACTACCTTAATATTAGATCACACACCAGCTGTTATTGACAAATAGACACACACCCCCACACCTCATCTTACCGAACATAGCTGTTCTGTCCTGCCAATGCACAGAAAACCCAGCCAACTGTATATTAACCGTGTCGTCGTTCAGCTGCGATTCGTGAAATATAAGATATTATAGTTTTTAATGTCTCGTTGGTAGGATAGTCTCGAATGGAGCTCATCCATTTTATTCTCCAGTGATTGCACGTTGGCTAATAGAACGGATGGTATAGGCGGGTTACCCAATCGCCGACGAATTCTCACAAGGTACCCTGATCTCCCCTGCATTTCCTTCTTTCCTTCATGCGAATGACGGGATTCGGTCCTTGTATGGGAGCAAGTTTATATCCTTTGCGTCCCACTCATTAAATAAATAATCTTGGTCGAGTTCGAGACCTGTTTTGATATCCAAAAGCTCTTTACGGTCATAAGAGACGGTAGCATAAACATTATGTACAAAATAAGTAAGAAACCATGTGAAAAAAACATGCAAAATAGCACAATTGGTTAGGAGTCCATAAAACGGGAGCCATCCCCTCTGGCGCCATTCTTCATAGCCCCTTGCTTTAACTACTGTCATAGAATTTGCTAAATATTTTGATATAGAAACTGGTAAAAACACACAGGTGCTAAATCAAGGTGACATACGACGATGAGGACCAAGAGCAAGAGAGGGAGTGCAGTGATGTAGTGTCCACTTCTAAAGAATCATTGTGGAATCTGAAAAGACACTTAAGTGGCATTGTTTAAAGTGGCTAGTGATACATTACATCAAGATGCAGTAGATGGTATATAGTACAGTATATACATATGAGATGAGTAATGTGGGGTATGTAAACATTATATAAAGTGGCATTGTTTAAAGTGGCTAGTGATACATTTATTACATACATTTTTCCATTATTAAAGTGGCTGGAGTTGAGTCAGTATGTTGGCAGCAGCTACTCAATGTTAGGGATGGCTGTTAAACAGTCTGACGGCCTTGAGATAGAAGCTGTTTTTCAGTGTCTCCGTCCCTGCTTTGATGCACCTGTACTGACCTCACCTTCTGGATGATAGCGGGGTGAACAGGCAGTGGCTCGGGTGGTTGTTGTCCTTGATGGTCGTTGTACTTAAAGTGCGCAATGAAATGTTGCGCACTTTATGTCCCTACCCGCCTATCGTGTCCCACTCACAAATGCTTCACAATGTATTTCTTTGTAGGCAATAGCCTTGAAATAATTTAAATAATATAGCCTAAATAAGGTTCCCTTTCTGAATGTTTATATGCTGTTCAATACGTCATGTAGTCTATTTGAAATTATGTTCACCTTTTCATGTTTATTCAAAATACTTTTCATTCAATTCCATATGGTTTGGTTGCAATACTTAAAAACCAATTGGTAGGTCAATGTGGGAAAAAATACTGATGGGTGTTGGTTAAATTGTGATTTTAGTGAATGGAGCTAATTTGGACCTGGAGTTTTTTTCTTCCTGTGAGCGTGGATTGGTTTCTAGTGGTGGTAGGAAAAGACATGAAGCGGCACAGCTCCATGAGCAATGAGTGGGATTTCCAACCACTCAACTCTGCTCTCTTACTCTGTTCTCAATCCACTGCATCTGCATACAGTATGTCTCACTTCCGCATCTGTGGTGACATGTGACAGAGCTAGAGCGATGTTTGTTAGACAATGGGACATCCCAAAAACCGGTCTTCTCACAAAATCGTCCGTAGCATCTGAATGGCCTACAAACTATTATGAGCCCTCTACGGATCGATGAGACTCTCACGAACACGATGGAGTTCTCCGTTTTGCTCTAAGACCCCCACGAGCGTCTTGGGACTCGTCTGAATTCGGTACATCCAATCTGCCAACTTCTGTCTGTAGTGTCCAAACAGTTTGAGCTACATACTAAAATGACCCATCTGGAAAGGTGAGACTCTCACGATGATGTACATGTCAGTTTTTTTTTGCTATAGGACATCCACAGGCCTCACAAGACTCGCCTGAAGGTACCCCAGTGCCAGTTGAAAAAATGAATGGAAGTATATATGGTGCCAATAAGGGGTTAAAAAAAAATATACAAATTAAGAATAATCCTGAATATCTCTCAATATAGGACAGAACCCCCCCGCCCCCAGTTTAGACAGGGCTTAGAGGGTTAGAGGGTTCTTATGGGTTATAGTCTCTTCCCACACTTGAGGCATTTATGCCTATTGAGCTGTGTTACAGCATTGTATGTGTGGGCCAAAAAGCCCAAACCAATACATAAGCTCCCATTTCACGGTTTCAATCCACTTTGTAAGCCCACGCTACAGTAATCAACTCCCCACTGTTTCTCAAAAGACTCCACTGTACAGTACACAGTAAGATATGGAATTTCTAGGAGAAAGCCATATTTTGTCATGTATTGTCATGTTGTGTGTTTCTGTCCTTTCCCTTCACCCTGTCTCCCTCTGCTGGTCGTTGTTAGGTTACCTTTTCTCCCCCTCTTTCCCCCAGCTGTGCCTTGTCTCCTCCTAACTACCCATTCACCCCGTTTCCCACCTGTTCCCTTTTTCCCTCTGATTAGGTCCCTATATCTCTCTCTGTTTTTGTTCCTGTCCTTGTCGGATTCTTGTTTGTTGTGTTTCATGCCTGAGCCAGACTATCGTCATGTTTGCTGTAACCTTGTCCTGTCCTGTCGGAATCTGCCGGTCTATCTGAGCCTACCTATGTTTGGTTATTAAAGAAGCTCTGTTTAAGTTAGTTCGCTTTTGGGTCCTCATTCACTCACCGTAACAGAAGAATCCGACCAAGAATGGACCCAGCGACTTCGGATCCTCTCCACTCAGCCGTCGGGATCCAGGGAGCGATGCTAGGCAGACACGAGCAGGAATTGTCTGCTGCTCGACATGCCGTTGAGACCCTGGCCACCCAAGTCTCCAACCTCACAGAACAGGTTCACCATCTCCGCCTCGATCCACCGGCCACTTCCAGGGCTTTCGAATCTCCGGAGCCCAGAATCAATAACCCGCCGTGTTACTCTGGGGAGCCCACTGAATGCCGTTCGTTCCTCACCCAGTGTGATATTGTGTTTTCTCTCCAGCCCAACACTTACGCCAGGAGCACTGCTCGTGTCGCCTACGTCATATCTCTCCTTACTGGACGGGCTCGTGAGTGGGGCACGGCAATCTGGGAGGCAAGGGCTGAGTGTACTAACCAGTATCAGGACTTTAAGGAGGAGATGATACGGGTTTTTGATCGATCTGTTTTTGGGGAGGAGGCTTCCAGGGCCCTGTCTTCCCTATGTCAAGGCAATCGATCCATAACAGACTACTCTATTGAGTTTCGCACTCTTGCTGCCTCCAGTGGCTGGAACGAGCCGGCCTTGCTCGCTCGTCTTCTGGAGGGTCTCCGCGCAGAGGTAAAGGATGAGATTCTCTCCCGGGAGGTTCCTTCCAGCGTGGATTCCTTGATTGAACTCGCTATTCGCATTGAGCGACGGGTTGATCTTCGTCACCGAGCTCGTGGAAAGGAGCTCGCGCTCTCCGTTGCCCCCCTCTCCGCATCACTACCATCTTCCTCTGCCGGCTCGGGAGCTGAGCCTATGCAGCTGGGAGGTATCCGCATCTCGACTAAGGAGAGGGAACGGAGAATCACCAACCGCCTCTGTCTCTATTGCGGTTCTGCTGGTCATTTTGTCACTTCATGTCCAGTAAAAGCCAGAGCTCATCAGTAAGCGGAGGGCTACTGGTGAGCGCTACTACTCCTGTCTCTCCTTCAAGATCCTGCACTACCTTGTCGGTCCATCTACGCTGGACCGGTTCGTCAGCTTCCTGCAGTGCCTTAATAGACTCTGGGGCGGAGGGCTGTTTTATGGACGAGACCTGGGCTCGGGAACATGACATTCCTCTCAGACAGTTAAGGGAGTCCACGGCCTTGTTCGCCCTGGATGGTAGTCCTCTCCCCAGGATTCAGCGTGAGACGCTACCTTTAACCCTCACTGTTTCTGGTAATCATAGCGAAACCATTTCTTTTTTGATTTTTCGTTCACCTTTTACACCTGTTGTTTTGGGCCATCCCTGGCTAGTTTGTCATAATCCTTCCATTAATTGGTCTAGTAATTCTATCCTCTCCTGGAACGTCTCTTGTCATGTGAAATGTTTAATGTCTGCTATCCCTCCTGTTTCCTCTGTCTCTTCTTCACAGGAGGAGCCTGGTGATTTGACAGGGGTGCCGGAGGAATATCACGATCTGCGCACGGTGTTCAGTCGGTCCAGGGCCACCTCTCTTCCTCCACACCGGTCGTATGATTGTAGTATTGATCTCCTTCCGGGAACCACTCCCCCCCGGGGTAGACTATACTCTCTGTCGGCTCCCGAACGTAAGGCTCTCGAGGATTATTTGTCTGTAGCTCTTGACGCCGGTACCATAGTCCCATCCTCCTCTCCCGCCGGAGCGGGGTTTTTTTTTGTCAAGAAGAAGGACGGGTCTCTGCGCCCCTGCATAGATTATCGAGGGCTGAATGACATAACAGTTAAGAATCGTTATCCGCTTCCTCTTATGTCTTCAGCCTTCGAGATCCTGCAGGGAGCAAGGTTTTTCACTAAGTTGGACCTTCGTAACGCTTACCATCTCGTGCGCATCAGGGAGGGGGACGAGTGGAAAACGGCGTTTAACACTCCGTTAGGGCACTTTGAATACCGGGTTCTTCCTTTCGGCCTCGCTAACGCTCCAGCTGTCTTTCAGGCATTAGTCAATGATGTCCTGAGAGACATGCTGAACATCTTTGTTTTCGTTTACCTTGACGATATCCTGATTTTTTCACCGTCACTCCAGATTCATCTTCAGCACGTTCGACGTGTCCTCCAGCGCCTTTTAGAGAATTGTCTTTTTGTGAAGGCTGAGAAGTGCACTTTTCATGCCTCCTCCGTCACATTTCTCGGTTCTGTTATTTCCGCTGAAGGCATTAAGATGGATTCCGCTAAGGTCCAAGCTGTCATTGATTGGCCCGCCCCTAAGTCACGCGTCGAGCTGCAGCGATTTCTCGGCTTCGCAAACTTCTATCGTCGTTTCATCCGTAATTTCGGTCAGGTGGCAGCTCCTCTCACAGCCCTTACTTCTGTCAAGACGTGCTTTAAGTGGTCCGTTTCCGCCCAGGGAGCTTTTGATCTCCTCAAGAATCGTTTTACATCCGCTCCTATCCTTGTTACACCTGACGTCTCTAGACAGTTCGTTGTCGAGGTTGACGCGTCAGAGGTGGGCGTGGGAGCCATTCTTTCTCAGCGCTCCCTCTCTGACGACAAGGTCCACCCATGCGCGTATTTTTCTCATCGCCTGTCGCCGTCGGAACGTAACTATGATGTGGGAAACCGCGAACTGCTCGCCATCCGGTTAGCCCTAGGCGAATGGCGACAGTGGTTGGAGGGGGCGACCGTTCCTTTTGTCGTTTGGACTGACCATAGGAACCTTGAGTACATCCGTTCTGCCAAACGACTTAATGCGCGTCAGGCGCGTTGGGCGCTGTGTTTCGCTCGTTTCGAGTTCGTGATTTCTTATCGTCCGGGCTCTAAGAACACCAAGCCTGATGCTTTATCTCGTCTCTTCAGTTCTTCAGTAGCCTCCACTGACCCCGAGGGGATTCTCCCTGAGGGGCGTGTTGTCGGGTTGACTGTCTGGGGAATTGAGAGGCAGGTAAAGCAAGCGCTCACTCACACTCCGTCGCCGCGCGCTTGTCCTAGGAACCTTCTTTTCGTTCCCGTTCCTACTCGTCTGGCCGTTCTTCAGTGGGCTCACTCTGCCAAGTTAGCCGGCCACCCTGGCGTTCGGGGTACGCTTGCTTCCATTCGCCAGCGTTTTTGGTGGCCCACCCGGGAGCATGACACGCGTCGTTTCGTGGCTGCTTGTTCGGTCTGCGCGCAGACTAAGTCCGGTAACTCCCCTCCTGCCGGCCGTCTCAGGCCGCTTCCCATTCCCTCTCGACCGTGGTCTCACATCGCCTTAGATTTTGTCACCGGACTGCCTTCGTCAGCGGGGAAGACTGTCATTCTTACGGTTGTCGATAGGTTCTCTAAGGCGGCTCATTTCATTCCCCTTGCTAAGCTTCCTTCTGCTAAAGAGACGGCACAAATCATCATCGAGAATGTTTTCAGAATTCATGGCCTTCCGTCAGACGTCGTTTCGGACAGAGGTCCGCAATTCACGTCTCAATTTTGGAGGGAGTTTTGCCGTCTGATTGGGGCTTCCGTCAGTCTCTCTTCCGGCTTTCACCCCCAGTCTAACGGTCAAGCAGAACGGGCCAATCAGACTATTGGTCGCATCTTACGCAGTCTTTCTTTTCGCAACCCTGCGTCTTGGTCAGAACAGCTCCCCTGGGCAGAATACGCCCACAACTCGCTTCCTTCGTCTGCGACCGGGCTATCTCCTTTTCAGAGTAGCCTCGGGTACCAGCCTCCGCTGTTCTCATCTCAGTTCGCCGAGTCCAGCGTCCCCTCCGCTCAGGCTTTTGTCCAACGTTGCGAGCGCACCTGGAAGAGGGTCAGGTCTGCACTTTGCCGTTATAGGACGCAGACTGTGAGGGCTGCTAATAAGCGTAGAACTAAGAGTCCTAGATATTGTCGCGGTCAGAGAGTTTGGCTCTCCACTCAGAACCTTCCCCTTAAGACGGCTTCTCGCAAGTTGACCCCGCGGTTCATTGGTCCGTTCCGTATTTCTCGGGTCATTAATCCTGTCGCAGTTCGACTTCTTCTTCCGCGATACCTTCGTCGCGTCCACCCGGTCTTCCATGTCTCCTGTATTAAGCCCGTTCTTCGCGCCCCCGCTCGTCTTCCCCCCCCCCCCCCCCATCCTTGTCGAGGGCGCACCCATCTACAGGGTCCGCAGGATTTTGGACATGCGTCCTCGGGGCCGTGGTCACCAGTACCTCGTTGATTGGGAGGGGTACGGTCCTGAGGAGAGGAGTTGGGTTCCCTCTCGGGACGTGCTGGACCGTGCGCTGATCGAGGATTTCCTCCGTTGCCGCCAGGTTTCCTCCTCGAGTGCGCCAGGAGGCGCTCGGTGAGTGGGGGGGTACTGTCATGTATTGTCATGTTGTGTGTTTCTGTCCTTTCCCTTCACCCTGTCTCCCTCTGCTGGTCGTTGTTAGGTTACCTTTTCTCCCCCTCTTTCCCCCAGCTGTGCCTTGTCTCCTCCTAACTACCCATTCACCCCGTTTCCCACCTGTTCCCTTTTTCCCTCTGATTAGGTCCCTATATCTCTCTCTGTTTTTGTTCCTGTCCTTGTCGGATTCTTGTTTGTTGTGTTTCATGCCTGAGCCAGACTATCGTCATGTTTGCTGTAACCTTGTCCTGTCCTGTCGGAATCTGCCGGTCTATCTGAGCCTACCTATGTTTGGTTATTAAAGAAGCTCTGTTTAAGTTAGTTCGCTTTTGCGTCCTCATTCACTCACCGTAACATATTTACAGTTTTAGTGACAGTTCTGCTGCCAGAATTCTAACTACTGTGGCCCCTGGCGTTCCAGTTGGGACACATAGTTGGTCCCCCACTGACAAACACAAAACAACATATATATCAGGGTTGAGGTCCCCATTAAACAAACAACTCTAATAAAGCAGTCACAGCAGTGACAACTTAACAGTAACTTTTGAGATGATTGTTCTTTCTATGATGAAAGAACCTGGTGCTGAGATTGAAAATAGTGACAACCCTGTCTGCCTGAGTCTTGGCACTTGGACAGTTTCAGACAGCAGTGGGGATTTGCCAGCTTGTGCATATGCAAGTTGCTGATATGAACTGGCACTGTTCTGACACAAAAACATGAATCGGTCTCTTTGAAAAGATTTCAGTCTATTTTAACCGATCTCTTCGACAACATTTTCATCGCGATTTTCTCTCTCAAGTTCATGCTGTACTCTCTTCGGTTATTCCCATTGGATAACTATTTTGAGTTCCATGTAGAACCTTTGTGGAAAGGGTTCTACATGGAACCCAAAAGGGTTCTACCTGGAATCAAAAAGGGTTCTCCTAAGGGAACAGCCGAATAGCCCTTTCAGGTTTTAGGTAGCACCTTGTTTTCTAAAGGTTTAGCCTCATGTCAGCACCGGAAGATGTGCACACTTGGAGTGCGGAGAGTGCAGGAAAAAGGAGAGGACCTGACTGAGCACCTCTAAATTAATGAAGGGGATGAGGTTGGAATGTGCCCTGAGAATTAGCAGGGCCAGGATTCTTTATTCTCAACAAGCCAACTCTTGGCCTAATTGGGAGCTAGTGAGGACCAGTACAGTGAGCGGAGGATGTGTTCATTAAGCTGGCTAGGAGTTGGAATTTACTTCACAGAGGGAAAAGTGTGATTTATTCACAACTCCTGCTGACACTCCAGTCAGCGGAGAGTTATGGGGTACAGTCCTGTAATAATTCATTGGTGTCAGAGATCCAAAGAGGGTACAGAGGGCATCCGTTCTCTGTAGGTTTGTGAGGGTTAAACTTAAAGACGGATATTAGTACCCAAGGGATTGGTTCCCTGAGATCCAGACAAAGCGTGGCATTCAGAGAATCTAGTAATGGCCAGGTGAAGGGATTGTGTGAAAATCTTATAATCTGGCACGGTGTGGAGATGATGATTGGCTACTACTGTCTTGCCAACATGTGCTATTCTTTTCCTGGTTACATTTTAGTAGCTTTATTACTGACCGTGTTTTTATCTGTTCTGTATCATATCTCTTCAGTTTTCCTTAGAAAACAGGACATTGCATGAAACACTATAAGACATATTCAAGAAATAACTTACTGTAATTGTAGCCTTAAAATGCTCTTATTTGACGTCTATCTCTTGGTTCCGGGAGAAAGTGGAGTGCTACTTTAATGAGCAAGCTATCATGACTATCATAACAGATGAGCGGGGCCACAGACCCTGACAGACCTGAACCCCATATGAGGATAAGTATGCATGCTTTGCGCTAACTAGTTACATATGAACTCTGCCTACCTCTAAATATTTAATTGGGAAGTGAAAGTCACAGTTTCTCTCAGGATGGTAATGCATAATGCTTTGCTACTGCAAGTACTGGACTCTGGGACTGTGACAAAAACAGACTTTTCCACAGAAGGAGTAGCCGGACAACATTTGATGTCCTAAACGAGCCACGGAACCAAGCTCATGTGAAGAATGGACCCTGTGACACATTCATCATTGCATGAATCAGAACTACTGTAGGCCATAAGGCTCTGAGAATTCAGAAGTGCCTTTCAGGGGCAATGGATGCTGTCTATCAGGGCGTGAATATCACTGATAATAGACTGCACTCCATATTCCATGACTGCAAATAACCAGGTTATTGTGATAGGTATTTTCTGAGAAATTAGATTGTTTGTTGTTGTTGTCTCCATTCCTTGCAATGGGATCTGGATCCCATCAGAAATGTAAATGTGCAAGGGGAACAAAAAAACACTGGTGAAAACAGCAGAGTGGAACGCAGCCACTGGGAAGATCTCAATTGTATACCCCTCGTTTCCTCTCTCTTCGTCTCCTTCTGAAAACCCATTAGTTGAGAAAGCCAGAGGTCCCTCCCAGAGGTCCCTCCCTTCTGACCTTCTCCTCCAATCCTCAGCTGACATACGAGGACAGAGGACATGAGGAGTATGCAATTGAGACTCTCCCAATGTAACGGATTCCTTTGCTGACATAGCAGGAGCTAGCCTCGGTATTAAACGTAGAAAACACAGTGACTCCAAAAAGATCCATGTCTAAACAGCCTGATCCCACAGAGACCCTTCACATACATACACCACATACACTATCTCTGTCCCTGGGAGTGAAAAGATACTGAAACATGCACCTTTCAAGTCAAGGGGGCATGCATAGATTTTTCCTGGCAGAATAGCAGCAGCACTCTCCTGTATTGACTCTCAGTTTCTCACGCTTAGAGCACAACTTTCCGTTTTATTTATCTTGTATTCTATTCCTCAATGACTCATGGATGGTGTTTTGTCAGACTTCAGACCAAAAATATATTTTTGAGGTCGTTCGCTTGACCCCAAAACGCAGGGAGGGAGTTGTGATGAACATTTGCATAATAAGTCTGGTTCAGGCACGGGCTCTCCTTGCCCAAGGCCTGGCGGTTGGTATCTTCACACAATTTTTCCTTGTAACGCCACAGATCTCTAGAATACATGCTGGCAGGCAGCTAATGCAGTGCACAGTGCTTGTGTAACCTGTCACCTTATGGTTTAGATCAAAGCATGGCATGATGAACCACCACTTTCTCCTTGACTCAGTACTGTTCCTATGTCACTCTTTGTGTTGAGTATTGTGTCCAATGTCTCTTCACACATTGGTAGCTCAGTGTCAGGAGTCACTGATATCAGAGTGAGGGATGTCACCGGCACTGACAGCAGAGGGAAACTTTCGCTATCACCTCCCATTAGGGCAAAGTTGGCAGGTTCTTGGCAAGCTGTCATCTTCAAGAGCCAATAGATGAAAAGCCAGAAACCACTGTAGGATCTAGGGTGATCCTCCTGTACTGTAGCTCTGAGGGCTATCTCAGACCCTATAGCTCTCTCAAGCCTTAAATGGCCCAGCCTTTTCTTAGGCTGGCCTACCACACAGCTGCCTACAGAGCTGGGGGGGCAAACTCAGTCGGAGGGCGTGGGGAGAGTCCATGAATAATGTGAATCGACACCACTGACAAAAGATCTGAAGTACCCTATTACCACCCCTCACCATAGGCCAGGAGGGAAAAAATACTATCTAACATCATTCATTTATTCATAGCGTTTACTCACCATTAATCAAATAGTGGGGCTCTTTGGGATTTCAAATCAACCAAGTAAACAAGAATGAAGTCGGTGGTTGGAAATTGGAGATGAATTAGCTTTGTTTACATGAAACTCTGTATATTAGAGTGCATGTGCGGCGAGGCAGGATCAATACATACCGTATATTCTGTGCTCTTTTGAACTTCTCAGTGATGTGTTCTTTAAAGTGAAATCTTTAAATTAAAGGGGAATTTCACCTTGGCTCTGCCACAGCCTATAGTCATTACTATATTAACAACATTACATTTTTATCATAAACATCACAATTTCCAAGCCACAAGCTACAACTAGCACATTTTAATTTCACTGGTAGAATCGGGAAGTTTTGACTTTCTGTGTATTAATCTGCTTATAGTGAACCACAAATTCTGGCATTCATAGCAAATGCTGATACCACCTGATAGGTAGATGGGGGGGCCCCCACAAACTTGAATAATGGCATTGTTAACTTCGAACGACCAACGCACAGTAATCTCAGAATTTCTCTAAACCCAATTTTTGGGGTGTTCTGTGCCGGCCTGTGCTAATTACAAAGAAGTGAGAAAATTAGTAGACTTTTGCCAACACCTCTCTGTATTTTGATACTTTGTGCAAGGCAATTGATCAGCATTAAAAACTTTGCAGATGGGTCCCCCCGAGCGGCACAGTGGTCTAACACACTGCATCGCAGTGCAAACTGCGTTGCTACAGATGCTGTTTCGATACCCATGCTGGCCATGACCGGGAGACCCATGAAGCGACTGTGGGCTTTTGGTTTCTCTCCCTCTAAAAACAGAAATAAATCATTCTAAATAACAAACTGGCTAAATTTACGAGTTAGTAAGAATGTCTCATCCCATGTGGCCTTTTTCTAGCATACTTTAGGTTATTTGAAAACAAAATCATGTCCAAAATATTGTTATTTTTTAAACAAGCCATAGAAAGTTGTTTGCAATTTCAGTTTAATCCACCAGGAAAAAAAACAGAACAAATAATACAACAAATATTGTGGTTAAACTCAAATATACTAATTGATCAAAAAATCTTTATTGGCTGTACTAGATTTTCCGTTCCCCCTGAAAGCCCGAATCTGCTCACTTAAATTAATAGAGATCCTGGTCATGATGCTACAGTATGTTGTTACAGCATAATCAAAGTGAGGACAATCGGTGATCAGATTTTGCTTCCATCTGTCAATTTTCATATTTTATCATATTTTGCAACTATACTTTCAGACTTTCATACTTTCCATACTTTCATAAAATGTACAAATAAATTGGCAATAATGTATATAAATACTTCATTTGTATCATTTTATCCCAAATCTGTCAACTACACCTACCATAAATGTCATTATTGATAGCATGTGTCACGCCCTGGTCTTAGTATTTTGTGTTTTCTTTATTATTTTGGTCAGGCCAGGGTGTGACATGTTTTTTTTTTATGTGGTGTGTTTTGTCTTGGGGTTTTCATAGGTATTGGGATTGTGGCTTAGTGGGGTTCTCTAGCAAAGTCTATGGCTGTCTGGAGTGGTTCTCAATCAGAGGCAGGTGTTTATCGTTGTCTCTGATTGGGAACCATATTTAGGCAGCCATATTCTTTGAGTGTTTCGTGGGTGATTGTTCCTGTCTCTGTGTTTGCACCAGATAGGACTGTTTAGGTTTTCACATTTCATTATTTTGTAGTTTATTCATGTATAGTTTTTTCTTCATTAAAAAACATGAATCATCACAACGCTGCATTTTGGTCTGACTCTCCTTCACCTAAAGAAAACCGTAACAGCATGTTTCATGTAGAACTTCAACCTCTATTTTTAAAACTTTACATCTTGAATCATATATCATTCAAAAGCTTGTTTTCCAGAGCATATCCTTAGCTTGTCCATACATGGCTATATCCTTTGTAGACGGAGTGTTTCGTGCTGAAAGATTAGTAATTTCCTGACATCTGATTGGTTACTGGCATTTAAAGGCCCTTTCCAGAAACCTGATTGGTTAAAATGCCTCACGTGCTGAGCATCACTTCCTTCTTTGAAAACATCTCCCACGAAAAATCAACGTAAAGAGAGACAAAATTAGAACATCTCAAAGAACATACCTACAGTATGTGAATAAAAATAGACGATCTCAGTTAGCCAATGCGAGAAAAGCAGTTAAAGGAAGAAAATATTTGCCTGATCCGCCGATCGAGGCAGTGTCAGTACAGGTAGAGGAGGAAAAGGAGGTAGCCCGCAGCAGCTCGTTGAGACGCAAATTAGTTAAATTGAAGATGACAACTTCTGTAGCAGCGATCAACCAGACATCAGCAAGCCAACAGTGGCTTTTATTCCACATGTCTCAAATAAACCAGACATGATTCGATTTGCCCTGAGTGTCTGAACTGAAAATCACCATAGACTTCACCAACCAGTGATTCTGTAATTCTGTCATGATAGAATGTGCAGACTGTGAAGGTGATCGTGATGCATTTAGGAGGAGTGTTTACACTTCCTCCAGTCTGCAGGAGTGCTCCAAAGAGATGTGGCATTTGATATAAATGTGAGGATGGTTCTTCTTGCCCACAATTTTGGACTTGGTTATGCAGCTCTAAAGAAAATAAACAAAGTCCTAGGGATTCCTTCGTTGCGTCTCAGCTCATATCAGAGACATAACAGGAGAATGAAAGGTAAATTAAAAGGGAGAGTAGCCCATTATTGTCAGGTGACTTGCTGTGTGTAAATAAAATGTATTTCCTTGCTCCAGCAAATGTATTCAAAGTTAACAAAACTGAGTGATAGGAAAACCTAACTATACAATAAGACTGCCACATAGGCCTACAGAGTCATAGGGCTGTAGTCTAATGTGAATAGTGAGAAATTAGCTTTACATAAAGTAAATACAAGCTGGTATGCTAATATTTACATAGGGTAGGGTAACATGCTTATATGTAGTCCTGCAGTTATGTCTAATGTCGACAGACATAATAAGTACCCCCCCACTTTAGTTGCAGATATTCAGAGAGGGCTACAGTCAATGGAGAGTGCTGCAAAGATAATTAGAAGGGCATACACAGATATAGACCCAGACAATAATGTATCTTTGCATGGCACTTGGCACAAGAGAGGATTCACTTCCAACTACGGGATAGGTATGTGCATTGGTGCTGGTACCAGCTAGCCATAGAAAATGGTAAAGATCCACTCTGTCACAAAAACCTAAAAAAACAATTATAGAGAGGTTGCACAGAAAATGGTACCTGTATATCATAGGATGTCAAATGATAACGTCCTCAAAAGCATGACGCACGGAGGAACCCAGAATGCAAATTAATGTCTGAACTCTGTAATATGGTTGCGATGCCCCAAAACTGTCTTTGTGGGCAAAAGCCGCATTGCAGCCAGTATGGCAGTAGCCACGTTCAATGAGGGAGCCACTTCTATATCAAATGTGATGAACAAATTGTGGCTTGACAGCACTTTGGTGACACTGGAGTAATCAGAGAGGAGTTGTGAGAGCTGATGCTGCTTCAATGGAGTGTGCGCACTGTACAGTCAAGAAAGTAAAGCATCACCAGCAACAACTCAAAGAGGGCCTTACATATGGGTCAGGCATAGCTGACCCATACAAATCCTTGTATGTGACAAATTGAGCAAAGTGATATGAGAATTTGCCCAAAACTGCATATTTGCCCAACACTTCCAGTATTCAAAGCATATGCTCTCTTGCTTGAAACAAATGTATTAAATGTGCTAATGTATTTGTAACATTTTTATTTTATGTTTGTTTGTCAGTTTAGAAGTGATATATGAATAAGAGTTGAATTAATGTGACATAAACGGTCATATTTATGGAAAGTACATTTTAATTGCATTAGCCTATCTCTATCCCCATGGACGTACATTCCCATTATTCCACACACAGGTTCTTAAGTCTTATAGTCAGACTTTTACAGATGCTTTTTTTTAAATATCTTGTATCGTTTTGATTTTAAGTGTTAAGTGTTTATGTGTAAATATGTGCAAAATATGCATCTGTCATATATGTGAGTAGTGTTTTTTAAATAATTCCACGAAATGACAATATTTTGATGAACTGATCTGTAAAAGCCTGACCATTGAATGTCTTATCACATTAAAACAACAACAACAACAAAAATATTCTGCCTTGAAGCAATGTGTTGAAAAACAGATTCTCGTAATATGCAAATTATGGTCAGTTTGCCTCATTTGCATATTTAATTCTTTAAATAAATAAAACTTGTAATACAATAATATATTTTATTTATGTATACTTTCAACTGTTCAAGTTTCAGTCTAATCAGAGTAAAGAAAAAAATCCCTATTAGCCTGTGGTGCCTGGCCTTAAAATGTGTAGGCAGCATTTGTGTGTTAGAGTCACTTTTCATTCTTAATTGATCTACTGTTTCTATCATAGGCCACTGTAACCGATGGGGGCTCAGGGCGGTACCATTCTGCTCATTTGATGAAGGTGCACATGGATCACATTCAAACTTTGAAGACCGAGATCAAGTCATTGAAAGCAGACCAGCAGAAAGAGAAACATTATCTGAGGGCAGAGATACGGGCGATAGCTGATGCATTGGTCCAGAGCCAGGCAGTATTGGCGGAGAGTCACTTGTCATTGGCAGAGAGTCAGGTGGCATTGGCGGAGAGTCAGGTGGAGAATGACGCGTTGAAAAGGACGAGGAACGAGATGGAGTCACAATCCAATCCATCCGACAGGAAGAGTCAACATACGTGACGGATTCGTCAGGTCGTCGGTTCACCCTGACATTTACATTCCTCTTCTGACAACAGTACTTGACCAACTGCTCACCAGGCACAGCAAGGGCCGTCCGGACCGTTATGCTGTTCTGCTATTCCAAGGATGTGTAACCGAAGAGAGATACCACGATTGGGCACAGAATACCAACTGGGATGGATATACCGAGGCAAATGTGGCTTACCAGTGAACCTCTGGATGTTCATCATTAATACTGTGTCTCAGAATTTTCTGTCCATGACTAATGCAACCCGAAAAAGCATTAAAGACAGAGTATTAATGATGAGAAAGTCAGGACATGGCTTGCTCTCCCTTATGCAAGGAATTGGGCACTTTACCATGTTTATTACAGTATATACTGTAGGCTATGTTTACTTGTCAGACTGCACAGGAGCCTAATAAACAAATGCAGGTGGCTTCTATCTTCAAAATTCTTTAAATAATAAATATCACTGAATGACAGAAATATTGGAACAAAGTAGGCTAATGAAGGTAAACAAATTCATCAAATGTACTTCTTAGTTAGGTTGGCTGTATCACAACCGGCCGTGATTGGGAGTTCCATAGGGCGGTGCACAATTGGTCCAGTGTCATCCGGGTTAGGAGAGGTTTTGGCCGGCCGAGATATCCTTGTCCAAAAAATAGGGATGGTGGGCTTATGGTTTCCCTCCCTCTAAAAACAGAAATAAATATTTTGGCCTTAATAAATATTATTTTGGCCTTTATTCAGATAACAAACACTCACTTTAGGTTATTTCAAAACAAAATAATCTCCAAAATATAATTATTTTTAAACAAAGAGATTATTATTATTATTATTATTATTAATGAATTTAGAATGATTTAAAAGCCCCTTAGATATATATTCTCACAGATCAGATTTGCCCTAATGAAAAATTCCCCTTAGATATTAATTTAAAATCCCCAATCCTCTAAATCTAATTATTGGCGGAGAGTCACATCATTGAAAAAAATATTTTTAGATATACTGTAGGCCTACCGTAGGCGACATGAGTCTCACTAGTGTTGAGTATTGTGCTGTTAAAAGTGGTGTAGGTCTTATTTATTTAAAAAGCATATTGAAGTTAGAAGCAATAGGATTTGAAGCAATAGCCTACTCGCATGTGGTCAACTATTTCAGCGCCACTCTGAGACAAGCATGGGGACTGGTCTTGATAGATCAATGAGATGTTATTTTCCCTGAATCTCCATTTGGGTATTGTTTAGACTAAAATTAGGGTGTGGAAATGTTAGGATTATTTTGCTTTTACTGTCGTAATGTAGCCAACTCCCGCCCGGTCACGTTATACTGCGCCATTACGGGCTATTAGCAGGACAATAGATACTTTGTGCAATGCTCAGCATTAAACACTTTGTAAATGGTGCCTCCCGAATGGTGCAGCGGTCTAAGACAACGCAGTGCAAACTGCATTGCTAAATATACTGGTTCAATACCTGTCCTGGCCACGACCAGGAGGCCATGAGGCCGGGCGACCCAGTGGGCTTTTGGTTTCTCTCCCTCTAAAAACAGAAATCAATCATTTTAAATAACAAATTGGCTTTATTTACAAATTAGTAAGAATAACTAACCCCATGGTCAAGAATGGCCTTTTTCTCGCTCACTTTAGGTTATTTGAAAATGAAATCATCTCCAAAATATTGTTCATTTTTAAACAAAGCGATTATTATTATTATTAATTAATTTAGAATTATATAAAAGCCCCTTAGATATACAATTAGGGTATGGAAATGTTATGCTCTTAGTACTGTAGTCTACTCCCGACCGTCACACTGTACAGCGCCATATTTTCCTAACGGAAACACTGAGGGTTTCGTTTTTCTTTGAATAGAAACACTATAATATTAATTAAATGAATTTCTTAAAATCAATCCCATATAGTATGTTCTTACCAAAAAGGTTTTAAATTCTCCAGTACAGCCAATATTGAAGGCTATCAAATGCTTCTCAAAGATGCCCTCTGGTTGTCAAACTATCACTAACTAGCATTAATGGTAACAACGGCTGACAATTAAGTAGTCAACAGAACACCCACAGAAGCTCTTCTCAAATCCAAACAACGTCAATCTGATTTGAAAGAATGCAAATCACTGCATTTTCAGAGGTGAGGGCTTAAGTTAATTTGATCAAACTTATAATTGCCGTGTATTGGCTAATAAGTCACAAAGGCATCTTAAACAGTTCTGAATGTGAGGGGGTCCATGGTTTTGACAGGTATGAAGTAAATTAATAAAGTCTGGGACACCTTTGGAATATCCTGTACTTATTATGAGTTCATATGCGTCAAAACCACTGTGTACTACACTCTACAATTACTGTATAAGCTAAAGTGAGTGAAAATGAGCAAAACACCAAATGAAGACTGAGGGCTAAAATCAATGTTTTACTTTTAAAGGCCCAATGCAGTCAAGTTGATTTTCCTGTGTTATATATATATATATTTCCACACTATGAGTTTGGAATAATACTGTGAAATTGTGAACATTATGATAATGCCCTTTTAGTGTAAGAGCTGGTTAAAAAGACGTTTGAAATTTCAGCCTGTTTTGGTGGGATGGAGATTTGGCCTGCCTGGTGACATCACCAAGTGGCAAATTATTTAATAGACAGCTAGTTTTCTGTTTTTTTCTCCCCACTCAGACCACTCAGTCCTAGCAACATTATATATTGAGAATTGCTCCTTGCTAAGAAGCATTATTTTAATATTTTGTACCATTTTAATTGAAAAAAATAGCAGTAAGGTACTTAATTGTTACCCAGAAATGATTTGATATTGAGATCAAAACGGCTGCATTGGACCTTATTTAACAAAAAATAAGCTGTTTTAGCAACTTCGTTGTCCTCCAAGAGTTGCTGAATTTTCTCTTCACTTCAGCTTGTTCCTCAATTCATGCAACTTGGTTGGAGAGCACTGAATATGAGCAAAAGTAATAACCTTAGTTTTTCACCACCTGGCTGTTTGTCACTTACACAGCTTCCAACATTCTTACAAACATGCTGAGGCCATAACATTTTATTTTGTAAGGCTGAATGAATGATCATTCAGCCACAAGCCCACAACCCATTTGGAAGGAATTTGCCATTTGTCATGGTCCTATCATGGTTCCGAGGTTGCATTGCATCATGTTTCTCAAATAGACATATTGACACTATTGTACTTCCCTATAAGTCTTGTAAATACACAATATTGTGGCAGGTTTTTCTCTACACCTACACATAATTCTGTTATATGGTGAAAAACACAGAAATACTGTAGGTGTTCCCTTATCCTTTGTGTTCCCTTATCCTTTGTGAAATACCACAGACACATGTCCTTGGGTTCTTTCTGTTTCCTACAAAGACAGGAGATATTGATATTCCTGTTCAAAGAACAAGATTGAGCATGAAATGAAAGTTGAAACATTTTATTTGGTCTATTCTGATATTTTGACTGATTCATTCCAACAAGATATAATCAAAAGAGGGGGATCTCTGTCTATCATTTCAAAATCTGGTTTGCCCCTTAGGGCCACCATACTATGTTGACTCTCTATCATCTCTCCCCATAAAAAAAATTGGAGATATGAATTAACCAAAAGGCTGTCCACCCATATTTACTTTCTACTAGCCCCCTCTCCCTCACCACCATTTCATTCACCTGCACTTCAAACACAAGACATCTTTGATTATTTGCACAAAGGGATGCCTTAAATAAAAAGAGCATTAACAAGTCAAGATGCACAGTGAACCAATGGCTGGGGCTGCTTTATCATGCGTGATTAGAGAACCAAGTTGGCGTCGGCTCTGATTGACGTCGTAGCTCCATTGTTAGTGAAATGAACACCTGGCTGTTAGCGACGTGCTAAATTACTGGGATATGTTTAGCCCCACCTGAGACCTGGGATGGATTTCACATTCTTAAATTACACTAACTGTAAATGTGCACAATCTGCTGGTGCTTTCCTGTTGGGCCTTCTGATGATTTATTTATATTTAACTAGGCAAGTCATTTAAGAACAGACTCTTATTTTCAATGACAGCCTAGGAACTAACTAACTGCCTCATTCAGGGGTAGAATGACAGATTTGTACCTTGTCAACTCAGAGATTTGAACTTGCAACCTTTCGGTTACTAGTCCAGCGCTGTAACCACTAGGCTACCCTGCCGATACAGTACCAGTCAGAAGTTTGGACACACCTACTCATTCAAGGGGTTTTTATTTATTTTTGACTATTTTCTACATTGTAGAATAGTAGTGAAGACATCGAAATATATTTTA
The DNA here is from genome assembly GCF_057628025.1 of Oncorhynchus mykiss. NCBI lineage: Eukaryota > Metazoa > Chordata > Actinopteri > Salmoniformes > Salmonidae > Oncorhynchus > Oncorhynchus mykiss. Next base: position 2,339,535 of record NC_143045.1, read on the forward strand.
GATTTGACATTCTTCAAAGTAGCCACTCTTTGCCTTGATGACAGCTTTGTGCACTCTTGGAATTCTCTCAACCAGCTTCATGAGGTAGTAACCTGGAATGCATTTTAAATAACAGGTGTGCCTTGTTAAAAGTTCATTTGTGGAATAGCTTTCCTTCTTAATGCATTTGAGCCAATCAGTTGTGTTGTGACAAGGTAGTTGTGGTATACAGAAGATAGTCCTATTTGGTAAAAGTCCAAATTATGTCAAGAACAGCTCAAATAAGCAAAAATAAATGACAGACCATCATTAATTTAAGACATGAAGGCAAGTCAATGCATAAAATTTCAAGAACTTTGAAAGTTTCTTAAAGTGCTGTCGCAAAAACCATCAAGCGCTATGATGAAACTGGCTCTCATGAGGACCGCCACAGGAAAGGAAGACCCAGAGTTATCTCTGCTGCAGAGGATAAGTTCATTAGAGTTACCAGCCTAAGAGTTCAAGTAACAGACACATCTCAACATCAACTGCTCAGATGAGACGTGAAAACACCAGTCTCAAAGTCAACAGTGAAGAGGCGACTCTGGGATGCTGGCCTTCCAGGCAGAGTTCTTCTGTCCAGTGTCTGTGTTATTTTGCCCATCTTATTCTTTTCTTTTTATTGGCCAGTCTGAGATATGGCTTTTTCTTTGCAACTCTGCTAAGAAGGCCGGCATCCTGTAGTTGCCTCTTCACTGTTGACGTTGAGACAGGTGTTTTGGGAGGACTATTTAATGAAGCTGCCAGTTGAGGACTTGTGAGGCATCTGTTTCTCAAACTAGACCCTCCAATGTACTTGTCCTCTTGCTCAGTTGTGCACCAGGGCCTCCCACTCCTCTTTATATTCTGGTTAGAGCCAGTATGCGCTGTTCTGTGAAGGGAGTAGTATACAGCGTTGTACGAGATCTTCAGTTTCTTGGCAATTTCTTGCATGGAATAGCCTTAATTTCTCAGAAAAATAATAGACTGACGAGTTTCAGAAGGAAGGTCTTTGTTTCTGGACATTTTGAGCCTGTAATCGAACCCACAAATGCTGATGCTCCAGATACTCAACTAGTCTAAAGAAGACCAGTTTTATTGCTTCTTTAATCAGAACAACAGTTTTCAGCTGAACTAACATAATTGCAAAGGGGTTTTCTAATGATCAATTTAAAATGCTTAACTTCGATTAGCTAACACAACGTGCCATTGGAACACAGGAGTGATGGTTGCTGATAATGGGCCATGTAGATGTGTATGCCCATGTAGATATCTATTAAAAATCAGCCATTTCCAGCTACTATAGTCCTTTATAACATTAACAATGTCTACACTGTATTTCTGATAAATTGGATGTTATTTTAATGAACAAAAAATGAGATTTTCTTTCAAAAACAAGGACATTTTTAAGTGACCCCAAACTTTTGAACGGTAGTATAGGCTATATTAACATATATTAACATACAACACACAAAGTGTGAAAACTTTCTTTCAGTACGAATTCATTCTTTCACTTTTGTATAAAGCAGACATGAGGACAGTTACCCAAGGTGAGGCTAGATGCAATCAGACGCAATCAATGACATATGATTTTACCTTTGGGTAACCACATTTTTAAAAGTTGCCTATCTCTGACACCTCTTGAATACAACTTCAATAATTCCTAAATCCAGAATTGAATTAGGGCCCATGACGAGAAATAACAAGTCATGCTTCAACGTTAAAGACACGCTGCCCGTAGGCCTATCCCCAGTTCTCATCACTGAAGGTCAAAGTTTAATTAATTAAAACCCAAGGACCATATGTGTGTTCAACGTGATGAGAATACTGTTAATAATAATTACAATAAGATAATGACCACACAATTTTTGTATTCTACTTGACCTCAACCAAGTCCTTGTTTGTTAAATGCACATTGTTAGGTGATTGCTTAAACAGTGTTGAAACACATTTCTTCAACCCTTGAGGGACCAATTAGTTTGGGAAATGCATAAAGCTAAATAACTACAGCCTTCCCGATGTCTAGCGTTGCACGGCCAATTCTTCGACATGTTTGCATTATTAAAATATTTTCATAGCTGTTTTTTTTTCAGTTTTGTTCTATAATGCAAACATTTTCCTTTGTTTTAAATGATCATTTGGGAAAGCCTGCTAATGAACACATTGGATCATTCACTTGGCCTCTATTGCTTTCAGATTCCAGAAGCAATACCGGAGGAAAAAGATGACCTTATCTCTCTTGGTTTAGGGCAAGTGACAGGAGAAGCTAAGAGAACATTTTGGTGCAAAGAAGTTGCATCTACCACTATAAGAACAACCTGCCTATGCTATTGAATTAGAAGGTTAAGTTTAAGTTCAACATGGAGCAAAGCAGCCAACCCAAGAGTGCAGAAGTTTGTTTGTCAGAGATTCTTCTTGCATTGATATTGTTTATTTCGATAGCCTGCCTAAATGATAGATGGATAGACTAATTGGATTATGGCCTCTATTGACGTGAAATAATTCAAGTTTAATCTTAAAATATCTTGGCTTTGGATACAAAGCCCAAATGTCTGTTATTTAGTCATTGAATTAAATAGTCACCGTTTTTTATTCCCCCAAACAAATGAAAGCTTATCAGAAACCAACTGATTATGACTGTGTGTGTTTGTGTGTCTGTGCCTGCGTGCGTGCCTATGTGTGCGTGTGTGTGTGTGTTTGTGTGTCCAGTCCATGGAGACAGATAATGTGATTCTATAGACCTTTACCGTTCTGAAATGATGGGAGGAAAAAACTAATTTTGTCGCAAATTGTTCCTGAATACTGGCTTGATGAAAGACAAAGTGTTTCCTTGTTTGGAATTAATTTTGTACTGAGGGTAGAAGTCAAGAGTCATAGAGCATTTGTTATTTTCTATCTCTGCTTGGCAGGCACTAAACACATTACTCTTTCCAGTCACATAATGAATTATACTGTCCTTTCACTTCTGCAGAGAAAGCCCAAGGATAAACTAACATGTTCAAAGAAGGATATGTCTTACTTGAGCTGAATACCGAATGTATACTTCTCGGCACCATCCTGTCATGACCTAAAGGTACACAGCCAAACTCCACTTAACGCGAGTACTGCAAATAAAGATAAGAATTAAGTAAGAATTTGAACTAAATCAAAATAATGGAACATGTAAATATATGGGAGTCGGTTTTCCATTAAATATTCCCAAATGCCCTTGATAGCAATTGTGGAGTAGAGAATGCTTTGTGGTTAACAGTGAATTTAAGTTGTGTCTAGAGAATGCTGCTTATCTCACTCACATGGATATCAAAGGTCCTGCTCTGGGTGTAAATTACCCAAGAGCCTCTTTGCATTTTTCTGCTTTGTATTCATACAGCCGTAAATACTTTCACAATAGATAGCTCTTCTTCACATTATACTTTGGGTTGATATCCAAGCCTGTTCTGACTTCAGTATTTTGTAGGACAAATTTGAATGCATACATGTATGGCCATATGGTTTGAATATGTGAGGTATGCTTACAGTTCATGCTATTTCACCTGTGTGATACTTCCTGAATCACCTTCCCTCACCTCAAGGTATTATTAATGAGCCCTCCTTAACTGGTCCTAAAGTGCAAACTGTGTTGCACCAGGTGAGGTAAAACGAACACACCCCTTTTTTTCAAATGTTTGTAGGGTTGCCATCCTAAGACTGACATTGAAGAGATGGAGAGCAATTGACAAGTGCAGTATAGTAAGTAAATCGCCTTGTCAATGACAGAATGGCCCATAAGCCAGCAGCCTATTTCCTGTTTTCTTAGCGTGAGGCAGCTTGATGTACAAGTACACCCTCTGGACAGGACGTTAGTGCAGTAAGTGCAGTATGGTGCAACAAAATGGTGTTGATTTCTTTACCCTGTATAGCATGGTCGGTTTGTCTCTGATAGCATATTCCATGTGGTCTGAGTTGCAACATTATGAACTAGAACGATAACAATTATTAATATGAAGGAAGGAATCAATATTTAACAGAAATTCATGCTTCAAGTTGCAGGTAGCTCCTTATAGATGCGCCATTAACCTGCCTCTCAGAGTCTATACAAATGTTTGAGGAAGAATAAGGTTAAAAATGGAGAGAATAGGATAGTTGATATGTGAATCTGAGAGCCAGGCTGCTCTCATCCAATAGCCTTAAAATAATCTCTTCGATAGCGTTTCCTCTTTATGAAAAGCATACTGATGTTTGAATCCAGGCTAACGCTTAGGATAGTGGATAGAAAGACTGTTGGACAAGATGGCGCCGATAGACATGGTCACCCTGTTCGTGGCTCTTTAGCAACTTTGCAATATTTTTTTTCTCATGTGTTATTTCTCACATTATTTGCTCAGAACATCCTTTGCACTATTATATACAGCCATAAAAAAATGTTGGGATATTAGATTGGCAGTAATTTATCAGCATTTCGACCAGAAATACGACTTTCCTTAATTGGACCCTTTGTTCGTACCCCCCAAGGCAATTCCACACATCACAGAGACTGCTCCAAGTACAAGCATTTCGCTACACCCGCACTAACATCTGCTAAAAATGTGAATGCGACCAATAACATTTGATTTGAATAAAATCTAACATCTTCACATCTATGCTGCCTACATCTTAGTGTATAGGTTGGTCGGTCAATCTACAAAACTCTACATCAGAGACTCAGCCCTTGAAACAAACTGTCCTGTAGTAACAGCACTTTGAAAGAGACAGTGATGAATTGGGAAAACTCTGAGGAATCAGCTAAGTGACAGTCCATCATATCAGCAAGTAATAATGACTTATGTCAATTCTGTTCCTTAGCGCCTTTAAATAAAGTAGGATTACAGACACCTGTCAATACATTCTATTTGATAGGGAGAACATACACTGAGTGTACAAAACATTAAGGACACCTTCCTAATATTGAGTTGCACCCCCTCTTTTGCCCTCAGAACAACCTTAATTTGTCGGGGCATGGACTCTATAAGGTGTCGAAATCGTTCCACAGGGATGTTGGCCCAAGTTGACTCCAATGTTTCCCACAGTTGTGTCAAGATGGCTGGATGTCCATTGGATTGTGTACCATTATTGATACACATGGGAAACTGTTGAGCTTGAAAAACCCAGCAGCATTGCAGTTCCTGACACACTCAAACCAGTGTGCCTGACACCTACTATCATATCCCGTTCAAAGGCACTTCAACATTTTGTCTTGCCCATTCACCCTCTGCATGGCACACTTACACAATCCATATCTCAATTCTCTCAAGACTTAAAAAGCCTTATTTAACCTGTCTCCTTCCCCTTCATCTACACGGATTGAAGTGAATTTAACAAGTGACATCAAGGGATCATAACTTTCATCTGGATTCACCTGGTCAGTCTATGCCATGGAAAGAGCAGGTGTCCTTAATGTTTTGTACACTCAGTGTATATGAAGCTTCCTGTTGCAGTCAGATACAATGCCACGGGCAATGCTGCAGGGCATTGTACATTAAAGGGGAATTTCACCCTGGGAGAATCTGGACTTGTTTTCATCACATCGGAGCCATTTCTAGAACAGTTAGATGTGTTTCACACATAATTGCCCAGGAGGAAGGCAGGTTAGGGCTTTGCGTGCTGAATGATACACCCTACGATGGCTTCCGGTGTATCGATGGGGAGGCGAGACCTAAAAGTACATGTAGTTCTGCTTTGTGGCATTTTGCGAAGGCTCTATGCTGTACTAATCACACTATATGTTTTTGTGGGTGTAGATATGGTTGTCCTTGTTCGATAAAGCTATTGGACGTCTTTCAGCGATGTTCCTATTGGCAGATTCATTGCTAAATTTACAAGCAGACACTGTTTTTCCAGTCTCTGAAAGACTACAATATGTGTTGGGCAGTGCATCGTGCTCTGGCCCCCGCTTTTCAAAAAAAGAGGCGGACTCTAACAACAATCCTTGGGGCAAAGCTGAAAGAACTGACTCGTGATTCTTCTCATCTACACAAATTTGACGATAGAGCATCTATTAGCTAAATGGTGTCATTCAACCATACATGTTTCAACCAGAATACAGTGAAGAGGATTCGAAACAAAGAGTTGGATTTAGTTAAAATTAGAAGCTCAGCTACAGTCGATGCCAGTACCAACAGGGCAGGTGACAGATACGGTGCCTAGCTAAGCAAGTTATTTTTCCTGCAAGCCACCTAGCTAGCTAGCTAACTTTCATGTATCTACCTGCTAACATACTACTATGGTACACTGGGGGAAATCTAATTATTTGTCTGTTTTTAACTTAGATAGCTAACTAGCTAAGTTAGGTAGCTAAACAACTACCAGTAATCAAATCAAAATCAAATCACATTTATTTATATAGCCCTTCGTACATCAGCTTATTCTCAAAGTGCTGTACAGAAACCCAGCCTAAAACCCCAAACAGGAAGCAAAGCAGGTGTAGAAGCACGGTGGCTAGGAAAAACTCCCTAGAAAAGCCAAAACCTAGGAAGAAACCTAGAGAGGAACCAGGCTATGTGGGGTGGCCAGTCCTCTTCTGGCTGTGCCGGGTGGAGATTATAACAGAACATGGCCAAGATGTTCAAATGTTCATAAATGACCAGCATGGTCAAATAATAATAATCACAGGCCAGTTGAAACTGGAGGTGGACTGGGGACCGCAAGGAGTCATCATGTCAGGTAGTCCTGAGGCATGGTCCTGGGGCTCAGGTCCTCCAAGAGAGAGAAAGAAAGAGAGAAAGAGAGAATTAGAGAGAGCATACTTAAATTCACACAGGACACCGGATAGGACAGGAGAAGTACTCCAGATATAACAAACTGACCCTAGCCCCCCGACACATAAACTACTGCAGCATATATACTGGAGGCTGAGACAGGAGGGGTCAGGAGACACTGTGGCCCCATCCGATGACACCCCCGGACAGAGCCAAACAGGAAGGATATAACCCCACCCACTTTGCCAAAGCACAGCCCCCACACCACTAGAGGGATATCTTCAACCACCAACTTACCATCCTGAGACAAGGCCGAGTATAGCCCACAAAGATCTCCGCCACGGCTCAACCCAAGGGGGGCGCCAACCCAGACAGTACCAGTAGCCATATCTATGATTAAAAATAGAAGAGATTTTACAATCAGAGCTCTTTTGTATCTCAATTGTATAACCTCTTCTCTTTTTAGACATAAATATGCCAACTACTAAACAGCAAGCTGCAACATTACAACCAGCCACCAAAAGCTAGGTTTACCAGCAAATGTTAGCTCATGACTGGAGTTGGCCAGCTAGTTAGCCTGGCGCCTGCTAACTTGTATGCACCATGCCTCACATTTGTAACTTGTGAGAAATTATGTGTAACATCAGCAACTGTAAATAATTGTAATAACTAGCTATGTAACATAATTGATGAGGTTTGACATTGGTTATGAGTATGACCTTGGATTAATTTCAATCTAACAAAATTATAAACATGACGCAAGATAGGATTCTAAACAGATTTAAATAATAAGTATTGCATGTCCAGCAAGCTAGCTAGCTAAGATTACTAGCATATAGTGATGAGAAACAATAATACAATTAAATGTTGGAAATCTAAAATGGAAAGGTTGAGGGTTGTGCCATATTTATTTCTATTAGGCTAGACATTGTTGTAAATGTAATCTCTGTGCCTGTATGCATGTTCAACTAGTCTACCCTAATGTTGATGCTATGCTGGCATGGTTCAATGGTTGCTCAAACTGTACAATAAAGTATATATTTTTGTATTTTGTCTTACAGATAATACCGTGTGGTGCCTTGGCTTCTTCTTGGAGTGGATTCTAGATGTAGAAACAGATTTCCTTTGCCTGCGCGTGTCATTGCAGCAGAAGTGTATCCCTTGAACTGTATTGCTCTCAAAGGAATTAAACATTATGCTGGATTTCAAGCAACGAACTCATGAGGACATGAATGGCAGTTTGATCATGACACTCCTCCCACAGCTTTACAAGTATTCCCTGAACTTACTGTATGTCTCTACAGGACTGTTTTGCTAGCACAGACTGGAATATGTTCCGGGATTCATCCAATGGCATTGAGGAGTATACCACTTCAGTCATTGGCCTCATCAATAAGTGCATCGACAACATCATCCTCACAGTGACCGTATGTACATATCCCAACCAGAAGCCATGGATTACAGGCAACATCCGCATCGAGCTAAAAGCTACAGCTGCCCCTTTCAAGGAGCAGGACACTAATCCATACGCTTATAAGAAATCCAGTTATGCCCTCAGATGAATCATCAAACAAGCAAAGCGTCAATACAGGGTTAAGATTGAATCATACTACACCGGACCGGCTCTGATGCTTGTCGGATGTGGCAGGGCTGGAAAACTATTACTGACCACAAAGTGAAACCCAGACGCGAGCTGCCCAGTCATGCGAGATGCCAGATGAGCTACAGTGGTTCTTCCTGTAAAAGTTGCGTCATACTGGAACACACCTAGTGGGGTGCCACAGAACTCTATGGCACGTTGTTTAAGCATAATTTAGTGTTGTGCTGCAGACAGACAGTGCTTACTTAAACATGCTGGCATTTTTGCCTGTGGGTTTCTCAAATCAATTCAAATTGTATTTGTCACAGACACATGTTAAGCAGATGTTATTGCCGGTGTAGCAAAATGTTTGTAGGAGCTAGAAGCAGAGCTGCCCTATCTGTTGGCGCTATCTTGCATAGCCAGACACTTTGAAGATGTCCAGGCCAGGGGAGATGTGACGAGGAAGAACATCAACGCTTCTGTTGTCTATTTTATGGAGTCCTGGCAGTCTGGGAGAGTCAAGGAAATTCATGAAAACATTTTCAAGTATCAAAATGGAGTTGAAAACATTCCTAGTTGAAAGCCCACATCTGCTGAGATAATTTGAGGGAGGAAAGGGATTTCTTAGTTACTGAAGAAACATGTAAAAGAGAGACTTAAAAATGAATGTCACCAATACATGAGAGGCTGCAAATTCTCTCTAGGCAAAAATGTCCTTCTGCTTTCATATTTTACAAAAGTTCCCTCCCAACTTCAGGCAGTTAATTCACTTTGGATTATATGTTTTTTGTTGCAGTTGCATACATTATTTATCTTCAATTAACATTTAAGAATTCAGTTGTGCAATGGTAAAATGTAATGGATCACTGCTTGTGGATCTCTTACACTCAGATGTATTCCTAATTCTCACTAGGCTTAAAATTTCCTTCGCATATAGTATATTTCCAAAAGGTTGATTTTTATCAAACCTTTAAGAAGAGTATCATTGTTTAGCCAGTATCACACTTTGGCTTAGATAGGGGTACATTCACACACACAGGGTGGGGTGTATACTCCAAACAATAACATAAAATCAGCAAACACAATGAGATCATAGGGTAGAGTAAGGCTTAAACCAATTGTTTTCTTTCAACCTGCCACCCATACAAAATCACAATTCCTTCAGTAAACAAGTACACTGCCCTCCTATGGCCCTAGAACCATATTGCACTGTCTCATCCCATAACTAACATCAACTCAGACAGAACTAATGCGCTCAAATATTCTAGGCCTAAATGGAGACCATAGGGGCAAAATATATGATTTAGTATTCCCAGTTTTTGTCAATGATGTATCAGGAAAAAAAATTCTCCAACAGGGGATGTTTCAGAGCCCTGGAGATACTTATTGAATAGAGATAAATAAATGCATTTTTGGGGAGAGGGATTGAGGGATTGTCACTGCAGTCTCTGAGCTGAGTCAGGTGTGAGGAGTCAAGTTTGGCTCATTAAGGGATTTAACAACTTAACGCAGCGTGAAATAGTCTGCTTTATATTCTCGTAAAAATTTCACTAAATAAACAGTTTTATTCAAGTAGGCTACTTTACAACAGTGATGATACGAACCATAACAATAGCTCTACCTTCCATTGTCAATTACTTCATTGTCCGTAAAGTGATTCAATGACAATAGTATTTTATGATAAGTTATGAAACCTAATATAACGCAGTTAGGGTGGGCCTATGGCATTATAATATACTATTGTCATTGAATCACTAAGTAACTTGGTGTTTTAATTTATATTAAATAAAACACCAAGTTATGAAACCTAATATAACATAACGCAGTTAGGGTGGCCTTAAGCCTTTTTTTTGTATTACACTAGAGGGAGACAAAGACCATTGATGTTATAATTGACATGTCATCTTGTTCTTCTGTAACTAAATTGAGAGTAAAATGATAGTAAATTGAGAGTAAAAGTGATAGGAAGAAGCATTGGCAGAGCACACAATAACACATGTGTTATGTTATCGCTAATTTCTGTTGTTGCTATTATCAAATCAAATCAAATTGTATTGGCCGCTTACACTTATTTGGCTAATGTTATTGTGGGTATGGCAAAATTCTTATGTTCCTAGCTCCAACAGTGCAATAATACCTAACAATACAAAACAATACATGCAAATTCCAAAACATTGAAATAAAGGAATAAAGAAATATAGAAATATTAGAACGAGCCATGTCAGAGTTTGGAATTTAAATATATGATGGTGTGTAGACAGTATATGAATGGAAAAGGTGTTTACAGCAGTAGTTATATAGTACATATGGCAGCAGTCTGTAAAGTTCAGGGCAGGGTACTGGGCGGATGCCGGCTAGTAGTGACTATTTATTTAACAGTCTGATGGCCTGGAGATAGAAGCTGTTTTTCAGTCTCTCTGTCCCAGCTTTGATGCACCAGTACTGCACTTACTGTACTAACGTCCTGTGCAGAGGGTGTACTTGTACATCAAGCAGTCTCACGCTACAAAAACAGGAGATAGGCTGCTGGCCTATGGGGCATTCTGGCATTGACAAGGCTATTTAAAATAGATAAAAATGACAATATATTTTGTTGTTGTTGTAACGGTAGTAACAATAGCAATGCTATATACAAGGAGTACTGGAGTCGAGTCAGTATGCAGGGGTATGAGGTAGTTGAGTTAACTGAGGTAATATGTATATGTAGTTAAGGGTAAAAGGTGCTAGGCAATCAGGATAGATAATTAATAGGGGTCAATGTAAATAGTATGGGTAGCCATTTGATTAACTGTTCAGCAGTCTTATGGCTTCGGCGTAGAAGCTGTTCAGGAGTCTTTTGGTCCCAGACTTGGTGCTCCGGGAACCGCTTGCCATGCAGTAGCAGAGAGAACAGTCTATGACTTGGGTGGCTGGAGTCATACACATTACCCTCTGTGGCGCATTGCGGTCAGAGCAGTTGTAATACCAAACAGGGATGCAGTCAGTCAAGCTCAAATCTAATGTTATTTGTCACATGTTGGCGAATACAACAGGTCAAGGGCAGGCAGAGGTCAGTAATGCAGATCAGAGTCAAAAGGTACATAACGGCAGGCAGTCTCAGGGTCAGGGCAGGCAGAGGTCAATAATCCAGGGCGGTGTGACAAGGTACAGAACGGCAAGCAGGCTCAGGACAGGCAGAATGGTCAAAACCGGGAAAACTAGAAAACAGGAACTATAGAAAAAGACAGGAGCAAGGGGAAAAACACTGGTAGGCTGGACGGACAAAACAAACTAGCAACAGACAAACAGAGAACACAGGTATAAATACACTGGGGATAATGGTCGAAGATGGGCAACACATGGAGGGGAGTGGAGACAAGCACAAAGACAGGTGAAACAGATCAGGGTGTGACAGTCGTTGTTGTTGTGTAAAATGTTAATTAATTGTTGTGAGGGATTGGCAATATTCCAGCTCCAATAGAACATCTAGCATTGTTGAATACATTTCTGTGATAAATGAATTTATTTCAGAGCAGTAACAGCCTGGTATAATTATAAAGTATTGAATGTGGGTCACAATAGTGGGTTGTACCCTTTGGGAGATAGAAAATTACAATGATACGCTTGTTAAACAGAAGAGGAGGGAAAAGCATTACTGGCTGAATGAGGTGCAGCATACAGATAATGAAATGTTGAACGTTCATATCAATGATGTAGGCCTATGCTTTAGGGTGCATTACTAGCTAGGGTTGTGATAACCCTTGAGCTCTGTACTGTGTAGTCATTATCTTCATGTCTGGTTAGTGCATGACCCACACAACTCTGTCATCATGGCATGGTTAAATTGAAGAAGACCAATCTGCTCTCTGCTCGGGGCTTGCCTGGGTTGCTATAACGACAGATGCTATATCTGTTACCGGTGGCCCCAGAACAAGAACATGGTGGTGGTGAGATTGCTCTCCGAGGACTGCCCCCCCCCCCCCCCCCCCCCCCCCCCCCCATCCTTCAGGTGCTTAACACCAGCTGTGCACTGTGGGAGGAGGATGGGTGGTACAGATGGATGGCTAAACCCACATAGATATGGCCTAATTCATTCACACCCTACCTCCTCAGTCTCAATAGTTTCGTGCCACCACCCCCAGTCTGGCACCACCCCTAGTCCCCAGTCAAGACATGTCATCAAAACCTTGTGGGTGGACTAGTCACATTGTATCTATAGCAAATGGGATGATGCTCCTTTTCCCTGTGGTATTCGCTAATCAGGCAATAACTAAATAGTTCTATTTTATCTGTTATGTTTTTGAGGTATCTAAAAAAAACTTTACAATACCTTCCTCTGTTATTAGTCACACAATCAGTGAGGAGATTGACAGACAGACTTGCACAAACACTTATTGAGTGTTTTAGCATTTCATTGAAACGCGACCTGCTTGTCTCGTCTCTGTGCCAACTCTGTAATCAAAACATTTTCAAGATGAATGTTGAAGGACTTTACAAATTAGATAAGTATGGCGAAGGGTTCGGATACATTTGGAATGCATTGTCCTTTAATAGCTCAATATGGAGATACAGTGTAAAAGAGATACAGTGACATACAGAGCATTCGGAAAGTATTCAGACCCCTTCACTTTTTCCACATTTTGTTACTTCACAGCTTTATTCTAAAATTCATTAAATTATTTTCCCCCTCATCAATCTACACACAGTGCCCCACAATGACAAAGTGAAAACAGGTATTTAGTAATTATTGCAAATGTATAAATAAAAAATATACATTTGCTATGAGACTTGAAATTGAGCTCAGGTGCATCCTGTTTCCATTGATCCTCCTTGAGATGTTTCTACAACTTGATTGAAGTCCACCTGTGGTCAATTCAATTGACTGGAAATTATTTGGAAAGGCACACACCTGTCTATATAAGTTCCCACAGTTGACCAAGCCAGGTCGAAGGAATTGCCCGTAGAGCTCCGAGACAGGATTGTGTCGAGGCACAGATCTGGGAAAGGGTACCAAAACATTTATGGAGCATTGAAGGTCCCCAAGAACACAGTGGCCTCCATCATTCTTAATAAATGGAAGAAGTTTGGAACCACCAAGACTCTTCCTAGAGCTGGCCGCCCGGCCAAACTGAGCAATCGGGGGTTGGTCAGGGTTGTGACCAAAAACCTGATGATCACTCTGAAAGATCTCCAGAGTTCCTCTGTGGAGATGGGAGAACCTTCCAGAAGGATAGCCATCTCTCGAGCACTCCACCAATCAGGTCTTTATGGTAGAGTGGCCAGACTGAAGCCACTCCTCAGTAAAAGGTATATGACAGCCCGCTTGGAGTTGGCCAAAACGCACCTAAAGGACTCTCAGACCATGTGAAACAAGATTCTCTGGTCTGATGAAACCAAGACTGAACTCTGTGGCCTGAAGGCCAAGCGTCACATCTGGAGGAAACCAGGCACCGCTTATCACCTGGCCAATAACATCCCTAGAGTGAAGCATGGTGATGGCAGCATCATGCTTTTGTGATGTTTTGAGGGAAAGATGAATGGAGCAAAGTACAGAGACATCCTTGATGAAAACCTGCTCCAGACCTCAGACTGGGGGAAGGTTCATCTTCCAACAGAACAATGACCCTAAGCAAACAGTCTAGACATGCAGGTGTGGCTTCGGGACAAGTGTTTGAATGTCCTTGAGTGGCCCAGCCAGAGCCTGGACTTGAACCCGATCTGGAGAGACCTGAAAATAGCTGTTCAGCTTCGCTCCCCATCCAACCTGACAGAGCTTGAGAGGATCTGCAGAGAAGAATGGGAGAAACTCCCCAAATACAGGTGTGCCAAGCTTGTAGCATCATACCCAAGAAGACTCAAAGATGTAATCGCTGCCAAAGGTGCTTCAACAAAGTACTGAGTAAAGGCTTTGAAGACTTATGTAAATGTGATGTTTCAGTATTTTATTTGTAATACATTTTTAAAAATGAGGGAAAAAAACAATTTAATCAATTTTAGAATAAGGCTGTAAAGTAACAAAATGTGGGAAAAGTGAAGGATTCTGAATACTTTCCGAATGCACTGTATATAGTATGATTGTACACAATTCATACACTATGGAAGTAGGCACATATGAGTCTCAATAGCAATTCTACTCTATATTAAAAACAAACAATCTCACCAGCCAGTATATGATTTAGCATGGTTTAGAATGATCAAGTATTTGGCTATTGGTGCGTACAGTAGTTGTATTATGCAGCATCATTGTTTTGAATGTCTTAAGATGCCATTGAATAAACTTGATCTCATAAAACACTGAGTAAAAAAAGCCATATTGTTGATGTGAGTAAAAGATATAGGAATCTCTGTTACCAATTACTGTGACTTTGTACTGTAACCATTTTTTTCTTCTTCTTCTTCTTTTGTAAAATAGCCTAGTCACTCTCTAAGATCAAAATGCACAACATCTTCTCAAGCCAGGTTCTCTCGGTGGAAGAGAATTGAACTTAAAGAGGAGCCTCTGACCTAGAAGGCCAAATGGAGCCTTGGAGTCACACTAAGAACCAGCGAGAGGACTCAGTGTTCATATCATATCATAAACCACAGTCATACTGTGCATGAAACATTTCATTTTACCAAACAACTTGAGTGAAGTAAACTTGAGAAGCTATGCAATCCAATTTCTGTAAAAAGATAACGACGAGACTCCGGTCGTATAAGAGCAAAACCTTGACCCCTAATCTCGTCGTTTTCTATCAGTAGAGTAAAAATGAACTGAAAATAATGTACCAGAAGCTTTTATGTGCACCCAATGATGTGCAGTGTACCATTTGAACAACATTTCACACATTTAAAAGTATAAGTAATTTGCTTTGAAGCCATTGGTTGATCCTCTGCAACAGTAGGTTCAATTTTGTTTCTGTGGGTGACATTCAAACATCATAAACAACTTACTAAATCATCAAATCACTGCTGTCTGGCACATGGTGGTTCAGAGTAAGATAAGAAGGGAGAGTATACTTGAGCATTCAAGTGTTTGGCTAGCTCACACCACAAGACCAAGACAAAGGGGACTCCACTTGGCAGGTTTCCTGGTTGCTGAGAGGCGTTGCGACATCTTCACTGAATGTTCCCTTCAAAGAGTTCAGTCTGTATCGTCAGGTGACTATGAACTGCTTCATACACCATTGGTCAGTACCTGAAATAGAGGATAGACTAAGTCGCTTGATGTGTTGAAATATTCAGATTAGGTACAACAGTAACAGATATTCTAATACAGATTCAGAAATGTAAAACAGTAACTTGCGAGAAACTTTCTTCCACTTAAAAAAAAACAGAAAGTACCACTCTCAGAAAGTACTACTGTGCCTCACACAGCCCCTTAGCAATACTAAGAAAACACGTCTCCGACCACTGTTCTGAGAACACAGCAGGGGGCATGTTCAAAGTGTTCACAGGCCTCATTTCTTTCGCTGTTGTAATCGGGCCACTCTCCCTTTGAAAACGACACTTACATCAAGTACCAAAGAATCTCACGTGGAGAGTGGATTTCTTATATAACTATTGTTTTCACCTCTCATTATTTTCACTATTAGGTCGACTTTTAATATTAGTACTAGTACTATGAGTGAGAAAGAGCTGATGGTAAAATGGAGATAAAGCACAGAGATGAGTGGTTGAGGAAGGGAATGTTCTTACTATGGTGTGAGTGAGCAATGTCTTACGGAAGAAAATGGGGGAAGCGGTTGCAGCAGAAAGAGACTCGTGAGTTGAAGTGGAGAGTGATTTTCTGATCGAGATCAGATTGAGAGGCACATTCAAAATACCGTACTGGTGTGAGACAATCACTTTTATTCTGTAACTGGAACACCCAGGTTCTCTTTATTTTCGGAGGGAATGGCTAGGTAGTTTGTCCTGTAGATGGGTACAAAAGAGAGGCAAATCTAAGATCCTGCGGTGCATCCATGGAGCACCATACTGTGAACATTTCATTGGGCCTTTCTTATTGAACTCTGTCAACGGAAAACAATTGAGACAATTGCAAAACAATTTAGACAATTGGGGTAACTTACCATTGGGAATGTTACAGTTTATTCATGACAACAGCAATTCTGAACATACTGAACATAAGCCTGGACACTGACTAAGAAACATGACATCGATTTCTTTCAACTTTGCTAATAGGATTCCCACAACCCATGAGTTAGCCTATTTCCTAGCCATTATTCTACAATAAAAAAGTATTCAAGTAAGAGGAGCAGGTCAAATGAAAGTGGGGAAATGGTAGGAAATCAGTAAATCACACTTGCAACTGGTGTGGGATCATCCTGTCTCCTAGCCAACAGTCCATGATTGATGTAATTTAGGATCAGTAATGCATGCTACAGATCCTTTTAAATGGATGCATTATCCTGTACTGTTGAACCGCCAGTCACATACAGTATATTATGGCTGGCTGCCATCAGTGCGTCTCTAATGTTTATCTGCACAAACAGCTCAGTGCCCCCTGCGTCCCAAATGGCACCCTATTTCCTATACAGTGCATTCTTTTTTTTAACCAGCGCCCTAAGTCCTGTCGGCACTAGACCGGACGGAGGTCACGCCTTGCAACACACCACTGGTGGTTAAACTTACTGTGGTATTCTTGGGCATAGGGTCATTAGGCATTGGCTCTAGACTGAGTGCAAAGAGTTGTCTATTTAAAAAGCATTTTCGGAACAACTGACACAAGCCATGTAAATGTAGCAGTGTACACGCTCTTCATTTGTTCAGAAGTGCATTATTTTAACCCATTTCCTCAATCGATGCCATCAGACATTCTCTCAATTTCCCAAGTAAGTTCTGTGTACATCTATCCTGCACTACTGGTACTTCCATTGTAAGGTACAGGAATAGTGTCATTGGAATCAAACATTCACGGTATATTACCCAATATCTTTATTGTAAGGTTGAAATTTGATGGCCCACAATCCACTGTACCGACTTCCATCTACCGCCCAGCACCACCACCAATCATTGGGAGCTGACAGCACCGAAATATATTGAAGCCTTGGCCACAGAACAAGTCAATTTCAGATCCGGCTGCAAATCCACAGAGCACTAAATTGGTTGTTTGAAAATGGCAGAACAGGAGTCAGCAGAGCGCTCCAAACTATCCAGGGACCTCAGCAGAAAGACAACTTACTGAAATAGCTGACCGACTACTATTGACCGACAGCATGAGCCCTCAGAAATTACACCTCCATTACACTCTTTCACAGAACGCACAACCTATACATTGGATACTGCATGGCCTAACAGTAAATGTAAACTATTCACTACCCCCAATTTATTGAAGGAGTCGTAAAATCAGCAAGGGGAATTTTACTCCACATTGTCAGTAATGCTTACTGTTGGTAAAGCCTAAACTCCGCATATAGTATGAGACACTTAGCATCGTATCCATTCTGTATGTGCTGAAGCCAACTCTAGTTGTCTATCATTGTCCTAAGGCCTACATCTAGATACGTGATTCAAAGCAACAATAGAAACTAGAGTTGGCCTTGGTACATTCAGTATGGTGACGAGGCCATGATATGAGGCTACGAGACATGAGGCTACAAGATACGAGACTACGAGTTACAACGCTACGAGATACAAGACACGACCGCGAGATATGAGCGTATGAGATCTAATGCTAAGAGATACAAGCCTACAAGATTCAAAGCTACGAGATACAAAGCTACGAGATACAAGACAAGCCTATGAGATAAAAAGCCATGAGACACATGGCTAAGAGCTACTCACGCGGTGTCCTGGGCCTGCTCGTCCGACTTGGAGATCTTCCTGTAGCAGTATACCATCTCCACCAGGAGCCAGCAGGTAAGGAAGACCAGCAGGACATACATCATGATCTCTGAGTACAGGGCAGTGGTGTCCTCACTGGCTGCCAGACAGACACACACAACCCATAGAGATGGATATAGGGCACACTTGCTACAAAGTCTGTTTCAGCATTGGCAGCGCCATCAAAGGCTTTCACCATTTTAAAGTAGGCAACTGGGTGGGACTACCTATGGGTCAAGGAAGGATAACAGAATTTCATCCAAGTCAGCAGAAGGGATCAGCAAATACTTCTGAGCAAAGATTCAAGCTCAACAGGTGGCAGTTAAATAATTAACTTTAGCTTAATGCCTGTTCAGGCTATACACACTTGAACACAGTAGGTGTAGGTATACACCTTTTTAGTTTGATTACAAACCGCCAATAAACTCATATAATTAGAAGAAGAAGACATTGACTACTTTGAAATTGATATAGCCCTCAATGGTTCTGCCCATGCTGTCACAGAAGTGATGAATGGCAAAGATAGGTGTGCCCTCTTTCCATCTCTATGACACAACCCACACCACATCTGTTTGGATGGACCACTGCAAGACAACAGAAATAGACAATGTATTTAAACTGCATTGATTTGATAGGGACTTACTGTAAATCTTGCACAGACTGTTCTACAATTATGTGATTTCTGAATAAAGCAAAGAGCTGTAAAGATAACTATGTGTTAGTTAGATAACTATGTGGACCTATTTGTTTGTATGGGACGGTGAACAAATTCTCAATATGTTTTGAGACCCAGCATATCAGCCATAATAAATAACTGTCCTGTCACCACTAGCAATGAAATGGCAATTCTAATTCAAATGGCTTCAGTATGTAGCAATCTATTTCTGATTTATCCATTCACTCATAATAAAAAAATATAAACAGTCCCATATGTGGGCATTACAGCTAGTTCTGTTAGCCAGGTGAAGTCAATCTCATTCATTATAGGAGGCAGACTTCTTCAGGGATCGGTGTCACTTCCACGATACGGTTGAGCAAATGTTGGCTAATGCGATTAGTTTGAGGTTGTAAGTAACAAGAACATTTCCCAGGACATAGACATATCTGATATTGGCAGAAGGCTTACAGTCTTGTTAATCTAACTGCACTGTACAATTTACAGTAGCTATTACAGTGAAATAATACCATGCTATTGTTTGAGGAGAGTGCATAATTTTGAACATGAAAAGTTATTAATAAACAAATTACGCACATTTGGGCAGTCTTGATACAAAAGTTTGAACAGAAACACAATGGTTCATTGGATCAGTCTAAAACACAAACAGTGCAGCCATCTAGTGGCCAAAATATAAATTACAACTGGGCTGGAAAAATACATGATGGCCTTTCTCTAGCATTTCAAAGATGGTACAAAAAAAATACAAAAGAACCGTTGATTTTTTCTTTGTATTATCTTTTACCAGTTATATTGTGTTATATTCTCATACATTCCTTTCACATTTCCACAAACTTCAAAGTGTTTCCTTTCAAATTGTACCAAGAATATGCATATCCTTGCTTCAGGGCCTGAGCTACGGGCAGTTAGATTTGGGTATGTCATTTTAGGCTAAAATTGGGGAAAAAGGGGCTGATCCTTAAGAGGTATGCTTTGTGTGTACATACACGTTTTGTAAAAAATGTTGGTACATATTGAGAAGATACATTTGATGGGATAATGGTCCAATTATAAAGATGGTAAGATCCAATTATTGCTAGTATAATCACATTTGTAAAGTATACAGAATAGTGTTTCACATAACCTTATTGGGAATAACCAAAAAGTCCTCTCATGATGCTTTAGTGTTTTCCTCCATGCATAGTACACTATAGTCCAGGCAATTTATTGCCAGCTGACAGTTAGTGTAGCTCTATGCAAAACACATAAGATATTGTAGCACATATTGATAGGTCAAATTCCCTCAGTTAAACAATTGTCATACTGCAAACCCAACAGTATTATTCAACAGTCATGCCATTTCTTCTTCTCTTTTTCTTACATAGTATTCAGACCCATTTACTTATTCCATATTTTGTTACGTTACAGCCTTATTCTAAAATGGATTAAATTCCAAAATGATTCTAAACACAATATCCCATAATTACAAAGAAAAAACAGTTAACATTTTTTTTTTAATTGCAATTGCATAAAAAAATTACTGAAATACCTTATATATTTAAATATTCAGACCCTTTGCTATGAGGCCAAACTGAGCAATCGGGGGAGAAGGGCCTTGGTCAAGGTCACTCTGACAGAGCTTTAGAGTTTCTCTGTGGAGATGGAAGAACCTTACCAGCAGGACAACCATCTCTGCAGCACTCCACCAATCAGGTCTTTATGGTAGAGTGGCCAGACTGAACCCACTTCTCAGTAAAAGGCACACGACAGCCCGCTTGGAGTTTCCCAAAAGGCTCCTAAAGACTGTTAGACCATGAGAAAGAAGATTCTCTGGTCTGATGAAACTTTGGAAACTTTGTGTTCCAAGATGGCATAGCAGTCGGACGTGTGTTTTGTCTAGTCCCGTCCCGTGTAAATATAGTTTTTTTCCTTGTTTATTTGTATATATTTCGTATATATTTTAATCTCACTTTCCATCTACGGACTGAATATATTCTCCTGCAACCCGCCTCACCCGGATCTGCTATTTTTATACTTTAGAACCGTAACCCCCATCAGAGGTTGGCCAGCTAACTAGCTTCTAGCTAGTAGTCAATTAGCCACTGCTAGCGTTCTTCACTGTTAACTCGGATACAAGCAAGCTTTAGCTCGGTCAATACCTGCCAGTCTGTACAGCGCGATATCAACTCAGAGCATATCGGACTGCTTTTTCTCTACCACATCTCCAGATTCCTACCACAAGCTCTGACCCTTTACACCGGATCATCGCAGCTAGCTAGCTGCAATCCGAGTAGCTATTCTTGGCTAACGTCTCTGTCCCGAAGCAAGCACCAGTTAGCCTTGTGCTAGCCTCGAGCTAGGCCCATCTCCCGGCTAGCCGAAGAGGTCCACAAGGCAATTCTTGGGCTACAATACATCTTTTGCCAATTGGCCTGGACCCTTTACTGCCAACACGGAGCACCGCCGATCCATCATGACTGGTCTGCCGACGTAATCGTCCGAGGTGGTTTCAACAGGCCCCTCCGTTGCGACGTTGCTGGAGGCCCATCTGCTAGCCCTGGCCCGCTAGCTGTCTGAATCACTGTGTCCCCAGTTCATCTAGCGTAGTAGCGACTACTGAATCGGCTCCCTGACTCATCTGTTGATACTCACTGGACCCTATGATCACTCGGCTACACATGCCTCTCCCTAATGGCAATATGCCTTGTCTATTGCTGTTTTGGTTAGTGATTGTCTTATTTCACCATAGAGCCCCCAGCCCTGCCAATTATGCCTTAGATATCCCTTTTTGTTCCACCCCACACACATGCGGTGACCTCACCTGGCTTAACTGGTGCCTCTAGAGACAAAACCTCTCTCATCGTCACTCAATGCCTATGTTTACCTCCACTGTACTCACATCCTACCACATGCTTGTCTGTACATTATGCCTTGAATCTATTCTTCCACGCCCAGAAATCTGCTCGTTTTAATCTCTGTTCCGAACGCACTAGATGACCAGTCCTTACAGCCTTTAGCCGTACCCTTATCCTACTCCTCCTCTGTTCCTCTAGGGGTTAACCTAGGCCCTGCAGCGCCCAACACCTCTCCCATTCCTTAGGTGCTCTCATTTGTTGACTTCTGTAACCGTAAAAGTATTGGTTTCATGCATGTTAACATTAGAAGCCTCCTTCCTAAGTTTGTTTTATTCACTGCTTTAGCACATGCCGCCAACCCGGATGTCTTAGCCGTGTCTGAATCCTGGCTTAGGAAGGCCACCAAAAATCCAGAAATTTCCATCTCCAACTACAACATTTTCTGACAAGATAGAACTGCCAAAGGGGGCAGAGTTGCAATCTACTGCAGAGATAGCCTGCAGAGTTCTATTACACTATCCAGGTCTGTGCACAAATAATTCGAGCTTCTACTTAAAAAAAATACCTTTCCAGAAACAAGTCACTCACCACTGATGCTTGTTATAGACCCCCCTCAGCCCCCAGCTGTGCCCTGGACACCATATGTGAATTGATTGCCCCCCATCTATCTTCAGGGTTCGTACTGTTAGGTGACCTAAACTGTGATATGCTTAACACCCCGGCCATCCTACAATCTAAGATAGATGCCCTCAATCTCACACAAATGATCAAGGAACCTACCAGGTACAACCCTAAATCCGTAACCATGGGCACCCTCAGATATCATCCTAACCAACCTGCCCTCAAAATACACCTCTGCTGTCTTCAACCAGGATCTCAGCGATCACTGCCTCATTGCCTGCGTCCGTAATGGGTCTGTGGTCCGTAATGGGACCACCCCAATCACTGTCAAAAGCTCCCTAAAACACTTCAGCTAGCAGGCCTTTCTAATCAACCTGGCCTGGGTATCCTGGAAGGATATTGACCTTATCCCGTCAGTAGAGGATGTCTGGTTGCTCTTTAAAAGTGCTTTCCTCACCATCTTATATAAGCATGCCCCATTCAAAAAATGTAGAACGAATAACAGATATTGCCCTTGGTTCACTCCAGACTTGACTGCCCTTGACCAGCACAAAAACATCCTGTGGCGTTCTGCATTAGCATCGAATAGCCCCCGCGATATGAAACTTTTCAGGGAAGTCAGGAACCAATATACACAGTCAGTTAGGAAAGCTAAGGCTAGCTATTTCAAACAGAAACTTGCACCCTGTAGCACTAATTCCAAAAAGTTTTGGGACACTTTAAAGTCCATGGAGAATAAGAGCACCAGCTGATGTTCTGAAAGAGCTGCACAATCTGGATCCCTACAAATCAGCTGGGCTAGACAATCTGGACCATCTCTTTCTAAAATTATCCGTTGAAATTGTTGCGACTCCTATTACTAGCCTGTTCAACCTCTCTTTTGAATCGTCGATCCCCAAAGATTGGAAAACTGCCGCGTAATCCCTCTCTTCAAAGGGGGAGACACTCTAGACCCAAACTGCATTCAACTGTCAATCACCGCATTCTTATCGGTAGTCTCAATAGCCTTGGTTTATCAAATGACTGCCTCTCCTGGTTCACCAGCTACTTCTCAGATAGAGTTCAGTGTGTCAAATCGGAGGGCCTGTTGTCCGGGCCTCTGGCAGTCTCTATGGGGGTGCCACAGGGTTCAATTCTCGGGCCGACTCTTTTCTCTGTATATATCAATGATGTCGCACTTGCTGCTGGTGAGTCTCTGATCCACCTCTACGCAGACAACACCATTCTGTATACATCTGGTCCTTCTTTGGACACTGTGTTAACAAACCTCCAAACGAGCTTCAATGCCATACAACACTCCTTCCATGGCCTCCAACTGCTTTTAAATGCTAGTGAAACTAAATGCATGCTTCTCAACCGATCGCTGCCCGCACCCGCCCGCCCAACTAGCATAACTACTCTGGACGGTTCTGACTTAGAATATGTGGACAACTACAAATACCTAGGTGTCTGGTTAGACTGTAAACTCTCCTTCCAGACTCACATTAAGCATCTCCAATCCAAAATTAAATCTAGAATCGGCTTCCTACTTCGCAACAAAGCCTCCTTCATTCATGCTGCCAAACATACCCTTGTAAAACTGACTATCCTACCGATCCTTGACTTCGGCGATGTCATTTACAAAATAGCCTCTAACACTCAGCAAACTGGATGTAGTCTATCCCAGTGCCATCCGTTTTGTCACCAAAGCCCCATATACTACCCACCACTGTGACCTGTATGCTCTCGTCGGCTGGCCCTCGCTAAATATTTGTCGCCAAACCCACTGGCTCCAGGTCTTTGCTAAGTCAAATCAAATCAAATCAAATTTGATTTGTCACATACACATGGTTAGCAGATGTTAATGCGAATGTAGCGAAATGCTTGTGCTTCTAGTTCCGACAATGCAGTAATAACAAGTAATCTAACTAACAATTCCAAAACTACTGTCTTGTACACAGTGTAAGGGGATAAAGAATATGTACATAAGGATATATGAATGAGTGATGGTACAGAGCAGCATAGGCAAGATACAGTAGATGGTATCGAGTACAGTATGTACAAATGAGAAGAGTATGTAAACAAAGTGGCATAGTTTAAAGTGGCTAGTGATACATGTATTACATAAGGATACAGTCGATGATATAGAGTACAGTATATACGTATGCATATGAGATTAATAATGTAGGGTAAGTAACATTATATAAGGTAGCATTGTTTAAAGTGGCTAGTGATATATTTACATCATTTCCCATCAATTCCCATTATTAAAGTGGCTGGAGTTGAGTCAGTGTCAGTGTGTTGGCAGCAGCCACTCAGTGTTAGTGGTGGCTGTTTAACAGTCTGATGGCCTTGAGATAGAAGCTGTTTTTCAGTCTCTCGGTCCCAGCTTTGATGCACCTGTACTGACCTCGCCTTCTGGATGATAGCGGGGTGAACAGGCAGTGGCTCGGGTGGTTGATGTCCTTGATGATCTTTATGGCCTTCCTGTGACATCGGTGGTGTAGGTGTCCTGGAGGGCAGGTAGTTTGCCCCCAGTGATGCGTTGTGCAGACCTCACTACCCTCTGGAGAGCCTTACGGTTGAGGGCGGTGCAGTTGCCATACCAGGCGGTGATACAGCCCGCCAGGATGCTCGCGATTGTGCATCTGTAGAAGTTTGTGAGTGCTTTTGGTGACAAGCCAAATTTCTTCAGCCTCCTGAGGTTGAAGAGGCGCTGCTGCGCCTTCTTCACGATGCTGTCTGTGTGAGTGGACCAATTCAGTTTGTCTGTGATGTGTATGCCGAGGAACTTAAAACTTGCTACCCTCTCCACTACTGTTCCATTGATGTGGATAGGGGGGTGTTCCCTCTGCTGTTTCCTGAAGTCCACAATCATCTCCTTAGTTTTGTTGACGTTGAGTGTGAGGTTATTTTCCTGACACCACACTCCGAGGGCCCTCACCTCCTCCCTGTAGGCCGTCTCGTCGTTGTTGGTAATCAAGCCTACCACTGTTGTGTCGTCCGCAAACTTGATGATTGAGTTGGAGGCGTGCGTGGCCACGCAGTCGTGGGTGAACAGGGAGTACAGGAGTAAAGCCCATCCTTATCTTAGCTCACTGGTCACCATAGCAACACCCATCCGTAGCACTCACTCCAGGAGGTATATTTCACTGGTCATCCCCAAAGCCAATACTTCCTTTGGCCGCCTTTCCTTCCAGTTCTCTGCTGCCAATGACTGGAACGAATTGTAAAAATCACTGAAGCTGGAGACTCATATCTCCCTCTCTAACTTTAAGCACCAGCAGTCAGAGCAGCTTACCGATCACTGTACCTGTACACAGCCAATCTGTAAATAACACACCCAACTACCTCATCCCCATATTGTTGTTAATCTTCTTGCTGTTTTGCACCGCGGTTTCTCTACTTGCACATCATCATCTGCACATCTATCATTTTCGCCTCTATTTCTCCTCTATGGCCTATTTATTGCCTTACCTCCCTACTCTTCTACATGTGCACACACTATACATAGATTTTTTATATTGTGTTATTGACTGTACGTTTGTTTATGTGTAACTCTGTGTTGTTGTTTTTGTCGCATTGCTTTGCTTTATCTTGACCAGCTCGCAGCTGTAAATGAGAACTTGTTCTCAACTGGCCTACCTGGTTAAATAAAGGTGAAATATATAGATATTTTTTAAATGGCAAGTGTCATGTCTGGAAGAAACCTGGCACCAACCCTGTGGTGAAGCACGTTGGTGGCAGCATAGAGGGAAAGATGAACGGAGCAAAATGTAGAGAGATCCTAGATGAAAACCTGCTCCAGAGTGCTCAGGACCACAGACTGGGGCGAAGGTTCATCTTCCAACAGAACAACGACCCTAAGCACACAGCCAAGACAACGCAGGAGTGGCTTCGGGACAAGTCTCCGAATGTCCTTGAGTGGCCCAGCCAGAGCCTGGACTTCAACCCGATCGAACATCTCTGGAGAGACCTGAAAATAGCTGTGCAGAGACATTCCTTATCCAACCTGACAAAGCTTACGAGGATCGGCAGAGAAGAATGGGAGAAACTCCCAAAATACAGGTGTGCCAAGCTTGTAGCGTCATACCGAACAAGACTCGAGGCTGCAATCGCTGCCAAAGGTGCTTCAACAAAGTACTAAGTAAAGAGTCTGAATAGTTACATATTATATTTCCGTTTTTTTTAGGTTTTACAAATTAGCAAACATTTCTAAAAATCTCTTTTTGCTTTGTCATTATAGGGAAAAAACAATTTAATACATTTTAGAATAAAGCTGTAACATAACAAAATGTGAGGGGTCTGAATACTTTCCAAAGTCACAATAGATAGGAACCCCCAGCAGTCCACAATAGATAGGCAGATAGAGGTAATGTAAAGTGAATGTGCAAATAATTGTATACAAGTATACCTATTAAATAGTATTTATGAGTAAGGTGAACATCCAGCTAGCATCCAGTAAAGGGAAAACCAAATGATGTACATTAATAGATAGTAAAGTAGATGGTTAGAAAAAACCCTCCCTTACTATGAGGCCTTCAACTGAGCTTTGATAATAAAAACAGAGCAAAAACACACAATTACTCATACAATACAACTATTAAAAACGTTTCATGAATTGTAAATAGGATTAACATACCAAATAGCACCTAAGACAAAATAACACATTGGCAACAAGAATAAGGTTTATGGGTAAAGCACATATAAATACGCAAATCACACATTGCAAACCACAGATAGTTAAGCCTCCAGCAGGGAGCTTGAAATGACAGGAAGTACAATTACAAAACAGGAAGTACTCTTACCTTCCTCTCTGACCACCAGGTTGATTATCAGGCTGTTGGTAACCGAGGGAGAGTAGCAGTCAAACTCAAACTGTCGGAAGACCACACACTTGTAGGTGCCCGTGTCGTTCATTGTGACGTTGAGGATACTGATGGAGAGTTCCTGCAGGTCTTTACTTCCATTCCACACCAGTCGACCCCTCCAAGGCCCCTCCAGGTCCCTGGGTTTTCCATCAAACAGGTAGATCTGATGGGGCAACGTAGCAAGCACACACACATTAATCGTTGTTAGCTAACTTTGCCAGATTTTTCCCTCATAATTCAAAGTATTTGTGGACCATACAGCCTGACCAGGAAAAAGTTATAGGCAATCATTCCTGGTCAGGTCACATAGTAAGGATATAGTGCTGGTCCTGTCAGGTGAAATAATTGTACTGAAAATGTAGAAGTTTTTGTTTGTGCAAATGGATGTTAGATGGAGGAGACCTACAGGGATGGGTTCTTCGTCAGGTGGGATGTAGTACCAGTCCACGCGCGTCTCAGCGTTGACCTCCTCCCTCTTCATACATGAGATGCAGGTCAGTTTCATGGGGTTCCCAACAACAGCCTCTGTTTCTGAGGGCACATCCACACATACTGGCCTGCTCACCTGCACTGGAGATAATAACACACAGAGCATCACACCAGCACCACACGGTAGCATGCACAGTACACATCACCCAGAGATACATACATGTGTGTGTTTGTGCGTGTGTTTGAGAGGCAGGGTTGCGTTTTTCGTCATGAATGTTGTTCTGGAGGCAGCTCTGCAGAGTGGTCACTAGTCATACAATCAGATTTTAATCCTAACCTTAGCCACACTGCTAAACCTAATGCCTAACCTTAAATTAATACCAAAAAGCTAAAAGTTTTTTATTAATTTTTACAATATAGCCAATTTTGACTTTGAAGCTAGCCTAAGGGGAAATCACTCAGGTCTGCCTCCAAGACACTCATGATATTAAACATCAACCTGCGTGTGGGAGCTAGCAGGAATAAAAGACAGCAAAAACACAAATGTATTATTCTATTCAACTTCACCCTCTACCCATCACCCTTTGGTCTGTTGTCAGAGCGTGGTGTTCTATCGGATAAACCTATGACCTAATTTTGCTGCTCTCTTAATGATGTAATGTGAGCCAGGCTTGGATGAGCTTCCTGTTGTGCCAGTCAGACTGGCATAATGCAGTACCATAGATACCACTATTCCCAAATCACAACTCACTCAACACATAATACACCCTCACACCCCGGACCATCGGAGCTGGTCACGACCGGGAGAGCCATGAGGCGGCACCCAATTGGTTCAGCGTCGACTGGGTTATGGGAGGATTTGGCCGGCCATGCCCCATGGACGTCCATGCCCCATCACTCCTGTAGTGGACTGCGTGCACGCATGCTGACATGGTCGCCAGGTGTACAGTGTTTCCTCTGACACATTGGTGCGGCTGGCTTCCGGGTTAAGCGAGCATTGCGTCAAATAAGCAGTGCGACATGGTGGGGTCGTATTTTGGTGGACGCACGGCTCTCGACTTTTGCTTCTATGGAGTTTTACAGGAGTTGCAGATATGTGATAGGACTGTAACTACCAATTGCATACCATGAAATAGGGGAGAAAATACAATAATAATACAAAATATATATATAGAAATATATGTATACAGTTGAAGTCGGAAGTTTACATACACTTAGGTTGGAGTCATTAAAACTCCTTTTTCAATCACTCCACAAATTTCTTGTTAACAAACTATAGTTTTGGCAAGTCAGTTAGGACATCTACTGTGTGCATGACACAAGTAACTTTATCAACGATTGTTTACAGACAGATTATTTCACTTATAATTCACTGTATCACAACTCCAGTGGGTAAGAAGTTGACTGTGCCTTTAAAAATTCCAGAAAATTTCTGTTCTGTCTCCTAGAGATGAACGTACTTTGGTGCGAAAAATGCAAATCAATCCCAGAACAACAGCAAAGGACCTTGTGAAGATGCTGGAGGAAACAGGTACAAAAGTATCTATATCCACAGCAAAACGAGTCCTATATCGACATAAACTGAAAAGCAGCTCAGCAAGGAAGAAGCCACTGCTCCAGAACCTAACTAACTATGGTTTGCAACTGCACATGGGGACAAAGATCGCACTTTTTGGAGAAATGTCCTCTGGTCTGATGAAACAAAAATAGAACCGTTTGGCCATAAAGACCATCGTTATGTTTGGAGGAAAAAGAGGGAGGCTTGCAAGCCGAAGAACACCATCCCAACCATGAAGCACAGGGGTGGCAGCATCGTGTTGTGGGGGTGCTTTGCTGCAGGAGGGCCTGGTGCACTTCACAAAATAGATGGCATCATGAGGTAGGAAAATTAAGTGGATATATTGAAGCAACATCTCAAGACATCAATCAGGAAGATAAACCTTGGTTGCAAATAGGTCTTCCAAATGGACAATGACCACAAGCATACTTCCAAAGTTGTGACAAAATGGCTTAAGGACAACAAAGTCAAGGTATTGGAGTGGCCATCACAAAGCCCTGACCTCAATCCTATCAAAAATCTGTGGGCAGAACTGAAAAAGCGTACGTGAGCAAGGAGGCCTAGAAACATTACTCACTTATACCAGCTCTGTAAGGAAGAATGGGCAAAAATTCACCCAACTTATTGTGGGAAGCTTGTGGAAGGCTACCCAAAACATTTGACCCAAGTTAAACAATTTTAAAGGCAATGCTACCAAATACTAATTGAGTGTATGTAAACTTCTGACCCACTGGGAATGTGATGACAGAAATAAAAGCTGAAATATATAATTCTCCCTACTATTATTCTGACATTTCACATTCTTAAAATAAAGTGGTGATCCTAACTATCCTAAAACAGGGTTTTTTTACTAGGATTAAATGTCAGGAATTGTGAAAACCTGAGTTTAAATGTATTTGGCTAAGGTGTATGTAAACTTCCGACTTCAACTGTGCATTTCACACTAGACTGGCACATGCAGTGAGCGTAATATCATCAACCCCACATACAAGGCCTGAGTCCCAAACAGCACCATATTCCATATTTCGTGCACTATTTTAGACCAGGGCCCAGGTCAAAAGTAGTTCAATATATGGTTAAAATTAGTGCACTATTTGGGGATTAGGGTGCCGTTTGGGAAGCAGCCTGTCACATCCTGACCTTAGTTCCTTTTTTTATGTCTCTATTTTAGGTTGGCAGGGGGTGAGTTGGGGTGGGCATTCTATGTTTCGTTCTTGTTATTCCTCGTTGTTATTTTGTTTAGTGTTCAGTTTTGATTAAATTTCCAACATAAACACTTACCACGCTGCGTTTTGGTCTACTCCTTTATCCACCAACGAAAACTGTTACAGAACTACCCACCACAACCGGACCAAGCAGCGTGGTAACCAGGAGCAGAGGGTTCTGGACTCCTGCACATGGGAGGAGATTTTGGATGGTAAGGGACCCTGGGCACAGGCTGGGGAATATCGCCGCCCCAGGTAAGAGCTGGAGGCAGCTACAGCCGAGTGGCGGCGATATGAGGATTTAGCACGGCAGCGCAACAGGGACGAGAGGCAGCCCCAAACATTTCTTGGAGGGGGCACACGGGGAGTGTGGCTAAGTCAGGTAGGAGACCTGAACCTACTACCCGTGCTTACCGTGACGACAGGATGACCGGGCAGGCACCGTGTTATGCTGTGAGGCGCACGGTGTCCCTAGTGCGCAGGCATAGCCGGGTGCGCTACATCTCAGCTCCTCGTATCAGCCGGGCTAGAGTGGGCATCAAGCCAGGAGTATTGAAGCCAGCTCAGCGCTTCTGGTCTCCAGTGCGTCTCCTCGGCCCGGGTTATATGGCACCAGCCCTACGCATACGGGGAGTATCCAGCCGGGACAGGTTGTGTGGGCTCGGTGCTCGAGACCTCCAGTGCGCCTCCACGGTCCGGTCCATCCGGTGCCTCCTCCACGCACCAGGCCTCCTGTGGCAGCCCCACGCACCAGGCTGTCTCTCCTTCTCCTCCCTCCAGGTGCTCCCGCCTGTCCAGCGCTTCCAGAATCTCCCTCCTGTCCAGCGCTTCCAGAGCCTCCCTCCTGTCCGGAGCTGCCAGAGCCGCCCGTCATTCAGGAGCTGCCAGAGCCGCCCTTCACTCCGGCGCTGCAGAGCCGCCCTTCACTCCGGCGCTGCCAGAGTCGCCCTTCACTCCGGCGCTGCCAGAGCCTCCTGTCTATTCTGGGCACGCTGAAAGAGTCCCCAGTCCGGGGTCAGTGGCGAGGGTCGCCGCTCCAAAGGCGCCACCTAAGTGGGCCCGGAAGGTGGAGTGGGGTCCACGTCCCGCGCCAGAGCCGCCACCGCGGACAGATGCCCACTCAGACC
This sequence comes from Oncorhynchus mykiss, assembly GCF_057628025.1. NCBI lineage: Eukaryota > Metazoa > Chordata > Actinopteri > Salmoniformes > Salmonidae > Oncorhynchus > Oncorhynchus mykiss. Next base: position 2,370,910 of record NC_143045.1, read on the forward strand.
CTCCCCTATGGGTTTAGGTTTTGCGGCCGGACCTTAGTTCCTTTTTTTCTTCGGTTGAAGTAGAGTCGGACCAAAATGCAGCGTGGCTATTGCAATCCATGTTTATTTAATAATGAAGAAACACGAACTGTACAAAAACAATAAACGTAATGTGAAAACTGAAACAGCCTAAACTGGTGCAAACTAACACCGCAACAGAAACAAGGACACTAGGGACAATCACCCACGAAACACCCAAAGAATATGGCTGCCTAAATATGGTTCCCAATCAGAGACAACGATAAACACCTGCCTCTGATTGAGAACCACTTCAGACAGCCATAGACTTCACTAGAACACCCCACTAAGCTACAAACCCAACACACCACATACAAAAACCCATGCCACACCCTGGCCTGACCAAATAAATTAAAATAAACACAAAATACTTCGACCAGGGCGTGACAGAACCCCCCCCCCCCCCCCCCCCTCCCGGACGCACACCAAAAACCATAGGGGAGGGTCCGGGTGGGCGTCTGTCCATGGTGGAGGCTACGGCGCGGGACGTGGACCCCACTCTATCAAAGTCTTAGTCCCTCCTCCTCGTGTCCCTGGATAGTCCACCCTCGCCGCCGACCATGGCCTAGTAGTCCTCACCCAGAACCCCACTGGACTGAGGGGCAGCTCGGGACTGAGGGGCAGCTCGGGACTGAGGGGCAGCTCGGGACTGAGGGGTAGCTCGGGACTGAGGGGTAGCTCGGGACTGAGAGGAAGCTCAGCACTGAGAGGAAGCTCAGGCAGGTAGTTGGATCCGGCAGATGCTGGCTGGCTGGTGGTTCTGGCAGATCCTGGCTGACTGGCAGATCTGGAAGAGTCTGGCTGACTGGCAGTTCTGGCTGCTCCATGCTGACTGGCTGCTCTGGCTGCCCCATGCTGACTGGCTGCTCCATGCTGACTGGCAGCTCTGGCTGCTCCATGCTGACTGGCTGCTCTGGCTGCTCCATGCTGACTGGCGGCTCTGGCTGCTCCATGCTGACTGGCGGCCCTGGCTGCTCCATGCTGACTGGCGGCTCTGGCTGCTCCATGCTGACTGGCGGCTCTGGCAGCTCCTTGCAGACTGGCAGCTCTGGCGGCTCCTTGCAGACTGGCAGCTCTGGCGGCTCCTTGCAGACTGGCAGCTCTGGCGGCATCCTGCAGACTGGCAGCTCTGGCGGCTCCTTGCAGACTGGCAGCTCCTTGCAGACTGGCAGCTCTATGCAGACTGGCAGCTCCTTGCAGACTGGCAGTTCCTTGCCGACTGGCAGCTCTATGCAGACTGACAGCTCCTTGCAGACTGGCAGCTCCTTGCAGACTGGCAGTTCTGAACAGACGGGAGACTCCGGCAGCGCTGTAGAGGCGGAAGGCTCTGACAGCGCTAAACAGGCGAGGCGCACTGTAGGCCTGATGCGTGGTGCTGGCACTGGTGGTACTGGGCCAAGAACACGCGCAGGAAGCATGGTGCGGGGAGCTGCTACCGGAGGGCTGGGGTGTGGAGGTGGTACTGGATAGACCTACCGTGCAGGCGCACTGGAGCTCTTGAGCACCGAGCCTACCCAACCTTACCTGGTTGAATGCTCTCGGTCGCCCTGCCAGTGCGGCGAGGTGGAATAGCCCGCACTGGGCTATGCAGGCGAACCGGAGACACCGAGCGCAAGGCTGGTGCCATGTAAGCCGGACCAAGGAGACGCACTGGGGACCAGATGCGTAGAGCCGGCTTCATGGCACTTGGCTCGATGCTCACTCTAGCCCGGCCGATACACGGAGCTGGAATGTACCGCACCGGGCTATGCACCTGCACTGGAGACACCGTGCGCACCACAGCATAACACGGTGCCTGCCCGGTCTCTCTAGCCCCCCGGTAAGCACAGGGAGTTTGCGCAGGTCTCCTACCTGGCGTAGCCATACTCCCTGTTAGCCCCCCCCCCCCCCCCAATAACTTTTTGGGGCTGACTCTCGGGCTTCCGTCCGCGCCGCCGTGCTTGCTTCGCCAACTCCATTCTCCGATAACCTTCCGCGCACTGTTCCATCGAATCCCAGGCGGGCTCCGGCACTCTCCCTGGATCGACCGCCCACCTGTCTATCTCCTCCCAAGTCGTATAGTCCATACTCTTGCTGTCCATAACGTCCTCCCATGTCCTTTCCTCCTTTCGCTGCTGTTGCCCGTTACCACGCCGCTTGGTCCTGTTGTGGTGGGTGATTCTGTAACGGCTTTCTTCGGTTGAAGTAGAGTCGGACCAAAATACAGCGTGGCTATTGCAATCCATGTTTATTTAATAATGAAGAAACACGAACTGTACAAAAACAATAAACGTAATGTGAAAACCGAAACAGCCTAAACTGGTGCAAACTAACACCGCAACAGAAACAAGGACACTAAGGACAATCACCCACGAAACACCCAAAGAATATGGCTGCCTAAATATGGTTCCCAATCAGAGACAACGATAAACACCTGCCTCTGATTGAGAACCACTTCAGACAGCCATAAACTTCACTAGAACACCCCACTAAGCTACAAACCCAACACACCACATACAAAAACCCATGACACACCCTGGCCTGACCAAATAAATGAAAATAAACACAAAATACTTCGACCAGGGCGTGACAGTAGCAGCAGCTTAAAAGAAAGCTAGAGTCTAGGTAGCCCTTTGATTAGCTGTTCTGGAGTCTTATGGTTTGGGGGAGAATCTGTTAAGAAGCCTTTTGGACCTAGACCTGGCGCTCCAGTACTGCTTGGTGTGCGGTAGCAGAGAGAACGGCCCATGACTAAGGTGGCTGGAGTCTTTGGCAATTTTTAGGGCCTTCCTCTGACACCGCCTGGTGTAGAGGTCCTGGATGGCATGAAGCTTGGCCCCGGTGATGTACTGGGCTATACTCTCTGTAGTGCCTTGCGGTCAGAGGCCGAGCGATTTCCATACCAGGCAGTGATGCAACCAGTACGGATGCTCTCGACGGTGCAGCTGTAGAACCTTTTGAGGATCTGAGGACCCATGTCAAATATTTTCAGTCTCCTGAGGGGGAATAGGCTTTGCCGTGCCCTCTTCACAACTGTCTTAATGTGTTTGGACCATGATAGTTTGATAGTTCCATGCATGGAAACCAGGAATGTCACAGTAGTGAAAGTGACACAGAAACGTATAGGGAAAGAGGACCAGGTAGAAACCTGCTCTAAATGGTATGTGTCAGCAGCCTAATGTTATGCAAATGTATTTCTTATTTCTGAATGGCAGCACTGACGGACCTCATTTGAGGCTTTCACTTAATGTTGAAGATGATCTACTGTTTGCTCCCTATTTAAGTACCTCTATTAGTTTGTTCATGTTTTTAAATGTTGGAATAGTTGGTGAAATATTTAGAATATTTTATATAAATGTGTTACCAAATTGTATTTTATTTTACTTTAGAGACTGATTACCCAAATCATGTCCTGTCTGTTGGCTTCTACATGTAATGATAATAGGCTTATACCTTCATTTAACTTTATCCAAAAGCCAAGTGAATGTTATTAGAGGTTGTCTATGTCACTTGACCGTGTCAAATCATGCCATATTAGCTTTAGTCAGATCTCTCAAAGTGTTCAGTTGAACCCCCCCTCCAAAAAAAAAAGTTATGTCAATGTAGATGGAACATAAAGGCCTAATTGTTGGGATTTGTTTGATAGTGATGTGTCAATTAATGTCAAAAACCGTTGCATCACAAATCTAATTTAAGTGTGATTTTCAACCATTAGAGACAAAACACATAATGTAAGTGCAAACACTTACCTACTAAAACCAACAGTAATAGAGAATGCAATATAACCCTTGTTCGAGTTCTCATATTCGGTATTCTCTGGGATAGCTGTCTTGGACACGCTCTCCTGTTCACAATCAAAGAAAGAAAAAACACGTTAAACCCCGAATAATCTCATATTTCATCTACAGTATTTTCATCTAGAGTATATCTATGGCGTGTTAGTTTAATGCCCTAGTTTGATTAGGCTATTTGAAGAGCGTAATTTCAGGACAATGGACAGCGCACCGCTACCCAGGAGATCGGTCGTCGATAAATATAACACATTCTCTGTAGAGATTTCACAAAGTGTAATAAAAATCTTGCTTTACGCTATATGATGGTAATTTGACAGTGTCTGAAGAGAACATTAATTTAATATGATCATTGACTGGCCTGTTGCCTAAGATTTATCACTTATCTTTTTGTAAACTTATCCCACATTATTAAAGTCGTAGTATATTTGTGGTGAGCAAAAAAATAATACTCAAACTCACAGTCATTCACTCGATATTCCTCGCAGCTTCACCATGAATAAAACCCAAAAGAGACCTGTAGATTCCACACTCCGCTGAGGCCACTTTCTATTGCAGGATTTGGGTGAGCGTCTAGAAATCCTCAATCATACAATGACGATGGATTGTAAAAAGTTTTATATGAATAGCGAATAATAAATTGGTTTAATCAAAAAAGGATACTCTTTTGTCAGATTCTTCATAAAATGAGGAACAATCCGAAAATCACGTTCTGTTCAGCTGTTCACTGCCTTTGTTTTTCGCAATAAGCGGTCGTCACTTAGGGCTACGATAACGTTTCCATTGATGCGCATGCGTAAAAGTCACAACCTATTTATTTTCACTCCCTATCTTCTTGTTCCCAGGCACATGGACAATACGAAGTACAGTTCCAGTTAAACGTTTGTACACACTTCCTCATTAAAGGGTTTTTTTCTGAATTTTTTACTATTTTCTACATTGTAGAATAATAGTGAAGACATCAAACCTATGAAATAATACATAAGTAATCATGTTGTAACCAAAAAAGTGTTAAACAGATCAATATATATTTGAGATTTGAGATTCTTTAAAGTAGCCACCCTTCTCCTTGATGACAGCTTTGCACACTCTTGGCATTCTCTGAACCAGCTTCATGAGGTAGTTACCTGGAATGCATTTTAATTAACAGGTGTGCCTTGTTAAAAGTACATTTGTGGAATTTCTTACCTTCTTAATGCATTTGAGCCAATCAGTTGTGTTGTGACAAGGTAGGGATGGTATACAGAAGATAGCCCTATTTGGTAAAAGGCCAAGTCCATATTATGTCAAGAACAGCTCAAATAAGCAAAAAGAAACGACAGTCCATCATTACTTTAAGACATGAAGCTCAATCAATGAGAAAAATGTCAAGAACTTTGAAAGTTCCTTCAAGTGCAGTTGCAAAAACCATCAAGGGCTATGATGAAACTGTCTCTCATGAGGACAACCACAGGAAAGGAAGATTGAGAGTTACCTCTGCTGCAGAGGATACGTTCTTTAGAGTTACCAGCCTCAGAAAATGCAGCCCAAATAAATGCTTCACAGAGTTCAAGTAACAGACGTAACAGACACGTCAACATCAATTGTTCAGCGGACACTGCATGAATCAGGCATTCATGGCCGAAAAGAAACCACTACTAAAGGACACCAATAATAAGAAGATACTTGCTTGGGCTTTTGGTCTGATGAGTGCAAATGTGAGACGCAGAGTAGGTGAACGGATGATCTCTGCATGTGTGGTTCCCACCGTGAAGCATGAAGGAGATGTGTGGGGGTGCTTTGCTGGTGACACTGTCTGTGATTTAGGCACACTTAACCAGCATGGCTATTACAGCATTTTTCAGCAATATGTCATCCCATCTGGTTTGCGCTTAGTGGGACAATCATTTGCTTTTCAACAGGTCAATGACCCAAAACACACCCCCAGGCTGTGTAAGGCTGCGTAAGTGATGGGATGCTGCATCAGATGACCTGGCCTCCACATTCACCAGACATTAACCCAATTGAGATGGTTTGGGATAAGTTGGACCGCAGAGTGAAGGAAAAGCAGACAAGTGCTCAGCATATGTGGAAACTCCTTCAAAACTGTTGGAAAAGCATTGTAGGTGAAGATGGTTGAGAGAATGCAGAGCGTGTGCAAAGCTGTCATCAAGGCGAAGGGTGGCTACTTTGAAGAATATTTAGATTTGTTTAACACTTTTCTGGTTACTACATGATTCAATGTGTCATTTCATAGTATTGATGTCTTCATTATCATTATTATACAATGTAGAAAATAATAAAAAATAAAGAAAAACCCTTGAATGAGTAGGTGTCCAAACCTTTAACTGGTACTGTATATGTACAGCATGTGTGTGTGTGTGTGTGTGTGTGTGTCACGCCCTGCCCTTAGAGAGCCTTTTTATGTCTCTATTTTGGTTTGGTCAGGGTGTGATTTGGGTGGGCATTCTATGTTCTGATTTCTATGTTTTGTGTTTCTATGTTTTGGCCAGGTATGGTTCTCAATCAGGGACATCTGTCTATCGTTGTCTCTGATTGGGAATCATACTTAGGCAGCCTTTTTCACTTTTGTTATTGTGGGAAGTTGTCTTTGTTAGTGGCACTGTAGCCCTCATAAGCTTCATGGTTGTTTTTGTTGGCGACATTTTATAAATAAAGACATGTACGCTTACCACGCTGCGCTTTGGTCCACTTCTTCAGACGATCGTGACAGTGTGTGTACAATAACGTTTGTTCAATCAATTAAAACAAAGCATAATAGATTCAGTGTACTGTAATACATTTGTTTTTGTGTGTGTGCATGAGAGTTAGGCTACATGGAGGAGACTACTGTGCAGTTCACAAAAAAGTTATTAAATTCACATAAAATAACAAAGGTTCACTATAGGTCTTACTTCCAACATTGAATTGAGATGGGAGAGCTGAAGAAGACTTTCTTGTTCAACATATGATGATTTTCCATGTTGACTTTATATTGTTTGCACATTCTTGTAATTTGCTAGTATATTTTTGTGGATATCCGAAGTAGATGGGTAAATGTGTTATACTATACTGAACAAAAATATAAACACAGCATTCAACGATTTTACTGAGTTACAGATCATATAAAGAAATGAGTCAACTGAAATAACTTCATTAGGCCCTAATCTATAGATTTCACATGACTGGTCAGGGGCGCAGCCATGGGTGGGCATAGTCCCACCCACTGGTGAGCCAGGCCCAGCCAATCAGAGTTTTGCCCCACAAAAGGGCTTTATTACAGAGAGAAATATTCCTCAGTTTCATCAGCTGTCCAGGTGGCTGGTCTCAGAAGAAGGTGAATGAAGAAGTCGGTGTGGATGTCCTGGGCTGGCATGGTTACACCTGGTCTGTGGTTGTAAGACCGGTTGGACGTACTACTAAATTATCTAAAATGACATGGCAGGTGACTTTTGGTCGAGAAATTAACATTCAAATCTCTGGCAGCAGCTCTGGTTATGTTATTTTATTTCACCTTTATTTAACCAGGTAGGCTAGTTGAGAACAAGTTCTCATTTACAACTGCGACCTAGCCAAGATAAAGCAAAGCAGTGCAACACAAACAACAACTGCCTGTTCAGGGGCAGAACAACAGATTTATACCTTGTCAGCTCGGGGGTTTGAACTTGCAACCTTCCGGTTACTAGTCCAACGCTCTAACCACTAGGCTACTATTTACAGATGAGCTGTGTACAGTTGCAGCTGTTGCCCCCAGCACAAGGTGCACCTGTGTAATGGTCATGTTGTTTAATAATATCTTCTTGATATGCCACACCGGTCAGGTGTATGGATTATTTTAGCAAAGGAGAAATGGTCACGAACAGGGATGTGAACAAATTTTATTTCAGCTCATGAAACATGATACCAACACTACATGCTGCGTTTATATTTTTGTTGAGTATATTTTGAATTGGCAGAATTCAAGAGGGGGAGGATTTTTGAGAAACTTTTTTTACTGAGGATTTTTGGAGAGTGTCAGATATATGTGTATAGGTGGCAGGGAAGTCAGGCGCAGGAGAGTCAAACGGAGTGTAAAATGGAGTCTTTTAATAAATGTCCAAGTAACATGCTCCATAACACTAAATCGAAAAATGAATAATGAAAAATGAAAAATGAATATAAACAAATATGGGTACGAAGACACCTATACAAAAAACACTACACTGACAATAAACAATCTCTGACAAAGACATGAGGGGAACCAGAGTGTTAAATACACAACAGGTAATGAATGCGATTGAAAACAGGTGTGTGGGAAGACAAGACAAAACCAATGGAAAATGAAAAATGGATCAATGATGGCTAGAAGACCGGTGACGTCGAACGCCGAGCACCGCCCGAACAAGGAGAGGCAACGACTTCGGCAGAAGTCGTGACAAGCAGGTTGTAAACGATTGTTTCCAGAACCCATCTGCTGCTCTCGTATGAGGTCTGAATAAGGGAAAGCAGCGGTGAAATACAGAATTGAAGGATGTGAGAAAAGTCTGGTAAAGCAGACTCCACAGTAAATTATTATAAAAATGTTCCCATTAAATATCATCAATCAACATATTAAAGTGCTCGGTAAATACTTTTGTCAAATATTCAACATTTAATGCTACTATCCATTCCCACCTATTCATTTCCACATTTTTCTAGCTGACAAAGAGAAGTGGAATATTGGAAATTGGTCATAAATGTCAGTATAAATTGTACCTGTTTTTGCCACATTATTCAATTAATCAGTAAAAATATTACTAATAAGGATGACCGATGAACTGGTCACTTTTGTGGGCTTGTAGTTGAGGAGATATAGATAGCTGGTGTATAAAGTATTCAAAAAGTCTGATGTCAGTGAGCCCTTTTTACACAATGTCACAAAGTGCTGTACAGAAACCCAGCCTAAAACCCCAAACAGCGAGCAATGCAGATGTAGAAGCATGGTGGCTAGGAAAAACTCCATACAAAGGCAGGAACCTAGGACGAAACCAGGCTCTGAGGGATGGCCAGTCCTCTTCTGGCTGTGCTGGGTTGAGATTATAAATGACCAATATGTTCAAACGTTCAGAGATGACCAGCAGGGTAAAATAATAATAATATTATTATGGTTGTAGAGGGTGCAACCGGTCGACACCTTAAAATCTTGATGCAAGGGCATCATTAAAAATACCAATGTCAGTATCGGGTGCCCTATAAACACATCCAATTCTAACTTTTTTACCACCAAAAAATGTACATGAGGGAATTTCTATGAAGGGCGATTCAACGTTAATGTTATGAGTTGCAAGTGCGTGTTCCTCTCGTACAAATAATTTAAGACTTATGAACAAAAATGACAACTGACATCCAATGTACCACCACAACCATACAAATGTTCTATAATGTTGTTGAGCATCTGGAAGGAGAGTGCTTACTCATAGCCACTCATTTAATACAGATCAGTGAAGCACATATATTTGTCTTCACCCCCCCAGGCATCTCCAAAGGATCACACAGCAGTGATAGAGCTCAAAGATCACCCTGGAGTAGATATTTAACTCTTGATTTAATGTATACTCTGACATCGGTGTGTACAGTATGTGTATACGGTATGTGTAGGGCATTAAACTAGGGCATGTGTAGGCCATTGAAAAACTCATCATTCTGATCATACCAAGAAAAACCAGCCTACAGAGCTTCTAATGCAACCTTACAATCCCCATGATTCTCGCTCATATTTGGTGCTTATAGCAGGATGACGCAATGACCTTTCATCTACATAAAACTTAATCTGCATTTGACACAAAGCGATGAGTTTTTCGATTATGTTTTATTCCATTCTGCTTCACTGCTTCTCTCTGCCATTACCTCTGAGAGCAGTCATTACCCCCCCCCCCCCCCCCCAGTTCACCCACACACCAGTGTGAAAGAAGCCTGGGTTGCATCTCAAATGTCACCCTATTCCCAATATAGTGTGCTACCTTTGACCAGAGGACACTATGGGCCCTGGTCAAATGTAGTACACTTATAGGGAATAGTGTACCTTTTGAGACGCGGCGCTAAAGTACTTATGAAGGATCGGCATGGTATCAACTATACCCATTATTCTCCATGAGTCACATTGAGTATGAATTATGTTTGCCTTCCTAGACATTTATTTAGGAAAGACTACGCTGTTTAACGAACTGTTAGGCATTGACATATGGAATATGATAAATCAGATTTGTACTGTAATGGATGGTACTGTGTGTGTGAGTATTCCATACATTGCATAAATACAGTTCATTCTGAACCCAGCATCTCAAGTAAAGCTATTGTGATATTTATTCCGAAATCTTCTAACCAGTATTTCTACATTTCTCAATGGCACGTCGACCTCTTAAACTCTCGATTGTTCTTCAATGTTCTTAATCTGGGGGAAAAAAATCTAAGGTTTATCCAGGGAAGATATCTTAAAACTACATTCAACTTCATGAAGCAGATACAGTGTATTTGTAGTGCTCAAATTAGAAAATGCAGTGTACTCTAACAATGAGATCACTGTGTTTAATCTAGTGGCCGATGTACAGTATGTGTGCATGAATAAGAAAGGCTTACCTCAAAGTATACCATAGGTTTAATGATTTCAGCTTTCTACCATGGATTACAAATTTCATTTGGAGTATGTTGCCATTCTATATCTATGGATTCACTGTTTAAATATCAGAGCACATGGCTGATATATCCATGGCATCAGGCAAGTAGGCAGCAATCATAATTTGAATGACTAATCCCACGGCATATTATTTCTAATGAAAACACATAAACAATGAAAATGGGAGTGGAGAATAAGCAGTGTGTTGTTCCCAGCAGGCTGGGTGTCTCAGAAACACTAAATATGGCAGGCCTGGTGGCTGCCACTGCCACATCCCAGAGATAAGGGAACCATGGCAACAGTGATGCACAAGGACCGGATGACGGGAACACGGCAGAGAAAAAGAAAAACCCTTAGACTAACACAGGAGAAGCTCAGCTCTGAGAAGAAACCACACTGGTTTGTTTATCATTCTCCTTTCTAAGAACAAAACAAATCGATTTGTTCCTACCCAATGGGCACACACTGGTTGAATCAACGTTGATTCCACAGAATTATGTGAAACCAACGTGGAATAGACGTTGAATGGCTCCGATAGAGAGGGTAGCCGCGCTTCTAGCCACTAGGCAACTTTGCAGTATTTTTTTAATTTTAATTTTTATATGTTATTTCTTACATTATTAGGCCAGACATATTTTTGTGTTATTACATACAGCCGGGAATAACTTTTGGATATCAGAGCGACGGTAACTCGCCAGTATTACCAGCATTACAACCAGGAATATTCGTCTTTCCTGAATCAGATCCTTTGTCCGTAACCCCCAGGGCAATTGAAATGATTTCGGAGGCTGACCCAGAACATCGTCCGTGGATAAGAGGTACTCAGAGTGGGCTTCTAGACTGACTCGGGAGGTACGCACATCACCCACCACTTCCGAGTATATTACTCTGTAATGTTCAGTCTCTGGATAATAAAGTTGAAGAGCTGAGTGTGAGGATTTCCTTCCAGAGAGACATCAGGGATCGAAACATTGCTCTCTTGGGATTTACTATCCAAGTCCGTACAGCCAGTTGGGTTCACAATTCATTGCGCAAACAGGAATAAATCTCTCCGTGAAGAAGTATGATGACATACAGGAACTCAAGTCATTTTGTTCACCTGACCTAGAATCCCTCACAATCAAATGCCGATCTTATTACATCCCAAGAAAATTCTCTTCGGTTATGGACACAGCAGTGTATATTCCCCCTCAAGCCGATACAATGACGGCCCTCAAAGAACTTCACTGGACTTTATGTAAACTGAGGCCGCATATACTGAGGCCGCATTTATTGTAGCTGGGGATTTTAACAAAGCAAATTTGAGGAAAGTGCTGCCGAAGTTCCATCAGCACAACAACTGTAGTACGAGTAGGTGCTAAAACACTCGACCACTGCTACTCCAACTTCCGTGATGCCTAAAAGGCCCTCCCCCACCCTTCATTCCGCAAATCTGACCATGACTCCCCTTTTCTACTCCCTTCCTATAGGCAGAAACTCACTATTCAAAGCTGGTCTGACCAAATTGTTTTGATCACGCTGACTGGGATATGTTAGCCTCCGAGAATAACATTGACAAATATACTGATACGGTGACTGAGTTTATCAGGAAGTGTATAGGAGATGTTGTACCCACTGTAACTATTTAAACCTACCCTCACCAGAAACTGTGGATAGATGGCAGCATTCGGACAAAACTGAAAGCGCAAACCACCACATTTAACCATGGCAAGGTGACTGGGAATATGGCAGAATACAAACAGTGTAGTTATTTCCTCCGTAAGGCAATCAAACAGGCAAAACATCAATATAGAGACAACGTGGAGTCACAATTCAACGGCTCAGACACGAGACGTATGTGGCAGGGTCTACAGACAATCACGGACTAAAAAAGGAGCGCACAACCTCTTACTTAACGTCAACAAGACAAAAGCAATGATCTTGGACTTCAGGAAACAGCAGAGGGAGCAACCCCCTATCGACGGGAACGCAGTGGAGAAGGTGGAAAGCTTCAAGTTCCTCGGCGTACATATCACTGACGAACTGAAATGGTCCACCCACACAGACAGCCTGGTGAAGAAGGCACAACAGCACCTCTTCAACCTCAGGAAGCTGAAGAAATTCGGCTAGGCACCTAAAACCCTTACAAACTTTTACAGATGCACAATTGAGAGCATCCTGTCGGGCTGTATCACCGCCTGGTACGGCAACTGCACAGAAAGGCCAAAAAGATCATCAAGGACAACAACCACTCGAGACTCTGCCTGTTCACCCCGCTATCATCCAGAAGGTGAGGTCAGTACAGGTGCATCAATGCTGGGACCGAGAGACTGAAAAACAGCTTCAATCTCAAGGCCATCAGACTGTTAAATAGCCATCAGTGGCACATTAGAGGCTGCTTCCTATATACATAGACTTGAAATCACTGGCCACTTTAATAAATGGAACACTAGCCACTTTAATAATGTTTACATATTTTGCATTACTCATCTCATTTGTATATACTGTATTCTATTCTATTCTACTGTATCTTAGTCTATGCCGCTCTGACATTGCTTGTCGATATATTTATATATTCTTAATTCCATTCATTTACTTAGATGTGTCTGTATTGTGTGTATATTGATGTGAAATTATTAGATATTACTGCACTGTTTGAGCTTGAAACACATGTATTTTGCTACACTCGCAAACAACCGCAATAACATCTGCATGTGACCAATAACAGTGGGTACTGTGTAGTGTGAAAATCAAGTGATCATGTCCTAATAAACGTACACACAACACTAAGCTTTGAGGGTGGTGGTAATGCACACCAAGCAAATACAAGCAATCACTGGTGGCCTACTTACGGTAAAGTAGACTGATTGGATATTGACACCCAACTGGTAAGTGGATGCACTGGTCAAGTGACACTTTGGCTCAGTAGAAATATGAGACTGTGAATTGGGATGACCAAAAATTATAACTAGCACAACTATGAGGCTCACCACAAGTGGGTGGAGTTCAGTAAGGAGAAAATGTTTGTTTTTTTGGAACAGAGTAAAACAGGAAGGTACTGTACTGTCCAATAAGAAACACATTTGCTGTTAGAAAAAAAAAAAATGTATGTATAAAAAAATATTCTTACAAACTTAAATGTTTTCCTTCAAAAACAAACATTAAAATAATTTAGTAAAACATTTTTTTTAAAACATTAAAACGCTTTGTTCCAACGTTTATAAAACCATAACTATGTTTTCTACTGCATGGTGTCCGGGGCAAGTGAACAGAGTTTCGGGGATTTGGAGGGATTTCAAGATTACAACATGATTACAGCATGTGGACACTAATGGGAAATGTTGGAACTTAACTGCTAAATCTGGCCAGCAACTATAGAAACATTTTAATTATTGAAACTCAGTGCTAAATTAATGAGAAGTAGACTACATGCTTATCCCCAGTGGTGTAGTTCAGATGTTCAATACAAAACATGCATATGGGGTTTACACACTCCTATATGAAGAGGAGGATAGATTTTGAAGGGTCTGATCATTGTTATTGAGCATCTTTTTTTGTGGCATCACTGATATACTCATCAATTTCAATATTTATGTACCTCAATTAGAGATTTTAATACTGCAGCAAATATACATTTTTAATTGTACGTAACACAGCATTATCCCCCGCCCCCAAATTAAATCAAATAGCAACACTTACAGTGAGTCTGTATCCATAGGATCCTGAAAAATCTTACTTATCAAACACGTTTCCTCAAAAATATGTGCTGCTCCAAACAAAACTGTAATGACCAAACAAGTTCAAATAACATTTGGGGAAAGTATTTTGTGTTTGTATCATGGACTATGTTTTGCAGCTGTCTGTCCATTTGTTATCGACAGACAGTGATGGGACAGGAATAGTTGTGGGCTCCACTAGCAGCTGGCAAACGGTAACATTATGCCAACCTGAGGACAAAAACATACACAGGGCTTTACTTTCTATAAATATCACTGTTGTGATATCACTGTTGTTCTCGTTTAAGCAACCGGAGCAGAAATAATATTGTAATATTGCAAATCCTTACATGAGAAAGATGTATGCAGGTTTACACTCTTTGAAGGAAAGGTTCTACCTAGAACCATAAAGGCTTCTTCGGGTTACCCCTCCACAAAGAACCCTTTGGCAACCCTTTTTCCAAGAGTACAGTGCCAGCTGAGAGAGGTATGACAAGTAGTCAGATCTTGGGTGGTATGAGATATGATTTTTAGTGAGACATTGTTTCTAATCTCCATGATAGGGTCTGTCAGGCTGAGTCAGCCTATGGAACTTTCTAAGGGGCATCACCCCATTTTAACCCGAGACTTGGCACCGAGTTGTGTGCACTGATACTGATAGCCATTGACGATTGGCCACAGACCTCCTAAATCTGCTCACAGTCTAGACTGGTCATCCAATGAAACGGTGATGTTTTGATTTGACAACGGTGGCTGAAGCCTGAAAGATATGGAGGGCCGATGACCTGGGAAGTATTTCTACTTGGCGACATTGTGATAAAAGTGGTAGTGCACAAGCATAATTCATATCTTTAATAAATATCAGTCCAATGAAAATGACCAGTTTGATTAAATCAGATGTGATTAACAAAATCACAAGAATCATACCAAAACCACACACTTCAGTAGTGCTGCATTTTCACATGCTTCTGACTGGCTCATTCCCATACATCTAGTTCTGTGTAGCCTTTTTAACCCATGGGTGTCATCTGACTGCTTGATCCCTGGCTTTCTACTTCCTGATTGTATGGGCTCTGGTTATCTTCTAGTTTATGGTTCTTTGGTACCCTGCTTTCTAGATCTTCATGGTCTGGATAATTACTGTGTTCCTCCTGACCATCTGCTCTATGGTTGTCTGGCTCTGGGTGTTCTCTGGTGTGCTCCTTTTCCTCTGGACTGTTGCCGTCTAGCTGGCACCGGCTCATCCCGTTTAATACGATTTTACAATTTTCATGAAGTAATTATCAAAAGTGTAACACAAACCTGTCTGACAAGAGGTGCTCTGTGAACGGGCTTTCAGTGGGGACAGAGACATTGAGAAAGTCCGCCTCTAACTTCCCAGGAGGCTGGTCTGAATCCAGTGAGGTGTCCCTCTTTGCCTGTAAAAGTAAGGCAAAAGTATGCTTGCTGCACTCACCATTACAGTATATTTAACTTTGAATAAATGGGTAACAGAAACTTCAAGGCTTCTTACCTTGTTTGCTTCATATGTGAAAGAAGAGTTAAACAACTGAAGGCTCAAAGCATAGATGGCATGATGGAGGGCTTGCATGAAGCTTTCAGGCTTGGAACCTAATACAGGAAGTTGATTTGACATGATAAACCTACAGTGGGAGAACATCAACAACAAAGTTGTACAAAAAAAATCTGCTTAAAATGTGACCATGCTTCACAACATTATTTCTTATCTATTTACCTGAAGCAATAAAGGCCATGGACTGTAGGAGAGTGGCAATAAACTGTCCAACACTCTCAAGCTTTGCCTCACAGAGATACAGAATCTGATTGGTGGTGTCAAAATAAAAATTGCCCATTGCAGTGTGACACCACGCCCTCGTAGGCTGAGACAGGAACCATTTTGGCCAGAAGCAGCGTGACCGGGAGGGAAGATTTGAGTGTTGCACAGCAAAGCGCTGTGGGGAGAGGTTGTCCAGGGCAACGGGGATCAGGTGCACTGCTGGGTCCTCTCTGTTCTTGTCAGTACTGGCTGGAATACAAACTATAGTGTCAGAGGACATCATTTGTGTACTGTACAGGTCAGATACCCAGATAAACACTAAGATAGTCTTTTTGTGGCCTACTTTTCTGAGTGTCTTACTGAACAATTTCTGTATTATGAGGGCAATGACATTTTAATTGATTGGTATATCAATATTTATTAAAGTTTTTATAGAATGTAT
Organism: Oncorhynchus mykiss; assembly: GCF_057628025.1. Lineage (NCBI taxonomy): Eukaryota > Metazoa > Chordata > Actinopteri > Salmoniformes > Salmonidae > Oncorhynchus > Oncorhynchus mykiss. The sequence goes on from NC_143045.1 coordinate 2,387,261, forward strand.
GCGAATAAAAGTAATATGCAGCATTTATTGATGTACAGTATAATTGACCATAGCCCATGATGGGCACTCTAGTCAATATTGTGTTGGACTCGAGTCCGTCTCGAGTATCAGTTGTTATCTCCAACATTTCAATCAACAGTTACAGAGGATTATCTCTTATCTCAGAGAAGAGAAACATGGAGCTTTCGAGAGGTTCAAACTGTCCCTATCCTCTGTCTATACTGGATAGGTTCTAGAGGGACTCCTGTATCTCCTGCAGGGTCCTGGACAGAGGGGTCATGGCCACAAGTTTGGACAGGTCCTGCTCACTCAGACAGGGGGCTGTGCTCTGTAGGTGTACTAGTACAAAGAAATCAGAAGATAACTCAGAAATGAATACACAACACTACAATGTCCTATATGTGTGGGAGTAGTTGCATTCCCACTTCATAGGGCGATGCAAGTTGACAAAGTTTAAAAGTACTGCGTTGAAAAGTATTAAAGTCTTTCAGGTTCAATAAACAAAACCACTCTTCCTAAACGTGACCCAACTACGGTGTCCGTGTCTCCTCACTTCTTAACTTAACACTATCTACTGAATTCACAGTGGACCGAGGTTACAAATTCTCGCAATATGTCTGACTCTTCTATTCATTCCAATAAGAAGTTGTGTGGAAATATACTCACAGCTGGTGAATGAGTCTACAGGTGTAGATCAGGGGAAAAATGTGTACAGTGTCTGTATCCTACCTAGATCGTGAGGTGGTGGTCCTGTCTCATGGCTTGATGCAGGTTTGGTCATGTTGGAAAACTAAAAACGGAAATACTATGATGAGCTATTAGTCGATGAGTTAGAAACAACATCCACATCCCACATTCCTATAGATTCTCAAAGAAAATGTAAATACAACTTTGCCGATGATTGGCGGTGGTCCTCGGTAGCTCAGTTGGTGGAGCATGGCACCTGCATTGCCAAGATAGTTGGTTAGATTCCCTGGACATATGTAAAAAATGTATGGACTCATGACTACGTAGCTTTGGATAAAAGTGTCTGCTAAATAGCACATATTATGGGTCGGACCCCCCCCCCCCCCCCCCATTGCCTCCAGAACAGCCGGAATTCTGGCAACATTACAAGGCAACATTGCTCAACTGGTATCAAGGGATCTAACGTGTGCCAGGAAATCATTCCCAACATCAATACACCACCGCCGTTGACGCCAGGCATGAACTCCTACTGCTTACACCAAATTCTGACTCTGCCGTCAGCATGACGCAATAAGAACCGGGATTTGTCAGGCCAGGCAATGTTTTTTTCCACTCCTCAATTGTCCAGCTTTGGTGATCGCGTGCCCACTGGAGCAGCTTCTTCTTGTTTTTAGCTGATAGAAGTGCAAGCCGGCGTGGTCGTCTGCTGCAATAACCCATCCGGGACAAGAACCGACGAGTTGTGTGTTCCTGAGATGCCTTTCTGCACACCACTGTTGTACTGCGACCGCAGGACTGCGCTTAAAGAATGTTTTTTTGTTTGTTGCACCATTCTCTGTAAACCCTAGACACTGTTGTGCGTGAAAAGCCCAGGAGACCGGCCATTTCTGAGATACTAGGACCGGCACACCTGGCACCGATGATCACACCATGCTCAAAGTCTCTCGTTTTGCTTTATATCGCAAGCCACTGCCACAGAATGAATGACATAATTCAGTCTTACCTTGTGTTGATTGGAAATGTCCATCCCAGTCTGCATCAGTATTGGTGTATGGATCATTCTGCAAGGCATCACGTTTCAACAGCTCTTTCAACAGACTCAACATGTTGGGTTCCATTTTCTCCAGAACATCCTAATAAAACATAAAACCACTAGTTACACTGTTCAAAGTACTGATAGGTCTGATATATGTTTATGTTCTTTTACTTTGCAGATTTGAGGAGGACTATTAAGTTAAAATACAACTTGAAATAATGTAATATATTTCATCTGTGTTAAATTGAACATGGCTGTTGCAATGGAACCAATAGAAGAGTCCCAAAAGTGCAAAACTTGCTCACTTGGCCTTCCAGGCAGGTAAAGTATTTGAAAGGTTTCAAATAGTAGTGGAACTCAGGTCCCTTACTTTCTCCCGTCCAATTATGCCATATTTTGCGTACCCTCTGGGCATCTGTCTGTTGGCAGATATTTTGGTAGAACTCTTGGGTGTCCTTGCGGTGCCTGGCCAGCTGGGATGCCAAATGCAGCTTCTGATCCTCCAGCTTGTAGAAAATAATTTTCACGTTGAGTTGCTCCAGCTCAAACTTTCCAGTCATGATTCCTTGGGAAGCATTGGTGGAGAAAGTGGATAATAATATTAACTTCAAATGCCAATGCAAGACTACTGATCATGTCATTGATAGAAATAACCTCACTTGTACATTATCATGGCTTAGCTGTGTTGTCATTCTAGAGGTGAATTTGCGTATAAAATGGAAAATTGATACCAAAATGGAAATGGCAGAGCAAAATACTCCTGAACCTATTACCCATTGTATTTCAGTGTCTATGATATGTGGGATATGTGGGTATAATAAAAAACGTTAACTATTCATCGAGTGGGGGAAATAATATTGTACATGGCTGTATACAGTTGTAGTCGGAAGTTTACATACACTTAGGTTGGAGTCATTAAAACACGTTTTTCAACCACTCCACAAATTTCTTGTTAACAAACTATAGTTTTGGAAAGTCGGCAAGGACATCTACTTTGTGCATGACACAAGTCATTTTTCCAACAATTGTTTACAGACAGATGATTTTACTTATAATTCACTGTATCACAATTCCAGCAGGTCAGAAGTGTACATACACTAAGTGTCACGCCCTGACCTTAGAGCTTTTTATGTCTCTATTTTGGTTTGGTCAGGCTGGGATTTGGGTGGGCATTCTATGTTCCTTTTTCTATGTTTTTTGTATTGCTTTGTTTTGGCCGGGTATGGTTCTCAATCAGGGATGGCTGTCTATCATTGTCTCTGATTGGGAACCATACTTAGGTAGCCTTTTCCCCACAGGTTTTTTGTGGGTAGTTAATTTCTGTTTAGTGTTTTCACCTTACAGGACTGTTTCGATTATTCTCTTGTTGATTTTCATTATAGTGTTCAGTTTTAATAAAACAAGCATGAACACTTACTACGCTGCGCTTTGGTCCGATGATTCCTCTTCTTCAGACGACGAATACCGTTACACTAAGTTGACTGTGCCTTTAAACAGCTTGGGAAATTCCAGAAAATTATGTCATGGCTTTAGAAGCTTCTGATAAACTAATTGACATAATTTGAGTCAATTGGAGGTGTACCTGTGGATGTATTTCAAGGTCTACCTTCAAACTCAGTGCCTCTTTGCTTGACATCATGGGAAAATCAAAAGAAATCAGCCAAATTGTAGACCTCCACAAGTCTGGTTCATCCTTGGGAACAATTTACAAACGCCTGAAGGTACCACGTTCATCTGTACAAACAATAGTACGCAAGTATAAACACCATGGGACCACGCAGCCGTCATTCCTCTCAGGAAGGAGACGCGTTCTGTCTCCTAGAGATGAACGTACTTTGGTGCGAAAAGTACAAACCAATCCCAGAACAACAGCAAAGGATCTTGTGAAGATGTTGGAGGTACAAAAGTATCTATATCCACAGTAAAACGAGTCCCATATCGACATAACCTGAAAGGCTGATCAGCAAGGAAGAAGCCACTGCTCCAAAACCGCCATAAAAAAGCCTGATTACGGTTTGCAACTGCACATGGGGACAATGATCGTCCTTTTTGGAGAAATGTCCCCTGGTCTGATGAAACAAAAATATAACTGTTTGCACATAATGACCATCGTTATGTTTGGAGGAAAAAGGGGGAGGCTTGCAAGCCGAAGAACACCATCCCAACCGTGTAGCACGGGAGTGGCAGCATCATGTTGTGGGGGTGCTTTTCTGCAGGAGGGACTGGTGCACTTCACAAAATAGATGGCATCATGAGGTAGGACAATTATGTGGATATATTGAAGCAACATCTCAAATCATCAGTCAGGAAGTTAAAGCTTGGTCACACATGGGTCTTCCAAATGGACAATGACTCCAAGCATACTTCCAAAGTTGTGGCAAAATGGCTTAAGGACAACAAATTCAAGGTATTGGAGTGGCCATCACAAAGCCCTGACCTCAATCCTATAGAAGATCTGTGGGAAGAACTGAAAAGCATGTGCGAGCAAGGAGGCCTACAAACATGACTCACTTACACCAGCTCTGTCAGGAGGAATGGGCCAAAATTCACCCAACTTATTGTGAGAAGCTTGTGGAAGGCTACCCGAAACGTTTGACCCAAGTTAAACAATTTTAAAGGCAATGCTACCAAATACTAATTGAGTGTATGTAAACTTCTAACCCACTGGGAATGTGATGAAAGAAATGAAAGCTGAAATAAATCATTCTCTACTATTATTCTGACATTTCACATTCTTAAAATAAAGCGGTGATCCTATCTGACCTAAGACAGGGATTTTTTACTAGGATTAAATGTCAGGAATTGTGAAAAACTGAGTTGAAATGTATTTGGCTAAGGTGTATGTAAACTTCAGACTTCAACTGTATGTACTGCACCATGCATGGGTGGTTGTGAAATTGCGGTGTAGACGGGGATTAACCCATCATGACTATGAACCTATCATCATTAAGGCAGTGAGTAATTTAACTGAGTTAGTCACCTCCTCCACGGTAGACTGCAGGCTCCTCAGCCCCATCTCGCACTCCCCTGCAGCCCAGGCCATTCAGGCTGAGACAAAAACAAAAGAAAGAAGTCAATAATTGTAGATAGTGGCTTTTCAAAAGGAGCTTTTCAGAGAGGAGTTTCACTTGCACAGCAAGGTGTCCCTGGTCAGATGGATGGATTTAGAAAAACAACAGCCCTGTTGCATGACGCACCTGAAGACTTCTCAGCCATGCTCACTATCATAATTGTATGGGTAATACCACAGGACTGCTGATTTCTAAGGGACATGCTGCAGTGGAAATAAAATACACCTCTGAAAATACAATTCAGAGAACCCATTATCTGCCATGATTGAATTCTGACCAGAGAGCTGTTAGTAGAGCCATTCCCTGCTATCTACCAACTCTCAATCATAACTGTGGTAAGATCAGATGTCAGATAAATGGCTGGCACACTTCCTGAAAGCTATTAGCCAAGCTAATAAAAGCTAATAGAATAAACCAGTATTGATCGTTTCTCCACTGTAGATGTATTCCACTGGAGCAGTGGTTCCCAAACTTGTTATAGTCCCGTACCCCTTCAGCGGCGCACCCCCTCTAGCACCAGGGTCAGCACAATCTCGAATATATATTTTTTGCCATCATTGTAAGCCTGCCACACACACACTATACAAAACATAAGAATTAGTGTGAGTTTGTGTCACAACCCGGCTGGTGGGAACTGACAAGGTGCTCTTATAGGACCAGGGCACAAATAATAATATAATAATAATAAATAGTTTTGCTCTTTATTTAGCCATCTTACATATAGAACCTTATTTGTGCATCGGAAATTGTGAATATCTCACCACAGAATAATGAGAAGGGTGTGTTTGAATGAATGCACATAACTCTACAATGTTGGATTGTACTGGAGAGAGACGCAGTCTTAAATAATTTTCCACACAGTCTGTGCCTGTATTTAGTTTCCATGCTAGTGAGGGCCGAGAATCCACTCTCACATAGGTACGTGGTTGCAAAGGCTTAGCAGTGCGATTTGCCAAGGCAGGATACTCTGCATGCAGCTCAATCCACAAATCTGGCAGTGGCTTCTGATTCAATTCAATTTTCACAGAACCGCTTGTTGCAATTTCGATGGGGCTCTCTTGCTCAGATATCAGTAAGTGGACTGGAGGCAGGGAATGAAAAGGATAAAAAATTAAGTTGTTTGTGTCATCCATTTTGGGAAAATACCTACTTAATTGCGCACCCAAATCACTCAGGTGCTTCGCTATTTCACATTTGACATTGTCCGTAAGCTTGAGTTCCTCTACACACAAAAAAATCATACAAAGACCTATGTCCTGTCCTTGTTAATGCAGACAGGGAAGAGCTCCAACTTCTTAATCATGGCCTCAATTTTGTCCCGCACATTGAATATAGTTGTGGAGAGTCCCTCTAATCCTAGATATAGCAAGCCACAAAATTGTACCTCTTCTGGATCCAGTTAGAACCCCTTTGGTTCCAGGTAGAACCCTTTTGGATTCCATATAGAACCATCTGTGGTAAGGGTTCTACATTCCACCCAAAATGGTTCTACATGGAACCAAAGGGGTTCTAACTGGAACCAAAAGGGGTTCTTCAAAGGGTTCTCCTGTGGGGGCAGCCGAAGAACCTTTCAAGGTTCTAGATAGCAACTGTTTTTCTAAGAGTGTATATAGTGCACTACTTTCTCCCAGAGCCCATTCACATTTTGTACTTCTCTGTCTCAGAGAACATGTGGGCATATACCGTACAGTGGGGCAAAAAAATATTTAGTCAGCCACCAATTGTGCAAGTTCTCCCACTTAAAAATTTTCATCATAGGTACACTTCAACTATGACAGAAAAAATGAGATTTATTTTCTCCAGAAAATCACATTGTAGGATTTTTTTTATGAATTTCTTTGCAAATTATGGTGGAAAATAAGTATTTGGTCAATAACAAAAGTTTATCTCAATACTTTGTTATATACCTTTTATTGGCAATGACAGAGGTCAAATGTTTTCTGCAAGTCTTCACAAGGTTTTCACAAACTGTTGCAGGTATTTTGGCCCATTCCTCCATGCAGATCTCCTCTAGCAGTGATGTTTTGGGGCTGTTCCTGGGCAACACGGACTTTCAAATCCCTCCAAAGATTTTCTATGGGGTTGAGATCTGGAGACTGGCTCGGCCACTCCAGGACCTTGAAATGCTTCTTACGAAGCCACTCCTTCATTGCCCGGGCGGTGTGTTTGGGATCATTGTCATGCTGAAAGACCCAGCCACGTTTCATCTTCAATGCCCTTGCTGATGGAAGGAAGTTTTCGCTCAAAATCTCACGATACATGGCCCCATTCATTCTTTCCTTTACACGGATCAGTCGTCCTGGTCCCTTTGCAGAAAAACAGCCCCAAAGCATGATGTTTCCAACCCCATGCTTCACAGTAGGTATGGTGTTCTTTGGATGCAACTCAGCATTCTTTGTCCTCCAAACACGACGAGTTGAGTTTTTACCAAAAAGTTATATTTTGGTTTCATCTGACCATATGACATTCTCCCAATCTTCTTCTGGATAATCCAAATGTTCTCTAGCAAACTTCAGACGGGCCTGGACATGTACTGGCTTAAGCAGGGGGACATGTCTGGCGCTGCAGGATTTGAGTCCCTGGCGCCGTAGTGTGTTACTGATACCATCAGGCTTTGTTACTTTGGTCCCAGCTCTCTGCAGGTCATTCACTAGGTCCCTCCGTGTGGTTCTGGGATTTTTGCTCACCGTTCTTGTGAACATTTTGACCCCACGGGGTGAGATCTTGCGTGGAGCCCCAGATCGAGGGAGATTATCAGTGGTCTTGTATGTCTTCCATTTCCTAATCATTGCTCCCACAGTTGATTTCTTCAAACCAAGCTGCTTACCTATTGCAGATTCAATCTTCCCAGCCTGGTGCAGGTCTACAATTTTGTTTCTGGTGTCCTTTGACAGCTCTTTGGTATTGGCCATAGTGGAGTTTGGAGTGTGACTGTTTGAGGTTGTGGACAGGTGTCTTTTATACTGATAAAAAGTTCAAACAGGTGCCATTAATACAGGTAACGAGTGGAGGACAGAGGAGCCTCTTAAAGAAGAAATTACAGGTCTGTGAGAACCAGAAATATTGCTTGTTTGTAGGTGACCAAATACTTATTTTCCACCATAATTTGCAAATAAATTCATAAAAAATCCTACAATGTGATTTTCTGGATTTTTTTTCCTCATTTTGTCTGTCATAGTTGAAGTGTACCTATGATGAAAATTACAGGCCTCTCATCATTTTAAGTGGGAGAACTTGCACAATTGGTGGCTGACTAAATACTTTTTTGCCCCACTCTATATGGTAAAAGAAGTCTGAAACGGCATCTTATTCCCTATTGTGAGCGGACCAAGTAATTGGGCGTCACTCTAAAGCGGGAAGGTGGAAAAAACGAGTCAGGAGTAGGTTTTCTTGATTGAACACAGTTCTCTATTGAGGGCATTTGGTCAACACAAACACTCCAACATAATCAATGAAAATCTTCCAAGGAAAAACATACATCTTCTTCTCCAGATGAAACAGGAACACAATATGATTATCTTTAAACTACAACAAAAAGTCACGGGATTGTCACCGTCTTAGTGGTTCTTCCTGGATAGCTCCTCTCTCTCGGTGGCCATCTTCCAGAGATAGTTTTCCCCTCTCCTCTCTGCTGGTTCCATTCTCTCTCTTATAGGGGAAGGAGAGTATGTCATTAGTACCGTCAGCTGTGCTTAATTGCCTCTGGTTACCTTGTCTCCCATGCCTTGTTGGGCTACTATCCATGAGCCCAGCCTGCCCTCTGGTGGTCCTTCCACATACCTTCCCCCCCAGGACCGAACCGAAGGATCGGGCGCCAGACGCACCGTCTTGGTCGCGTCGGGACAGCGCATCTGCATTCCCGTTCCTCGATCTGGCCCTGTGGATGACATGGAAAGAGAATGGTTGTAAAAAAAAAAAAAAACATTTGGCTATTCTGTTGTTATTGTTTCTCTTACCAGCCATCCACGTGAGGGGTGCATGGTCAGTAACTAATGCAAACCTCCGACCCAGTAGGTAGTACCGGAGATAATCGAGGGCCCACTTGATGGCTAAGGCCTCTTTCTCTACGGTCGCATACCTCTGTTCCCGATCGCTGAGCTTCCTACTAAATGAAGAGAATCGGCTTCTCTGCTTCACCTTTACCCTGAGCTAGTACGGCCCCGAGCCCTGTATCCGAGGTGTCGACCTGCACAATGAACTCTTGTGAGAAGTCTGGAGCCTGTAGAACGGGATCAGAACACAGGCCATCTTTTAGCAATTGAAAGGCCTCTTCCGTCTCGTCTTTCCACTCTACCTGGTTTGGCAGGTTTTTCCTGATGAGGTTTGTGAGGGGGTTGGCAATGGTTGCATATCCCGGGATAAAACGGCGATAATATCCTGTTATCCCTAAGAAGGCCCGAACGTCTCGCTTGGTCCGGGGTCGAGGCCAGTCACGAATTGCCCTGGTCTTCTCTGCTTGTGGGCGTATTTTCCCATTCCCCACGGTGTACCCCAGGTATTCCGCTTCGGACAGGCCCAGGCAGCATTTATTTGGATTGGCTGTCAACCCTGTGGCTTCCAAACTCACGAGCACCGCCCGTAATTGCAGGAGGTGACTATCCCAGTCCTCGCTGTGGATGACCACATCGTCTATGTACGGCGCTGCATACTCTTGATGGGGCCGTAGAATGGCATCCATGAGGCGTTGGAAAGTTGCAGCGGCACCATGCAGTCCGAAGGGCATCCTCACATACTGGAAAAGCCCCTCTGAGGTGGCGAAGGCAGTCTTTGGGCGATCCTCCGGAGCCACCGGCACTTGCCAATATCCCTTTGTCAAATCCAGGGTAGTGATGAACTTGGCCTTTCCTAAGCGCTCCAAGAGTTCATCCACGCGGGGCATGGGATACGCATCAAATGTAGAGATGGCATTCACGCCCCTAAAGTTGTTGCAGAGTCTCATACTACCATCGGATTTGGGGACCAGGACTATGGGACTGTACCACTCACTCGTCGATGGCTCGATCACGCCCATCCTCAACATCTCCCTCACCTTTTTCTTAGCGATGACTCGGCGAGCCTCAGGAATCCTGTAAGGGGGATATGCACCTTCTTGCCGGGTTCAGTGTGGATATGGTGGAACAGGACATCTGTTTGTCCTGGGAATGGAGAGAATATTCGACCGATGTTCATAATCAGCTTGTCTAGCTGTCTTGACTGCTCCGGTAGGAGAGTTTGGCCACGGCGCACCTGTGGTAGAGCCTCCTCTTTTCCTTTGCCCTCCAGGGCCATCAAAGCCACCTCCTCCTCTCGTCCATGGTACGTCTTCAGCAGGTTTATGTGATAGAGTTGGACCTTCTTCCTCCTGTCAGGTTGCTTGATGAGGTAATTGACCGGTGAGACCCTTTTCATTACCTCGTAGGGCCCCCTCCACTGCGCCAGCAAGCGATGTTCGGCCGTGGGCACAATCACCATCACTTTCTCTCCCACGGTGAACTCACGGGGGGTCGCGGACTTATCATAGGCCCGGCCTTGGGTCCTTTGGGCCTTCTCCATATGCTCCGTGACTATGGGCCACACTGCTGACAGGCGGTCTCTCATCAGGGTAACGTGTTCTATTGTGGATCGAAAGGGGCATGGTTAGGTCTCCCAGGTCTCCTTGGCTAAGTCGAGGATTCCTCGACAGGGTCTGCCATAGAGCAATTCAAACGGAGAGAATCCAATGGATGCCTGGGGTACTTCTCGCAGGGCAAACATTAAGTGTGGGAGAAGCATGTCCCAGTTTTTCCCGTCTCGGGACACCACTCTTCTCAACATGCTTTTAATCGTTTTGTTCAAGCGTTCACACAACCCGTCTGTTTGAGGGTGGAATATGCTTGTACGTATCTGTTGAACCTGATATAACCGACACAAGTCCTTCATCAACCGGGACATGAACGGGGTTCCTTGATCGGTTAAGATTGTCTTGGGGAGACCCACACGAGAGAACATCAGGACTAACTCCTTGGAAATTCCCTTTGACGACATGTTACGCAGGGGTATGGCCTCCGGGAACTTGGTAGCGTAATCTATAACCACTAGGATGTACTCGTGTCCTCTGGCGGATTTTGGGAGGGGTCCTACGAGGTCCATAGCTATGCGTTCAAAGGGAGTCTCTATGATGGGGAGAGGAATCAAAGGGTTATGTAGGTGTGGCCGTGGAGCTGTACGTTGACATTGATCACACGTCCTACAATACCTGGCCACATCCCGGGTGACCCAGGGCCAATAGAATCTCTGCATGATTCTGTATTAGTCTTGTCTCGTGCCAGGTGTCCTCCTAGGACGTGGGAATGGGCTAACTGTAGAACTGTATCCCTGTATGGTCTAGGCACCATTAGTAATTCCTGGTTTTCCCCCCTTCGTCGTACGACCCAGTATAAGAGACCCCGCCTGATTGCATAGTAAGGAAGAGGGGGCTCGCCTGATCCGTCGACGTTCCTCCCGTTGATCACCTTCACCTTCCTCATGGCCTCCCTTAGGTCTGGGTCTCTATGCTGCGAGGTGCCGAACTGTCCCTTTAATTCCTGGGGCAGGTCGACCTCGGTAGAGGGATGTGGAGGTTGTTCCCCATCCCCATCAGGGGTGACCGAGGAGAATCCCTTCCAGGTTCCCTCCTCGGATGGAGCTTCAAATATATCCCTTAGCGCCTGGTTGCTCCTTCCTTCCTGCGTTGTGTATAACCCTTCACATGTGTCTTCATCGGTGGTTTCCTGGAATATCTGTCGTAAACGTTGGGTCGCTATTTCTTCCTCTGCTGCAGAGGACGAGGACGCGGCTACGTCTCCTTGTAGGACTACTACCTCGGGCTTGGATTTTCTCTTCTTTCCTGTCCCTCTTCTTCCCGTGCATAACGTCATCTGCCGAAGCTCCTTATATAGGGGACAGTCTCTCCCGATCAATATTGGCACCTTCAGCTGGGGCACTTTCCCTGCCCTGACTGTACACCTTCCTTTTGGAGTGAGAATAGGCAGATTCACAGTGGGGTAATAGTGGGTGTCTCCATGGATACAAGATACGGCTACTTTGTCTGGTAGCAGTGTTGCGGAGGTCACCATCCGCTCCTCTACTACGTAACCATACTTCCCGAGTCGAGAATTGCTACCACATCTTGTCCTTCGACTCGAACCGGAATCTCTGAGGCTGGGGCTATCTCTGCTAACCAACAGTGTTGCATCCTGTCCCCTCAAAACGGGATGTGTGGGGGTAGGCAGTGATGACTCCGTGACCATGGGCTCATCCTTGCTAGGACATTGTGGGACATAATGGTCGGGAGACTGACATTTATAACACCGACCCTGCTGTGTGGTGACTGACTTCTCCCACCTCTGGGGGGAGGCTTGGACGTTTCGGTGGCGGGCGCGCCGGGGTGAGTCGTGGTACGGGATTGGAAGACTCCTTCCGTTCCTCCTTGTCACTTTTTAACAACTCCCCTGTAGACCGATATGTTTCCACCGCCTGGGCTATGTCGTCGGCTGACAACGGGTTGGCTTGCCCCACCACCCTTTTTAAGTCACTGGGTAATTCTCTCAATATCTTGTCCACTACGAGAGTCTCTATCACATGTCCTAGTCCCTTTCCAGGTTCTAGCCACTGTTTCGTCAGTCGTACTAATGCGAAGATCTGGGCACAGACGGGTTGATCAGCTGTATAGGTCCATTGATGGAACTTTACAGCCCTATCTCTGGCAGTCAGCTGTTACCGGGACAGGATCTCGGTTTTTAGTCGCCCATAGTCCGCAGCTTCGCGGGAATCCAGGTCAAAATAGGCTTCCTGAGCCACCCCGGTCAAAAGAGGGGCTAATGCGCTCGCCCATTCTGTGGGCGGCCACTCTTCCAAGGTGGCCGTCCTTTCGAAGGTCATGAGGAAGGCCTCAATATCATCCTCCTTGGAGAGACGAGGTAAGATGGCGTGAGCAGCCGCTCTTGGCTTAACTCTAGGTTCTTCTCATCGGCTCAGCTGTTGTTGCAGGAGTTCTATGGTTGTCTGCTGTGCCGTGATCAATTGTTGTAGTAGGGCGTTATCCATCATTCTGGAATGGTTTTCTTGATTGAACACAGTTCTCTATTGAGGGCATTTGGTCAACACAAACACTCCAACATAATCAATGAAAATCTTCCAAGGAAAAACATACATCTTCTTCTCCAGATGAAACAGGAACACAATATGATTATCTTTAAACTACAACAAAAAGTCACGGGATTGTCACCGTCTTAGTGGTTCTGCCTGGATAGCTCCTCTCTCTCGGTGGCCATCTTCCAGAGATAGTTTTCCCCTCTCCTCTCTGCTGGTTCCATTCTCTCTCTTATAGGGGAAGGAGTGTCATGTACTGTCATGTTGTGTCTTGTCTCTGTCCTTTCCCTTCACTCTGTCTCCCTCTGCTGGTCGTTGTTAGGTTACCTTTTCTCCCCCTCTTTCCCCCAGCTGTGCCTTGTCTCCTCCTAACCACCTCGTCACCCCTTTTCCCACCTGTTCCCTTTTTCCCTCTGATTAGGTCCCTATATCTCTCTCTGTTTCTGCTCCTGTCCTTGTCGGATTCTTGTTTGTTGTGTTTCATGCCTGAACCAGACTGTCGTCATGTTTGCTGTAGCCTTGTCTTGTCCTGTCGGAATCTGCCGGTCCGTCTGAGCCTACCTATGTTTGGTAATTAAAGAGCTCTGTTTAAGTTAATTCGCTTTTGGGTCCTCATTCACGCACCGTAACAGAAGAATCCGACCAAGAATGGACCCAGCGACTTCGGATCCTCTCCACTCAGCCGTCGGGATCCAGGGAGCGATGGTAGGCAAACACGAGCAGGAATTGTCTGCTGCTCGACATGCCGTTGAGACCCTGGCCACCCAAGTCTCCAACCTCACAGAACAGGTTCACCATCTCCGCCTCGATCCACCGGCCACTTCCAGGGCTTTCGAATCTCCGGAGCCCAGAATCAATAACCCGCCGTGTTACTCTGGGGAGCCCACTGAATGCCGCTCGTTCCTCACCCAGTGTGATATTGTGTTTTCTCTCCAGCCCTACACTTTCTCCAGGAGCACTGCTCGTGTCGCCTACGTCATATCTCTCCTTATTGGACGGGCTCGTGAGTGGGGCACGGCAATCTGGGAGGCAAGGGCTGAGTGTACTAACCAGTATCAGGACTTTAAGGAGGAGATGATACGGGTTTTTGATCGATCTGTTTTTGGGGAGGAGGCTTCCAGGGCCCTGTCTTCCCTATGTCAAGGTAATCGATCCATAACAGACTACTCTATTGAGTTTCGCACTCTTGCTGCCTCCAGTGGCTGGAACGAGCCGGCTTTGCTCGCTCGTTTTCTGGAGGGTCTCCGCGCAGAGGTAAAGGATGAGATTCTCTCCCGGGAGGTTCCTTCCAGCGTGGATTCCTTGATTGAACTCGCTATTCGCATTGAGCGACGGGTTGATCTTCGTCACCGAGCTCGTGGAAAGGAGCTCGCGTTCTCCGTTGCCCCCCTCTCCGCATCACTACCATCTTCCTCTGCCGGCTCGGGTGCTGAGCCCATGCAGCTGGGAGGTATCCGCATCTCGACTAAGGAGAGGGAACGGAGAATCACCAACCGCCTCTGTCTCTATTGCGGTTCCGCTGGTCATTTTGTCACTTCATGTCCAGTAAAAGGCCAGAGCTCATCAGTAAGCGGAGGGCTACTGGTGAGCGCTACTACTCCTGTCTCTCCTTCAAGATCCTGCACTACCTTGTCGGTCCATCTACGCTGGACCGGTTCGTCAGCTTCCTGCAGTGCCTTAATAGACTCTGGGGCGGAGGGCTGTTTTATGGACGAGACCTGGGCTCGGGAACATGACATTCCTCTCAGACAGTTAAAGGAGCCCACGGCCTTGTTCGCCCTGGATGGTAGTCCTCTCCCAAGGATTCAGCGTGAGACGCTACCTTTAACCCTCACTGTTTCTGGTAATCATAGTGAAACCATTTCTTTTTTAATTTTTCGTTCACCTTTTACACCTGTTGTTTTGGGCCATCCCTGGCTAGTTTGTCATAATCCTTCCATTAATTGGTCTAGTAATTCTATCCTCTCCTGGAACGTCTCTTGTCATGTGAAATGTTTAATGTCTGCTATCCCTCCTGTTTCCTCTGTCTCTTCTTCACAGGAGGAGCCTGGTGATTTGACAGGGGTGCCGGAGGAATATCACGATCTGCGCACGGTGTTCAGTCGGTCCAGGGCCACCTCTCTTCCTCCACACCGGTCGTATGATTGTAGTATTGATCTCCTTCCGGGAACCACCCCCCCCCCGGGGTAGACTATACTCTCTGTCGGCTCCCGAACGTAAGGCTCTCGAAGATTATTTGTCTGTAGCTCTTGACGCCGGTACCATAGTCCCCTCCTCCTCTCCCGCCGGAGCGGGGTTTTTTTTTGTCAAGAAGAAGGACGGGTCTCTGCGCCCCTGCATAGATTATCGAGGGCTGAATGACATAACAGTGAAGAATCGTTATCCGCTTCCTCTTATGTCTTCAGCCTTCGAGATCCTGCAGGGAGCCAGGTTTTTCACTAAGTTGGACCTTCGTAACGCTTACCATCTCGTGCGCATCAGGGAGGGGGACGAGTGGAAGACGGCGTTTAACACTCCGTTAGGGCACTTTGAATACTGGGTTCTTCCTTTCGGCCTCGCTAACGCTCCAGCTGTCTTTCAGGCATTAGTCAATGATGTCCTGAGAGACATGCTGAACATCTTTGTTTTCGTTTACCTTGACGATATCCTGATTTTTTCACCGTCACTCCAGATTCATGTTCAGCACGTTCGACGTGTCCTCCAGCGCCTTTTAGAGAATTGTCTTTTTGTGAAGGCTGAGAAGTGCACTTTTCATGCCTCCTCCGTCACATTTCTCGGTTCTGTTATTTCCGCTGAAGGCATTAAGATGGATCCCGCTAAGGTCCAAGCTGTCATTGATTGGCCCGTCCCTAAGTCACGCGTCGAGCTGCAGCGCTTTCTCGGCTTCGAACTTCTATCGTCGTTTCATCCGTAATTTCGGTCAGGTGGCAGCTCCTCTCACAGCCCTTACTTCTGTCAAGACGTGCTTTAAGTGGTCCGTTTCCGCCCAGGGAGCTTTTGATCTCCTCAAGAATCGTTTTACATCCGCTCCTATCCTTGTTACACCTGACGTCTCTAGACAGTTCGTTGTCGAGGTTGACGCGTCAGAGGTGGGCGTGGGAGCCATTCTTTCTCAGCGCTCCCTCTCTGACGACAAGGTCCACCCATGCGCGTATTTTTCTCATCGCCTGTCGCCGTCGGAACGTAACTATGATGTGGGTAACCGCGAACTGCTCGCCATCCGGTTAGCCCTAGGCGAATGGCGACAGTGGTTGGAGGGGGCGACCGTTCCTTTTGTCGTTTGGACTGACCATAGGAACCTTGAGTACATCCGTTCTGCCAAACGACTTAATGCGCGTCAGGCGCGTTGGGCGCTGTTTTTCGCTCGTTTCGAGTTCGTGATTTCTTATCGTCCGGGCTCTAAGAACACCAAGCCTGATGCTTTGTCTCGTCTCTTCAGTTCTTCAGTAGCCTCCACTGACCCCGAGGGGATTCTCCCTGAGGGGCGTGTTGTCGGGTTGACTGTCTGGGGAATTGAGAGGCAGGTAAAGCAAGCGCTCACTCACACTCCGTCGCCGCGCGCTTGTCCTAGGAACCTTCTTTTCGTTCCCGTTCCTACTCGTCTGGCCGTTGTTCAGTGGGCTCACTCTGCCAAGTTAGCCGGCCACCCTGGCGTTCGGGGTACGCTTGCTTCCATTCGCCAGCGTTTTTGGTGGCCCACCCGGGAGCATGACACGCGTCGTTTCGTGGCTGCATGTTCGGTCTGCGCGCAGACTAAGTCCGGTAACTCTCCTCCTGCCGGCCGTCTCAGGCCGCTTCCTATTCCCTCTCGACCGTGGTCTCACATCGCCTTAGATTTTGTCACCGGACTGCCTTCGTCAGCGGGGAAGACTGTTATTCTTACGGTTGTCGATAGGTTCTCTAAGGCGGCTCATTTCATTCCCCTTGCTAAGCTTCCTTCTGCTAAAGAGACGGCACAAATCATCATCGAGAATGTTTTCAGAATTCATGGCCTTCCGTCAGACGTCGTTTCGGACAGAGGTCCGCAATTCACGTCTCAATTTTGGAGGGAGTTTTGCCGTTTGATTGGGGCTTCCGTCAGTCTCTCTTCCGGCTTTCACCCCAGTCTAACGGTCAAGCAGAACGGGCCAATCAGACTATTGGTCGCATCTTACGCAGTCTTTCTTTTCGCAACCCTGCGTCTTGGTCAGAACAGCTCCCCTGGGCAGAATACGCCCACAACTCGCTTCCTTCGTCTGCGACCGGGCTATCTCCTTTTCAGAGTAGCCTCGGGTACCAGCCTCCGCTGTTCTCATCTCAGTTCGCCGAGTCCAGCGTCCCCTCCGCTCAGGCTTTTGTCCAACGTTGCGAGCGCACCTGGAAGAGGGTCAGGTCTGCACTTTGCCGTTATAGGACGCAGACTGTGAGGGCTGCTAATAAGCGTAGAACTAAGAGTCCTAGATATTGTCGCGGTCAGAGAGTTTGGCTCTCCACTCAGAACCTTCCCCTTAAGACGGCTTCTCGCAAGTTGACCCCGCGGTTCATTGGTCCGTTCCGTATTTCTCGGGTCATTAATCCTGTCGCAGTTCGACTTCTTCTTCCGCGATACCTTCGTCGCGTCCACCCGGTCTTCCATGTCTCCTGCATCAAGCCCGTCCTTCGCGCCCCCGCTCGTCTTCCCCCCCCCCCCCCCCATCCTTGTCGAGGGCGCACCCATCTACAGGGTCCGTAGAATTTTGGACATGCGTCCTCGGGGCCGTGGTCACCAGTACCTCGTAGATTGGGAGGGGTACGGTCCTGAGGAGAGGAGTTGGGTTCCCTCTTGGGACGTGCTGGACCGTGCGCTGATCGAGGATTTCCTCCGTTGCCGCCAGGTTTCCTCCTCGAGTGCGCCAGGAGGCGCTCGGTGAGTGGGGGGGTACTGTCATGTACTGTCATGTTGTGTCTTGTCTCTGTCCTTTCCCTTCACCCTGTCTCCCTCTGCTGGTCGTTGTTAGGTTACCTTTTCTCCCCCTCTTTCCCCCAGCTGTGCCTTGTCTCCTCCTAACCACCTCGTCACCCCTTTTCCCACCTGTTCCCTTTTTCCCTCTGATTAGGTCCCTATATCTCTCTCTGTTTCTGCTCCTGTCCTTGTCGGATTCTTGTTTGTTGTGTTTCATGCCTGAACCAGACTGTCGTCATGTTTGCTGTAGCCTTGTCTTGTCCTGTCGGAATCTGCCGGTCCGTCTGAGCCTACCTATGTTTGGTAATTAAAGAGCTCTGTTTAAGTTAATTCGCTTTTGGGTCCTCATTCACGCACCGTAACAAGGAGAGTATGTCATTAGTACCGTCAGCTGTGCTTAATTGCCTCTGGTTACCTTGTCTCCCATGCCTTGTTGGGCTACTATCCATGAGCCCAGCCTGCCCTCTGGTGTTCCTTCCACACTATATAGTGGACAATTTATTCTATAATATAGTAGCCATATCTAGGAAAACCCGGCTGGGCCTAATATGGTGTAAAAGAGGTCATACAATAAGTTTGTAGTAATTCCTATGTTGTTGATGAATATTTGTTGGTCCATGGTGTGTAATGATGAGCAAACAGACGCTGCACTTGACACATTTATGAAATTGATTATTCCAATTACTAAAAAGCATGCACCCATTAAGAAAATGACTGTAAAAACTGTTAAATCCCTGTGGATTGATGAGGAATTGAAAAATTGTATGGTTGAGAGGGATGATGCAAAAGGATTGGCAAATAAGCCTCCTTGCACAACCGATTGGCAAACATTTTGCAAATTGAGAAATCATGTGACTAAACTGAATGCAAATAAGAAAATACACTATGAAACAAAGATAAATGACATAAAGTAGTGATAGTAAATGATAGTAAAAAAGTTTTGGAGCACCTTAAATAACATTTGGGGGAAAAAGGCAAACTCAGCTCCATCATTCATTGAATCAGATGGCTCATTCATTTAAAAAAAGGACTGATATTGCCAACTAATGATTTTTTTCATTGAACAGATTAGCAAATTTAGGCATGACATGTCAGCAACAAACGCTGACACTACACATCCAAGTATATCCGACCAAATTATGAAAGACAAGCATATTCATTTTAAATTCCGTAAAGTGAGTGTGGAAGAGGTGAGAAAGTTGTTGTCTATCAACAATGACAAGGCAACAGGGTCTGACAACTTGGATGGAAAATGACTGAGGATAATAGCAGACGATATTGCCACTCCTGTTTGCCAAATGTTCAATTTAAGCCTACTAGAAAGTGTGTGCCCCCAGGTCTGGAGGGAAGCAAAAGCCATTTGGCTAGCTAAGAATAGTAAAGCCCCCTTTACTGGCTCAAATAACCGACCAATCAACCTGTTGCCAAGCCTTAATAAACTTTTGGGAACAATTGTGTTTGACCAGATACAATGCTATTTTAAAGTAAACAAATTGACAACAGACTTTCAGCACGCTTATAGGGAAGGACATTCAACAACACTTACACAAATGACTGATGATTGACTGAGAGAAATTGATGATAAAAAGATTGTGGGGGCTGTTTTGTCAGACTTCAGTGCGGCTTTTGACATTATCGATCATAGTCTGCTGCTGGAAAAACATGTGTTATGGCTTTACACCCCTGCTATATTGTGGATAAAGAGTTACCAGTCCAACAGAACACAGAAGGTGTTCTTTAATGTAGTCTTCTCCAACATAATCCAGGTAGAATCAGGAATTCCCTAGGACACTTAACAAAGAGTTGCAGTTAGTTTCAGAGTGGGTGGCAAGGAATAAGTTAGCCCTAAATATTTCTAAAACTAAAATGATTGTATTTGGGACAAATCATTCACTATACGCTAAACCTAAACTAAATCTTGTAATAAATAATGTGGAAATTGAGGTGACTAAACTGCTTGGAGTAACCGTAGATTGTCAACTGTCACGGTCAAAACATATTGATGCAGGAGTAGCTAAGACGGGGAGAAGTCTGTTCTACCTTCTTAAAAGCACTATCAACAAGGCAGGTTCTACAGGCCCTAGTTTTGTCACACCTGGACTACTGTTCAGTCATATGGTCAGGTGCCACAAAAAGGGACTCAGGAAAATTGCAATTGGGCAGCACGGGCATAATATTAATAATATATCTCAATCTCTCCTGGCTGAAAGTGGAGGAGAGATTGACTTCATCACTACTCTTACGTTTGAGAGGTATTGACATGTTGAATGCATCGAGCTTTCTGTTTGAACTACTGGTGCACAGCTCGACACCCATGCATACCCCACTAGATATATCACAAGAGGTCTCTTCACAGTCCAGAACAGACTATGGGAGAAGCACAGAACTACATAGAGCCATGACTACATGGAACTCTGTTCCACATCAAGTAACTGATGCAAGCAGTGACATTTGATTTAAAAAAACAGATAAAAACACACCTTATGGAACAGCGGGGACTGTGAAGCAACAAAAATATGCATAGACACATGCACGATAACATACGCACTATACACACACCTACACATGGAATTTGTATTGTAGATATGTGGTAGTAGTGGAGTAGGGGCCTGAGGGCACACAGTGTGTTGTGAAATATGTGAATGTATTGTAATGCTTTTAAAATTGTATAATTGCCTTAATTTTGCTGGACCCCAGTAAGAGTAGCTGCTGCCTTGACAGCAGTTTATGGAGATCAATAATAAATACAAATCCAAATGCCATCACAATGACAGCAGAGTTGGCTATAGCACATACAGTATGGCTTTGAGGCTACTGAAGCCATCTTGGGCACAGTCATGTGACGGAGGTCAGGTCCCTTGAGTGTGTTACTTCTCAGAAAGTTCCAGATGCTTATACACAAATACGAGTGTAATATAACTGAGCAGATGCTTTTATCCAAAGTGACTTACAGGGAGTGCATACAGTACATAGTAAGTATATGTGATCCCTGCAGGAACTGAACCAATGACCTTGTGTTGCGAGCACCAACTGAGTCACACAGAACGGTCGGTAAAAAAGGATACTGGACGACTGTAACATTGAACAATATTACAGTTAATTCAATAGACCAGAGATAATTTTGAATAAGCCAACAGTAAATACAACAGAAATATTTGACATGGTAAAAATTGGACATGTGGTCCTCTGTACCTCAGTGGGAAGAGCATGGCGCTTACAACACCAGGATGTTCGATTCCCGGGACCACCCATACGTAAAGAAGTCGCTTTGGATAAAAGTGTCTGCTAAATGGCATATGTTATACTATATTACATTGACAGAGTACTCACATGCCCATCTCCACATCCAGACTCCCTTCCTGAGGTCCACAGGGGATGTTACAGGAGTGATGAGACGGGGAGAAACATTCTCTGGACACAGCAAGACGCACCTGTTCCGCATTACAGCGCTTGTTCACCTACAGTACAGAGACCAGAGAGGGTTCCTACTCCTATTCCCTCCCTTAGTTCAGCAGGATACAAACATGCACTCACAAGGAACAGTCAAAGGAGATGATCGTGGACTACAGGAAAAGGCGGGCCGGACAGGCCCCCATTAACATCAATGGGGCTGTAGTGGAGTGGGTCGAGTATTTCAAGTTCCTTGGTGTCCACATCACCAACAAACTATCATGGTCCAAACACACCAAGACAGTCGTGAAGAGGGCACGACAACACCTTTTCCCCCTCAGGAGACTGAAAATATTTGGCATGGGTCCCCAGATCCTCAAAAAGTAATACAGTTGCACCATCGAGAGCATCACCACCGGGTTTGGTAACTGCTCGGCATCTGACTTGAAGGCGCTACAGAGGGTACTGCGTACGGCACAGTACATCACTGGGGCCAAGCTTCCTGCCATCCAGGACCGGTATACTAGGCGGTGTCAGAGGAAAGCCCAAAAAATTGCCAAAGACTCCAGTCCCCCAAGTCATAGACTGTTTTCTCTGCTACTGCACGGCAAGCGGTACAAATTACCTCGACTAACCTGTAACCCCGCACATTGACTCGGTACCGGTACCCCCTGTATATAGCCTCGTTATTGTTATTTTATTATGTCACATTATATAATGTTTTACTTTAATTTATTTGGTAAATATTTTCTTAACTCTTTCTTGAACTGCACTGTTGGTTAAGGGCTTGTAAGCAAGCATTTCACGGTAAGGTTTACACAGTGTATTCGGCGCAGGTGACAAATAAAGTTTGATTTGATTCTAAAACATGACAAGTGTCATGTGTGGTTGCATTTGTATCCGAGCAGCCAAACACAGATGCATCCGACGACACTGACTGCTGAATCGAACCTCAGACTGGCAGTCCAGTTCATTGTCAGAGCTGGAGCTCTTGAAATACAGATCCCTGTAGAAAATAGTCAGTTCAGGGGCCTCCCGGGTGGCGCAGTGGTACTGCAGCGCCAGCTGTGCCATCAGAGTCCCTGGGTTCGCGCCCAGGCTCTGTCGTAACCGGCCGCGACCGGGAGGTCCGTGGGGCGACGCACAATTGGCCTAGCGTCGTCCGGGTTAGGGAGGGATTGGTCGGTAGGGATCTTCTTGTCTCATTGCGCACAAGCGACTCCTGTGGCGGGCCGGGCGCAGTGCGCGCTAGCCAAGGTTGCCAGGTGCACGGTGTAGCCTCCGACACATTGGTGCGGCTGGCTTCCGGGTTGGATGCGCGCTGTGTTAAGAAGCGATACACTCTGCTTGTGTATCGGAGGACGCATGACATTCAGCCTTCGTCTCTCCCGAGCCTGTACGGGAGTTGTAGCAATGAGACAAGATAGTAGCTACTACAACAATTCGATACCACGAAATAGGGGAGAAAAAGGGGTAAAAATAAAAAATAAAATAAAAATAATAATAAATAGTTAGTTCGACACAGACCGGAGCCATCTTAGTGCTGGAAAGCACCGTTCTTCCAAACGCAATTGCTACAACTCCCGTACAGGCTCGGGAGAGACGAAGGCTGAATGCCTGTGGTATAAGAAGATAAAAGTCAAGTTGTTGACTTTTATCTTCTTATACCACAGGCATTCAGCCTTCGTCTCTCTCCCGAGCCTGTACGGGAGTTGTAGCAATTGCGTTTGGAAGAACGGTGCTTTCCAGCACTAAGATGGCTCCGGTCTGTGTCGAACAATTGCAATGTAGGCTACATTTACACATTTAATTTCTGGAAAAGGCTCAAATAAAAGGTTCAGAACGAAGGGGTTCAGAACGTTTCAGAGGGGGTGAAGAAGGGGTTCAGAACGTTTCAGATGCCTAAACGAGTACTTGAAGAAACTTTGCTACGACATACCTCCTTTAGTGACAATTTTGTGGGAGCCAGCACTTTTTAAAAGAGATGGGATTCACCCTAACCGCAAGCAGGGACATTGCAAACTGTTTTAGAGACGACTGACGGCCTGGCTCTGGTAGTGTTCCAGTCCTCCCTTCCATAATTAGCAACAGAGGACATGAAAAGTATATTATGTCCCGTAGTGCAGTTCATGTAAGTAACCTCATTTATGTTCCTCTAACTCCCCAGAATACCTCTGTAAATCCTGCAGCTATTGTAACGGGATTTGTCCTCCTCTGACGAGGAGTATGAGAGATCGGACCAATATGCAGCGTGGTACGTGTTCGTCATGTTTTAATGAACAAAATCACTGAACACCAAAATAAAAAATAAATTGAAAGACAGAACCGAAAACCGAAACAGTTCCGTGTGGAACACACAGAAAACAATCACCCACGAAAGACTGGTGGGAAAAGTCTACCTAAGTATGATTATCAATCAGAGACAACTAATGACACCTGCCTCTGATTGAGAACCATACCAGGCCACACGCAAAATACAACATAGAAAAACAAACATAGACTGCCCACCCCAACTCACGCCCTGACCATACTAAAACAAAGACAAAACAAAGGAACTAAGGTCAGAACGTGACAGCTATCCATGTCAAGATCTCTAAATAATAAGTTGTTCATATGCAATGATTTTATTATTTCCAATGACATTGATATTTTCAAGCTAACTGAGACTTGGCTTAAACTTGAGGATTTTAGTTCTCTAAATGAAACTACCCCTCCATCCTTTTCTTTTCTTAACTACAGAAATCAAGGCCGTTTGGCCATGGTGGTGGGGTAGCCGTCATTCATAGAGACAAGTTTATATGGAGCCCTGTGTCATGTGGCAACTTTTCCTCATTTGAGAAATATATTCTCATATTTTGCCACCTTTTTAGTGTACCACCCTCCTAAACATAATCGTTTGTTCATAATGAATTCTCTGACCTGCTTTCTTTGGTTACGCCTAAATATGACAGGGTAATTATTCTTGGAGATCTAAACATTCATGTGTGTGGCCCAAACAATGCACTAGCAGGGGAGTTTCTTAACCTGTTAGAATCATTTAACTTGTGCTACATGCCACAAGGCCTACACACCACAAAGGCCATACTCTTGATATTGTGCTGGTCTGAATATTGATAACTTGGAAACTATTGATGTCAATACTGACCATCTCAGTATTGTTTTTTAAAATGCTTTATCCCCCTAAAATGTCTTTCCCCACTCGCTCTTGTATCAGTAACTCCACGACTGCTAGTAAATTTACAAATGCTTTTCTATCCCCTACCACTGATCCTGTTCTTTATCTTCACACCGATAATTTGGTGAACAGATTCGATGACATACACTATATATACAAAAGTTTGTAGACACACCTTCGAATAAGTGGATTCGGATATTTCAGCCACACAGGTGTATAAAATTGAGCAAATAGTTATCCAATCTCCATAGAGAAACATTGGCAGTCGAATGGCCTTACTGAAGAGCTCAATGACTTTCAACGTGGCACCATTATAGGATGCAACCTTTCCAACAAGTCAGTTCTTCAAAGTCCTGCCCCGCTAGAGCTGCCCCAGTCAACTGAAAGTGCTACTATTATGAAATGGAAACTTCTAGGAGCAACAACGACTCAGCCGCAAAGTGGTAGACCACACAAGCTCACAGTGCTGAAGCACGTAGTGTGTAAAAATCACCTGTCCTCAGGTTGCAACACTCACTACTGAATTCCAAACTTCCTCTGGAAGCAACGTCAGCACAAGAACTGTTCGTTGGGAGCTTCATGAAATGGGTTTCCATGGCCAAGTAGCCGCACACAAGCCTAAGATCACCATGCGCAATGCCAAGCATCGGCTGGATTCGTGTAAAGCTCGCCGCCATTGAAACGTGTTCTCTGCAGTGTTGAATCACGCCTCAACATCTGGTAGTCCAACGAAATTACAATGTTGCTATTCAAGATGCAAGAGCTAACTACTTATCTATCGCGATCTCTGAGCACTCCCACAACTCGAAAATGCACTTTTATCAGTGAGAATGGGTGGCTCAGTATTGTCACAAGCACCTTTTCACTACGGTGTCCCTCAGGGGTAAATTCTGGGCCCCATCCTTTTTTCCTTGTATATGGTTCCCTTTTTTGATCATCCGCAATCATAAAATTCAGTTTTACTGCTATGTGGATAACACACAGCTCTATTTACAAATAAGACATAGTGACCAAAGCTAGCGTAGCTAACCTTCACAAATGTCTTGCTGAAATCAAATGTTGGCTGTCTGACAATTTTCTTCAGCTCAATGATAAAAAAAATCTGAGGTTGTATTTGGCCCCTACCTTGCTAGAATTCAGATTGTAGATAATCTTGGGCATTTGTCCACAAATGTAAAGCAAATGGCCAGAAACCTTGGTGTCTTCTTTAACCCTGACCTAAACATCAAGCTGCATGTACAAAATCACTTCATCGTCTACAGTGAGTTCGAAACGCTGCAGCTCGGCTTTTAACAAGCACCAGGAAATGTAACCATATCACACTTATTTTAGACGTTCGACACTGGCTACCAGTCACTTTGAGAATAGATTTAAAAACTATGTTAATCACATTTAAGGCTAGGCTTGGTTTAGCACCATCCTATATCTCAGATCTTTCATCTCACCGTGAGAATGTTGGCTGAATGGCATACGTGAGGGGAGGTATGCCACTGTCAGTCCAATGAGGTCATTCCTGGAGAAAAACTATTCTGCATGTAATAATACAGTGACAATTCAGAATAGGGAACACATATTGAGGTAGTATGCCCTAATTAGTCCCACATTGAGACAGCTTACTAAGAATCGGTTTCTTGTGTAACTTTTTCTTTATTAACTATAAATATGCCTTTATTCTAGTTAATAATTGGGTTATTAAGGATTGGCCAGTATTACATGACTTATGTTTGAATAACAAACTACTGAAATAAGGCCTAATAAATGGCTAATAAGACCTAACAAAGGCCTTTAAGCTACTTATAAACTACAAATTAGTGGTTAACATGTATAAAATAAAGTGTTGCCATTATTATTATTGTTACTTTTATTATCATCAGTATTATTATTAAAATCTAGCTAATGTGACATGATAGTCCAAAACACATGGCCCTAATTATGTTACACAAAAATGCACACATACACACAAAGGGTAAGGAGTCCTGGTCTGGTCACCTGATCGGGAAAAGGTTAGGAAGCTTTGAAATCAAGAAAGATGAAACGTGTGATGGATGAAGAAAGAAGAATGGATGGATAACTGAATGTTGAAAAAAATTGATGAAGGAAAGGCTTGAAGACTGGATAGATGTATGGATGGAAGGAAGATGACGGTATGATAGATGGATGATGGTTGGTTGGTTGGATTAATTTAAGTAGGCAAGAAGGTATTAGCCTTGTATGAACCATCCTGATTTCACAAGCTTACATTCTGTTTCGCTACATGGTAGACAGGGATGGTTCGTACGAGGCTAAGAAAGTATAGATAAAACTTTGAAAGATGGGTGGATCAGTGAAAAATTGGAAGGATGAATGAATGAAGGTTGGAAGGATGAACAAATGGATAAAAGAGGGTTGAAAAGATGGATGGATTGTGGAAAGCATCACTAAATCTTGCTAAAGCAATCACACTAAACTAAAAGTAACACAAACAGCTGACCTGGAGGGCAGCGGTACCCTAGTGGGCAGGTGAGACAGTGAGGATGGAGGTCGGTAGGTCCCTGCCTCACACAGCCCACAGCTGCTCTCCTGGGAGGCTCTGGGGCCACTGGTGTTGAGAGGCACAGAGCCCCCCTCACAGGACAGCATGGCAGAGCTGTTTGCAGGACAGTAGAAGGGAAACATGCAACTGTGGAATGACAAATGATCAGATTTTAAATGTTATCTTCAAAGTAAATCTATGATGTCATGGCATAAATGTAATATAAATGTTACTGTTTCTTGTCATGTTAAGGACCATAATGAATGTGCCTAGGAACAGGGGTAAGTATTACATCATGGTTTTAAGTTAGGCCTTTGGTTTGGTGTGTTGTAGGTGTTTGATCCTTCTGGTAGCTTTCAGATTCTGCAGTCTGGGGCCCACAGTAGGTGTCAGCCTTATACAGCTTCTCTAAGACCGCACCTGACCAACATACACGCACGCACGCACGCACGCACGCACGCACGCACGCACGCACACACACACACACACACACACACACACACACACACACACACACACACACTTATTAGGGCCTGGGGTTTTGCTTAATCAGGTTTTCTGGTCAGAAAAAAACTACCTGGAATTTTCTGGTCAATCTTATGGTCATGAAAAACTCCTGGCCCTAAGACATTACATTCCTTCATACATCATCACCTACCAGGGGCACACTGGTACGAGGGTCTACAGGTGGACAGGGTTTTTTGTATATCTATGGGGTTTTAGTATGTCTAAGTATATGTAGGTCTATGGTGGCCTGAATTGGTTCCCAATCAGAGACAGCTGTTTATCGTTGTCTCTGATTGGGGATCCTATTTAGGTTGCCATTTTCCATTTTGGTTTTGTGGGTTATTGCCTATGTGTTGTTGCATGTCAGCACTCGTTTTATATATATATATATATAGCGTCACGTTTGTTTTGTAATATTTGTTCAGTGTTCTCTTTCATTAAAGAGGAATGTTTTCATATCACGCTGCGCCTTGGTCTCCTCGTTATGACGAACGTGACAACAGGAGATTCCAGCAATGTCGGGCTGCCCTGTGGACATGGGGTCAGGGCAGTAGGTGCCCCCTGCAAATGGCTCACACTGACTGGCAGCTGCCGCCCCAGTAGCCCGGGGGACAGGGGTAGCCAGAGTAATCTGTAAGACCTGAAAAAACAACCCAGGCAGAGCAATCACTGTAAAAGTATACTGGTGATTTGAGCCTAATAATTACAATGTAGCTTTATTCAAATACAAGTGGTTGGAAGATAATTGTAGGTCTAATAGTATGCCATTTGTCAAGGAAAGTAAATGGATTACTATAGTTATATGTAAATCCACAGGGTACTCATTTGTGTTGCCTCAGGAAAATGTATTTTAGATTCCCCTTATTATAGCTCATTACCCGCCTCTGCTCTCCTATTTCATAACTTAGACGAATGTTGTCTTTCCCGAGGGAACTTAATGAAAGAAGAATGCATTATTGTGTCTAATGGCGGAAACTGCCTTCTGCTTTACTCCAAACCCCGGAAAGACACATACAAATACAGAGGATGGAGAAGGGCAGCCATACTATGGCGCCCATTGAGCAGTTTAGGGTTTCAGTGGCTTGCTCAAAGGCACAAAGGCAGGAGATGGCATGTAGGACAAGATTTTTTGCCTTGTCAGACATTTTCCCTGCCAAACGTTTTCCCTGTCAGACATTATTTCTCTGTCCAACCGGCAACCCTCTGGTTGCTAGTCCGCTTTTTAACCCCTAGGCTACTTGCCAATGCTACAGTAATAGTATGGTAAGATATTGAAGTCTAAGGTGTTTCAGTCTGACCTGTAGAGTTACAGTAGGATCCAGGGGGACAGGAGTGGCAGTCCCCCTTGCTGGCTGTCCCAGGGGTGGATCTGTAGGTGAAGAATGGACATGCCCTGGGTCCCACCCCTGGGTCGTGGTCACTACAAGCCACCCCATCACAGGACACCGTTACAGAACAGTGTCACCTGTAGAAGAGTTTAATGGAATTCTAAAATTGCCTTGTTCATGGACAAAATACTGAGGGTGTCTCACAGAAGTTGTTTCAAATACTATCCTAAAACAAAAATATGAACGCAACAATTTCAAAGATTTTACTGAGATACAGTTCACATAAGGAAATGAGTCAATTGAAATACATTCCTTAGGCCCTAATCTATGGGTTTCACAGGACTGGACAGGGGCGCTGCCATCTTTGAGCCTGAGAGGATATAGGCCCACCCACTTGGGAGGCAGGCCCAGCCAATCAGAATGACTATTTCCCCACAAAAGGGCTTCATTACAGACAGAAATACTCCTCAGTTTCATCAGCTGTCTGGGTGGCTGGTCTCAGACGATCCCGCAGGTGAAGAAGCCGGATGTGGAAGTCCTGGGCTGGCGTGGTTACATGTGGTCTGTGGTTGTGAGGCCGGTTGGACGTTTTTACAAATTCTCTAAAGCAATGTTGCAGCAACTTACAGTAGAAAAATAAACATTAAATTCTCTGAAAACAGCTCTGATGGACATTCCTGCAGTCAGCATGCCAATTTGCACGCTCCCGCAAAACTTGAGACATGCGTGGCATTGTGTTTTGTGACAAAACTAAACATTTTAGAGTGGCCTTTTATAGTCCCCAGCACAGCACTGTGTAATGATCATGCTGTTTAATCAGCTTCTTGATATGCCACACCTGTCAGGTGGATAGATTATCGTAGCAAAGGAGAAATGCTCACTAACAGGGATGTAAACACATTTGTGCACAAAATTGGAGAGAAATAAGCTTTTTTGTGCATATGGAACATTTCTGGGATCTTTTATTTCAGCTCATGAAACATGGGACCAACACTTTACATGTTGCATTTATATTTTTGTCCAGTATATTTGAAATTATTAAACATTATTTAACTGTGCTAGATTGAGATGCCTGTTGCAATGGAACCAATATAAAAGTCACAAAAGTGCAAACCCCACCCATCTACCAAGCAGACTCTCAAAGTAGTTTAAAATCTCAAATATTATTTGAACCTAGGTCTGGTGTCTTATGGTACATCATGTATTTGAATTCCGATATTTTGATTAAAATGGGTAGAAAGAATAAGCATTATAAGGCATCATTATTATTTGGCGTTATAATTACCTTTTTTGCACCTTTGCTGTGGTGGACAAGGCCGTGGACAATGGATATTGGCTGCTCCAGGTAAAACTCTGATAGTGTTGTCACAGCAGACTTCAGGCTTCTCTGAACCTTCTGGGCAGTAGAATCCAGAGACAACTAACACTATAAATTATTACACATTAAAATCGATACACAGACCTGTATGCCCAAGTACTGTAACAACAAACGTCGAACACAGGAACTCCAAAGTCATAAGCCAAACTCTCTCCTATACAATAAATGGACAATAAATTACACCCCTGTAATGATCTTGGACTTTGAAATAATACACTGTATGTTATCCTGTTTTTGAACAACTCATAAAAAGTGACCCACTTCCTGAACAAGGACCGGCACACTGCATTCCCCATTCACACCGGCTCCAGTTGGAGTGAGGCCAGACATACACAGATACCCTGCTGCACAACAGCCCTGGATCTTACCAGCCCTACAGTTAGAATAGTTACAGTACATTATTAATGACCATGGCCCATATCCATAAAGCATCTCACAGTATGAATGCTGATCTAGGATATGTCCATATAATATTATTCATTTGATCTAAAAGGCAAAACTGATCCCAGATCAGCACGTCTACTTTGAAATATTTTGTGGCTACAGGCACAGAGCATCTTACCACAACCTAATCTATGACTTTGAATGAAGTTAAATGAATCCCTTTCGGGAAAATGCGCTTTGCGTCTACAAGCATTTAATTACTATGCATGAAGGGCCGGTTTCCCAGAAAGTCAAATAACTCAAAATTCAGTTCTATTTCAAAATATAACTTTTTCCAAGAATAACAGCGCTGAAAGCACTCGTGGCAACATTGTTCAGGCTACTGAGCAAAGACTGGTAAAATAATACAACTTCAAATATGTTTTTCTGTTAATTTTTCTTAAGACCTGCCAAAATGAATATGGACTTCTTTGGGTTTGATTTAACTATTGAACTGTGGTGTTTCAGTGTTTTTTGTGTGTTTATTCACATAAAAGCCTGCAGCAGGGTTACCCAACTGGTAGCCCGCGGGTGTTTTCATTTGCCCCCCCCCCCCCCAAGTTTTCTTTGTTTATTGAATTTTCATTGTTGGATATAAAAAAAAAAATGATGAAAACACCAGGAAATCAGCTTCAAGTGATTTTAATTTGGGAAATCTGTTCCCAGGTATTTCCACGAATAATAGAGAAACACGTGATCATAAACAAATGTAAGCAAGGTTTGACATTTTTATGTTTTAGTCCAATATTATATCTGTCTGGGCTTCTTGCGGTTAATTTGCAGTCTACAAATGATTTGTAATTATGTTCTGGCCCCCCGACTATCCGCTCAAGAAAAAAAATCGGCCCGTGGCTGAATCTAGTTGATGATCCCTAGCCTACAGTAACAAACTAACGAAAATGCTATTGTATTTTTATATTTTTTTATTTTATTCTAACATTACCTAAGACCTTCATAAACACCACTAAATGAGTATTCTTCTGATAGCCAGTGGTGTAAAGTAACTAAGTAAAAATAATTTCAAATACTACTTAAGTAGTGTTTTGGGGTATGTGTACTTTACTATTTATATATTTGACAACTTTTATTTTACTCCACTACTAAAGAAAATCTGTACTTTTTACTCCCATACATTTTCCCATACACCCAAAAGTACTAGTTATATTTCGAATGCTCAGGCAGGACAGTAATATGGTCCAATTCAAGCACCTATCAATATAACACGTTATCATACCTATTGCCTTTGATATGGAGGACTTACTAAACACAAATACTGCATTTGTAAATATGTCAGAATGTGACCCTGTCTGTCCATAATTATTTATATTTTTTGTTGTTGTTAGTTAGTTAAGATATGGAATCTGATAGCATTTACTTTTACTCAAGTATGACAGTTGAGTATTTCCCCACCACTGTACATTTAAAACCAGATACTTTTACTCAAGTAGTATTTTACTGGGTGACTTTCACTTTTACTTAAGTCATTTTCTTTTGAGGTATATTTACTTTTACTCAAGTATGACAATTGAGTACTTTTTCCACCACTACCGATATCATATATGAAATGTATTTACTGTTGACATATCACACCACATAAAAAGGGGGCTACAGTAAATTAGGCTATAGTCAATATACACAGATCTGTCGATGAGCTCACAGAAGAGGATGGGGGAGGGGAGGGACAGAAGTGCAATATAACTGCATTGCAATGGCCACAAAGCACAAAATAAGCGATTTCAAAAGTGTTATAATTGGCCCTCTCTTGAACCATAATCACTGAACCACACATGCTTGAGGGCCTTTCTAATTTGGTATGTAACTGAGAGTTTAGTGTTTGACTGTAGAGTGAGGTGTTAATGAGAAAAGACTGTTCTAGTACCATACCTGCAGAACCTCCCTGGGAGGCAGGGCAGACACTCCCGCTCTTCCTGTAACCACCCCAGGTCAGCAGGGGTGAACTGGGGAACCATGGTGGCTGGAAAAGACAAAGGTGGAAACAGTATGACAGTATAATAAGGTTGTATTTTTGCAGCTGATGTTGATGTTTTTGTTCCGTGTAGGCCTACACGCCTAGATCAATTCCTATTAATGCTTGTTGAATTGTAATAACGTTTTCAGATTTGAATTCTGGTAGATATGGGCCAGATGAGTCTATATTAACTTAATAATGCTGTGTATAACTAATGCCTGGAGTCTCTCCTGATCCTGTGACTTGACCGAGAAAAATGTAACCTTTGTAATATAGAACCCTTGCCGAAGTTAATTCAGAGTCCTTGGGTTCATCATATCTAGTTCCCAGAATTTTTCCTGGTACAGTCATATAGTCAGGAAAAACTCCTGGCTCTACATATAACCAATGTCTGTACGGCCAGGTGGACTGGGGACAGCAAAGAGTCCTCATGCCAGGTAGTCCTGAGGCATGGTCCTAGGGCTCAGGTCCACCGAGAGAAAGAAGAGAGAAAGAGAGAATTAGAGAGAGCATACTTAAATTCACACAGGACAGGAGAAGTACTCCAGATATAACAGACTGACCCTAGCCCCCGACACATAAACTACTGCAGCAAAAATACTGGAGGCTGAGACAGGAGGGGTCAGGAGACACCCTGGCCCCAGCCGATGATACCAGACCTCCCCGGACAGGGCCAAACAGGCAGGATATAACCCCACCCACTTTGCCAAAGCACAGCGCCCACACCCCTAGAGGGATACCTTCAACCACCAACTTACCATCCTGAGACAAAGCCGAGTATAGCCTACAAAGATCTCCGCCACGGCACAACCCAAAGGGGGTGCGCCAAACCAGACAGGAAGATGATCACATCAGTGACTCAACTCACTCATGTGACAAACACCTCCTAGGGACGGCATGAAAGAGCACCAGTAAGCCAGTGACTCAGCCCCTGTAATAGGGTTCTGTGTGTTCGTTGCTCCAGAGCCTTTCCGTTCACCTTCACACTCCTGGGCCAGACTACACTCAATCATGTGACCCACTGAAGAGATGAGTCTTCAGTAAAGACTTAAAGGTTGAGACCGAGTCTGCGTCTCTCACATGGGTAGGCAGACCATTCCATAAAAATGGAGCTCTATAGGAGAAAGCCCTGCCTCCAGCTGTTTGCTTACAAATTCTAGGGACAATTAGGAGGCCTGCGTCTTGTGACCGTAGCGTACGTGTAGATATGTACAGCAGGACCAAATCAGAAAGTGCTATGGGATTTTGATGAATAATGACTAAATGATGTATACATTTAACTTAAAACTATAACTAAACAGAATACTACTATGTTACTGTATGGATGTATAAATCTTATTATAATCATAATGCTGAATATAATGTGTGTAATTTTAGTCAAGAATTAGAACAAGGACTGTCTGTTCCTTGTTAGAAACGAACTGAGCTATCGTCAGACTGGTTGGAATGCTGTGTTCCTTACAGGACATCCTGTCTCTACCCAGGGAGGGGAGAGACCTTGGGCTAGTAGTAGATTGTTTAACAGGTGGCAGACAATGTGGGAAGGCTTGTGAACTATGTTGCCATTGTATCGGAGAGAAGGAGGAGCAGCATTCAAAACGCTATGACGAAATGTGATGTATATAAACCAATGTACATTGTATTATGATCAGTACTCTCGAGAATAAATGCTATTGATTGATTTTGAGACTGGTCTCTGTCCATTTTATGCAAATAAGTATCTTACAAATTCTTAGAAATGGGCAGAGTATTTTAATTGAATTGGTTGATGAACATATAGGAATGAAATTCCTTTAACATAAAGATAGGTAGGAGCAAGCCCATGTAATGCTTTGTAGGTTAGCAGTAAAACCTTGAAATCAGCCCTTGCCTTAACAGGAAGCCAGTGTAGGGAGGCTAGCACTGGAGTAATATGATCGCATTTTTTGCTTCTAGTCAGGATTCTAGCAGTCGTATTTAGCACTAACTGAAGTTTATTTTGTGCTTTATCCGGGTAGCCGTAAAGTAGAGCATTGAAGTAGTCTAACCTAGAAGTAACAAAAGCATGGATTCATTTTTCTGCATAATTTTTGGACCGAAAGTTTCTGATTTTTGCAATGTTTACGTAGATGGAAAAAAGCTGTCCTTGAAACAGTCTTGATATGTTCGTCAAAAGACAAATCAGGGTCCAGAGTAATGCCAATGTCCTTCACAGTTTTATTTGAGACGACTGAAAAACCATCAAGATTAATTGTCAGATTCAACAGAAGATCTCTTTGTTTCTTGGTACCTAGAACAAGCATCTCTGTTTTGTCCGAGTTTAAAAGTAGAAAGTTTGCAGCCATCCTCTTCCTTATGTCTGAAACACAGGCTTCTAGCGAGGTCAATTTTGGGGCTTCACCATGTTTCATTGAAATGTACAGCTGTGTGTCATCCGCATAGCAGTGAAAGTTAACATTATGTTTTCGAATGACAACCCCAAGAGGTAAAATATATAGTGAAAACAATAGTGGTCCTAAAACGGAACCTTGAGGAACACCGAAATTTACAGTTGATTTGTCAGAGGTCAAACCATTCACAGAGACAAACTGATATCTTTCCGACAGATAAGATCTAAACCAGGCAAGAACTGGTCCTGTTTGTGGGTGAGTCCCAGAAAGAGGGCCAATTATCTACAAATTCTATCTTTTGGGAGGGGCAGAAAACAGTTTTCAACCAGCGATTGAGTTGTGAGACTCTGCTGTAGAGCTCATCACTCCCCCTAACTGGGAGGGGGCCAGAGACAATTACACGATGCCGACACATCTTTCTAGCTGATTTACACGCTGAAGCTATGTTGCGCTTGGTGACCTCTGACTGTTTCATCCTAACATCGTTGGTGCCAACGTGGATAACAATATCTCTATACTCTCTACACTGGCCTGTTTTAGTTTTAGCCAGCACCATCTTCAGATTAGCCTTAACGTCGGTAGCCCTGCCCCCTGGTAAACAGTGTATGATCACTGGATGATTCGTTTTAATTCTAATACTGCGGGTAATGGAGTCGCCAATGACTAGGGTTTTCAATTTGTCAGAGCTAATGGTGGGAAGCTTCGGCGTCTCAGACCCCGTAATGGGAGGAGTAGAGACAAGATTCAGACTCCGACTCGCTGCTTTATGGGGAAAACAGGTTGAAAGTTTGTCGGCTGAATGAGTGTCACCGGTTGAGCATTCCTACAGCATTTCCCTCCAGAAGCCATGAGAAAGTTGTCAGGCTGCGTGGACCGTGCGAGGGGATTTATACTAACGTTACTATCTGTACTTACTGGTGGTACAGACGCTGTTACATCCTTTCCTACACTTAGAATTACTCTTGCCTAACGATTGCGTCTGAAGCTGGGCTTGCAGCACAGCTATCCTCGCCGTAAGGCGATCGTTCTCCTGTATATTATGAGTACAGCGACTGCAATTAGAAGGCATCATGTTAATGTTACTACTTAGCTTCGGCTGCTGGAGGTCCTGACAAACCATGTCCAGATAAAGCGTCCGGAGTGAAAAAGTTTAATAGAAAAAAGTGAGTGAGGGAAAAACTAAAATCATAAACGGTAAATAAAAAGTAAAAACCGTAAAGTTGTCAGGTAGCAAAGTAAGGTTGGGAACAAAATGCACAGCAACACGTAAACAAGTCTGCAAGTTGTGACCGGAAAGGGTTTTTGCAGATTTGAACAGTCTGAAAAGGTATAGTTTCGATTAGCCATACCTTCAAATCACATTGTTGTCACGCCGCACCTTTGGAGGTCTGAAGAATTTTGTATTAGCCGAAACGCCTAGAATTGCCCGCTGGCTTCCACCGGCTGAATTTTGATTGGATGTTACAGTGCCTTGCGAAAGTATTCGGCCCCCTTGAACTTTGCGACCTTTTGCCACATTTCAGGCTTCAAACATAAAGATATAAAACTGTATTTGTTTGTGAAGAATCAACAACAAGTGGGACACAATCATGAAGTGGAACGACATTTATTGGATATTTCAAACTTTTTTAACAAATCAAAAACTGAAAAATTGGGCGTGCAAAATTATTCAGCCCCTTTACTTTCAGTGCAGCAAACTCTCTCCAGAAGTTCAGTGAGGATCTCTGAATGATCCAATGTTGACCTTAATGACTAATGATGATAAATACAATCCACCTGTGTGTAATCAAGTCTCCGTATAAATGCACCTGCACTGTGATAGTCTCAGAGGTCCGTTAAAAGCGCAGAGAGCATCATGAAGAACAAGGAACACACCAGGCAGGTCCGAGATACTGTTGTGAAGAAGTTTAAAGCCGGATTTGGAAACAAAAAGATTTCCCGATCTTTAAACATCCCAAGGAGCACTGTGCAAGCGATAATATTGAAATGGAAGGAGTATCAGACCACTGCAAATCTACCAAGACCTGGCTGTCCCTCTAAACTTTCAGCTCATACAAGGAGAAGACTGATCAGAGATGCAGCCAAGAGGCCCATGATCACTCTGGATGAACTGCAGAGATCTACAGCTGAGGTTGGAGACTCTGTCCATAGGACAACAATCAGTCGTATATAGCACAAATCTGGCCTTTATGGAAGAGTGGCAAGAAGATAGCCATTTCTTAAAGATATCCATAAAAAGTGTTGTTTAAAGTTTGCCACAAGCCACCTGGGAGACACACCAAACATGTGGAAGAAGGTGCTCTGGTCAGATGAAACCAAAATTGAACTTTTTGGCAACAATGCAAAATGTTATGTTTGGCGTGAAAGCAACACAGCTCATCACCCTGAACACACCATCCCCACTGTCAAACATAGTGGTGGCAGCATCATGGTTTGGGCCTGCTTTTCTTCAGCAGGGACAGGGAAGATGGTTAAAATTGATGGGAAGATGGATGGAGCCAAATACAGGACCATTCTGGAAGAAAACCTGATGGAGTCTGCAAAAGACCTGAGACTGGGACGGAGATTTGTCTTCCAACAAGACAATGATCCAAAACATAAAGCAAAATCTACAATGGAATGGTTCAAAAATAAACATATCCAGGTGTTAGAATGGCCAAGTCAAAGTCCAGACCTGAATCCAATCGAGAATCTGTGGAAAGAACTGAAAACTGCTGTTCACAAATGCTCTCCATCCAACCTCACTGAGCTCGAGCTGTTTTGCAAGGAGGAATGGGAAAAAATGTCAGTCTCTCGATGTGCAAAACTGATAGAGACATACCCCATACCGACTTACAGCTGTAATCGCAGCAAAAGGTGGCGCTACAAAGTATTAACTTAAGGGGGCTGAATAATTTTGCACGCCCAATTTTTCAGTTTTTGATTTGTTAAAAAAGTTTGAAATATCCAATAAATGTCGTTCCACTTCATGATTGTGTCCCACTTGTTGTTGATTCTTCACAAAAAAATACAGTTTTATATCTTTATGTTTGAAGCCTGAAATGTGGCAAAAGGTCGCAAAGTTCAAGGGGGCCGAATACTTTCGCAAGGCACTGTATATAACAAATGTACACATAGCAACTAACCATTTGTACTTATCGTAACAACAATAACCAACATCTTAATTTAGGGATCAGATCCCACTAGCGGGATCAAAATCGACGAAATCCGGTAAAGTTGGAGCGCGCCAAATTCAAATTACACAATTGTAATATTAAACATTCATGAACATACAAGTGTCTTACATCATTTAAACCCTTAACTTCTTGTTAATCCAACCACATTGTCAGGTGTAAAAAAAAGCTTCACGGCGATAGCATACCATGCTTATCTGAGGACAGCGCCCCACATCAAAATACTTTTGCAACCAGCACCGTCTTCACAAATAACGATAAAATAAATCACTTACCTTTTAAGATCGTCCTCTGTTTGCAATCCCAAGGGTCCTGGCTACACAATAAATGTTTGTTGTGTTCGATAAAGTCCTTCTTTAAATCCAAAAAGTCAGTTTAGTTGGTGCCATTGATTTCAGTAATCCACTCCTTCAACATGCATACAAAGGAATCCAAAAAGCTACCGGTAAACTTCATCCAAACAAGTCAAACAATATTTCAAATCAATCCCCAGGTACCCTAATATGTAAATAAACAATAATATTTCAGACGGAAAGAACAGTGTTCAATAGAAAATAAAAATAACGAAGAGCACGCCCTCGTTCACGCGTGCCAAAAGTCTACCTTTCCTGATGAGAACACCTTGGATAAACTACAACTACTTGTTCGTTTTTCAAGAAACAAGCCTGAAACCCTGTCTAAAGACTGTTGACATCTAGTGGAAGCCATAGGAACTGCAATCTGGGAGCAATTGTTTTGTACATCTGATAGGCTAGCATTGAAATGGCCTGTGACCAACAAAAATAATAATAATCTGGATGGACTGTCCTCGGGTTTTCACATGCCATATCAGTTCTGTTATACTCACAGACAATATTTTGACAGTTTTGGAAACTTTAGAGTGTTTTCTATCCTAATATGTCAATTATATGCATATTCTAGCATCTGGTCCTGAGAAATAGACCGTTTACTTTGGGAACGTTATTTTTCCAAACATAAAAATAGTGCCCCTAGCTTCTTAATTAAGTCTACTTATCTTAAGTCTGAATCAGGAGCTCAGAGTGTAGAGACAATGAGAGAGTTTCTCTGTACTTTACCTGCTCTGAGTCCTAGTTGGCAGTATGATCCAGGGGGGCAGGGTGACCCTGTCCTGTTGTCAGTGGGGTTGGGCACTGTGGCTCTGGAAACACAGAGGAACCCAGGAGACCAGGGTCCAATGGGCTCGACCAGACCCTCTGATCCACAGAACTGGCCCACTGGACACACCAAGCACTCAACTGCAACCACAGTGAGACAAACGTGGGCATGGGCTCTGACACAACAAAATTCAATTATATGATATAACAAATGTATTTGTAAAAAATAAACGTTAATTCAAAACTTCATTAATACAAAGGATTATGGCTGATTACCATTTCAAATAAGGCAGATAGTACATGTACGGCCAGGAGTTTTGTCCTGGCTGCCGCATTAACTGACCAGGAAAACCTCTGGGCCCTTTGGGCTCTTGTTATAGACAAAAGCTATGGCTAAGAGTCTTTCTTGGTCAGTTGATGACTGTGATGAAAAACTCCTGGCCCATACATATAGCATCTACCTTGTTTGGTCCGGTAAAACTCTGGTTCCTAACTATTGTATATTATTTTTCACCAGGGGATGTGAGACCCAGAGTAGAGCTGTAGGTGCCTTTGGGGCAGGGGTAGGGTTGGCTGAAGGAGCTCTCTCTGGGTAAACATAGCCAGCTGGGCAGGGCAGAATGGTGGTGGGGCCACTGGTGCTGCCAATGGTGGTGGTGGCCGGGCAGTGAGAGCCAGGGGGACAGGGCTTTACATTCCCTCTGGCCCTCCAAGTCCTGGAACCAACCTACAATGTCACAAACAACATCACATACTGTATGCAGTTTGGTTTTTGTGAACATA
Source organism: Oncorhynchus mykiss (assembly GCF_057628025.1). Taxonomy (NCBI): domain Eukaryota; kingdom Metazoa; phylum Chordata; class Actinopteri; order Salmoniformes; family Salmonidae; genus Oncorhynchus; species Oncorhynchus mykiss. Next base: position 2,427,186 of record NC_143045.1, read on the forward strand.
TGAGAAACAATGCATTGACATTTCACAGAGAAATCCTGTACTATGTAACTTTCATCCGAATGTCATAATTTTCTGATCTAAAATGATAAGTTCAGTATTTTACAACTGAATGCTAGATGATTCCTTATCCTGAAAGTAGTCTATGAGCCAGGATACCTATTTCTTTAAAACATGCAGCCACTACAAACTACTAGTAATAGCAGTAGTAGAGTGATGTGGTAGCAGAGTGATGGGGCATCCGTACAATTTGAAAGATCATTAAGTTACCATCAGGACATGGTTTGCAGTCATCTCTCCTCTTCCCTCCAGTGTCATTATGATGGGTGCCAGCAGGGTAGGAAGCAGGCACACTGCTACAACTCACACAGTAGTGGCTTGGGAGGCAAACACCTCCAAATACTTTACACCTGACATGGAGGCATCACTCTGGGACCCCTCCAAAAAGTAGCAACCCACAAATATATGGTAACACTTTCATTGAGGAAAACGCATTCATTAGCACTACATAAGCAGTTGAATGTGTTATGAAGTCCGATCTTATGTAGGTACCTTTCACACTGAACATGTCATATCACGGTTGCAATATCAAGCATTGGATACACTCGGCAACACAATGAAGTCCTTCAAGTGGAATAACGGATTGCGACCGCAATGACCTTAATGCAACACCCGACGATCTTGTGAATGGGTTCTGACTTTTTGGCGTGATGGTTAAGGTGTTGGCTTGAGAGTTGCTGGACCCAGATTTGAGTCCCGGCCGGTGCAACCCTACAAAATTGCTACTTTGGTGTCAAAAGTGGGATGGTGCCCATGAGGCCATCAGAGACAGAAACATTTCCTTGATAAAGCAACTATCAGCAAAGCGAGTACTAGTGAGAACAGAGTGCAAGAAAAGCAAATGTTTTGTTGTTGTACTGTCATCTTTTTTTTCACAAAAAATAGGAAAATGGGCAGGGACTCAGCTGTCCTGACAGTCTTGAAATGAATGTGAGTTTAAACTAGGAGCCAAAGGATTGCAGAGGTGCGTGGCTGACGTGGGAGAACAAGGGAAAGTGGAACACCAGGGGGGCTGAGGCACTCTGGAAGAGTTTCAGGGGTTTAATGGCACAAGTGGGGAGCCCAGCCAGCAGAGAGTTGAAGTAGTTCAGACGGGAGATGACAAGTTTCCTGGATTTTCATTTTTTTCATCTGGTGGCATGGAAATGAGTAAAAACAAATTGAAACTGTGAAGAATAATCTAAACGAATCTAGACAGGGACGATCGAAAATTATCTAAAAAACGATGGATAGAGGACAATTTTTTTGAAATTTCTGACAGCAAGGAAATATAACACATTTTAAGAGTGGCCCTCCGGACCTTGGTGAAGAACCCAATTCAGCCCGTTGGGAAAATTAGTTTGAGCATGAACCCACAGAAGCAAGGCATTTGTTTTGATGTTTGCAGAGAACAACAGGGTGTTTTTCAGGATCACGTCATGGTTCTTTGCACTCTGGCATTGGGACACCATAGAGTTGCCAACTGTGATGGAGAGGTCTTAGAGCAGGCAAGCCTTCCCCAGAAGGAAGAGCAGCTCCGTCTTGTCGAAGTTGAGCTTGAGGTGGTGGACAGACATCCAAGCCGAGATGTCTGCCAGGCATGCAGAGATATGTGTCTCCACCTGGGTCTCAGAAAGAGGGAAGGAAAAAAGGAGCTGAGTGTTATCTGCATAGCAATGATAGGAGAGACTATGTGAGGAAATGACGGAGCCCAGCGACTTGGTGTACAGAGAGAAGAGAAGGCCAAGAACCAAGCCCTGTGGAACACCACTAGAGAGAACACGAGGGGCAGACACATATCCTCCCCACGTCATCTAGTAGGAGCGACCAGCCAGGTAAGATGCAATCCAAGAGTGTGCAGAGTCTGAGACACCCAGCCCTGAGAGGATAGAGAAGAGAATCTGGTGGTTTATGATGTTGTAGGAAGTGGATAGATATAGTAGGATGAGAACATTTTGGGAGAGCGGAGAGCCTCTGTGAAACAGAGGAGAGCGGTCTCAGTGGAGTGAGCCACCTTGAAGCCTGACTCATTGGGGTTAATAAGATCATTATGGGATAAATAATGAGAGAATAGACAGCACGGTCAAGTGTTTGGAAAGAAAAGAAGGGATACCGGTCTGTAGTTTTTGACATCAGTGGGTTTGATTGTTGATTTAACACTCTACATACAGCTTCCTGTCACTCAGCCCATAAAAATAACTGATGACACTTGAAGTTAAAACAGATGTACTGTCATCTCTTTGTTCATTGTGATGAGTCTCTTCTGATTGACTCTAAAGCAAGAGAACAAGGTCTATACCAGGGCTCTCCAACCCTGTTCCTGGAGAGCTAGGTTTTCAGTCCAACCCAAATCTAGTGCACCTGAATCTAATAATTAGCTGGTTGATTTGCTAAATCAGGTTGGTTACAACTGGGGTTGGAGCGAAAATCTACAGGAGGGTAGCTCTCCAGGACTTCTTAGGGCTAGGCATCCCGTTAGCAGGACAACTTCCGGTGAAACTGGAGGGCTCGCAATTCAAATAAATAATAATCAAAATTATGGATATTAAACATTTATGTACATACAAGTGTCATATCGGTTGAAAGCTTAAATTCTTGTTAATCTAACTGCACTGTCCGATTTACAGTAGCCATTACAGTGAAAGCATGCCATGCGATTGTTTGAGGACGGCGCCCCACATTAAAATATTTTTCCACCGGCACAGGTTTCATAAATTCACAAATAGTGATTAAATATTCACTTAGTTTTTGAAAATCTTCCTCGGTCATCCAAAGGGTCCTAGCTATAAAATCTAGTGTTGTTTTGTTAAAATCCTTCTTTATATCCCAAAAAGTCTATTTAGTTGGCGCCATCGATTTGAGTAATCCACTCGTTCAACATGCAGAGAAACTAATCCAAAAATCTACTGCTAAACTTCGTTAAAACAAGTCATAATACGTTTCTATTGACTCCTCAGATACCCTAAAATGTAATCAAACTATAATATTTAATTCGGAAGGAAGTATGTTCAATAGGAAAACGATATTAGCAGCTGAGTCTTCTCTTCATCGCGCGCATTATTCTTACTCGTTTTGGAAGAAACAAGCCTGAAACGTTGAACAGTGCTGACACCCAGTGGAAGCCATAGGAATTGCATACTGGGAGCTAGATTTCATTATTTCCCTGTACTTTCCATTGTACGAGCATGGGCTCTCAAAAAAAAAAATCTGTTTGTTTTTTATTGGGATTTTCTCCTACCATATCTATTGTGTTATAGTCTCCTCCATTATTTTAACATTTATACAAACTTCAAAGTGCCTTCTTTCCAATGGTACGAATTATATGCATATCTTGGCTTCAGGGCCTGAGCAACAGGCAGTTTACTTTGGGCACATCAGTCAGGCGGAAAATGAGAAAAAAGGACCCTAGGCTGAAGAAGGTTTGCAACTGGGGTTGGAGCGAAAACCTACAGGAGGTTAGCTCTCCAGGAACAGGGTTGGAGAGCCCTGTTCTACACACATTCATATGTGGCTTATGCTAGCAGTCCCCCAGCCCCTTCTAGACCTGGATGTGTTTCTGTTAGTGTTTGGAAGAAAATTGTGGTCCTGGTGATTGGTTTGTGGCAAGGATTGGCAACTTGAACTCATCATGAGGGGCCGCAGTTGCACGCGGGTCTGCATACTAACATGTGCATCCCTCGCCCCTCCCCAACCAGCACCACAACCAGCACCACATTGCGAGCAAAACATTTTAGCAGCCCCCCTCTTGACAGCGGAGATAAGTTTTGTACGTTTTAGAGTTAATTTCGTGCAATTCTACAAATTGTGCTATGGGGCAAAGAGAAAATGTTGCAGTTTTAAAGGAAGTTTGCTGCAATTTTATAAATTTTTGCCATGGGGCGGGGAGATTTCACAATTTCATAACTCATATCATGCAATTCTACTCATTTTTCCTACAATAAATATTTTTTCCCATAGGGTGGAGAGAAATGATAGCAGTTATTAATATGATATCTGACCATGATTAGTACGTTTAGATAGCTGGCCACTGACATGGGCTAATTGAGTGACTATCATTGACTGACAAAAGAGAGAAACTGCTGATGAACAACCACATTTCGAAATTGCACCTTGTGTATTCTACTATCCTAAGTTGAGTCCCCGACAGAGTAAAAAAATGATTTATGGTTTATAGGTTTATAGGTTTATAGGTTTATAGGTTTATAATGTCCTTTGAATGAAGATATATTCAATATACATGTAATCTCCTCATGGATCACCTGCTATGAATATAATGTTTTGATTGCTTACATATGTATTTTGTTCATGGGAGGTTTATCTTCACGTATAACAGCAATTTGGGAGAATGAAGAGGTTTCAGCTGTATGGGTTTAATTAACAGTAGATGGCTAATACAATTTATTTGATAATTTCATAAATATTTCCTTGTCTCTTATTTTTGTGTGTGTGATTATCTATGATGTGATGGGTCTATCCGGTTCTGATATCAAGACATCAATTTAAAAAAAAATGTACAGCAAAAAAAAGGGAAGAAACACTACCCTGAAAGACCAGCAACACACACAGACGGATTACCGAGATGTGTACTCAGAGCATGCGTGGACCAACTGGCATAGGTCTTCATTGACATTTTCAACCTCTCTCTGTCCGAGTCTGTATTGCCTGTATTACCAAAAGTGCTTAACCAACAGACTAACCAACACTGTATGTGCTGCATTCAAATCTTCTTTTGTTATTTGTCATGCCATACAAACAAAGAGCCATACAAACAAAGAGTGGACATTATCCCCATTCATCCATCCCTGACTTTCTCTTTCTCTATCTGGTTGATGTGTACTCTGAGAGAAATGAGACCGCAAATAATAACCAGTAGTATGGAGCAATCAATCAATCAAGTTTGTTTTATAAAGCCCTTTTTACATTTGCAGATGACATAAAGTGCTTTACAATTACCCTGCTGAGACCCCAAAGAACAAGCGGAGCAAAAGCAGTGGCTAGTAAAAATTAAAAGAAGGAAGGAACCTAGAGAGGAACCAGGTCATCCTCTCCTGGCTTCACTCAGTTTACCTGGTTGATGCCCTGATACAGAGCCTTTCAGGACAGAACCAACCCTGGGGACAGCAGAGGTCTGTGGTGGTCTGCCCGCACACAGGGCAGTCGAATCCAGACAGACAAGCCTCACAGTCTGCCTCTGATTGACCACCATATCCACCAGAAAGATGGCTGGAATAGAGGGGGGTAATGGCGGGTTAAATCTGTTCACGAGTGTTTTAGAGGGGGGAAATGCTCTAGTATATCTAATAATTGCATCTCACTCGATTATTGTTCGACAGAAATACCATCCTTTTATCAACGAGAGACAAAAATGTAGCCTGCCAAGAGTCTGTCTTGTATCTAACACAACTTGGGAGCACTAAAATGGACAGTTTATTCAATCTAAATGGACAGTTTATTCAATCTTTGGAAAGTCGAAGCTACTTAACATAAATCATGCTGCCAAAAAAAGAGAATCCCTATTTTTGGTCTGGCATTGTCTAGTCTTGTTAAAAGACCACATCAGGTGTTAACTAAAGTGACACACACACACACACACACACACACACACTCATACTCATAGACATTACATTTTCTAATGAGCTGCTTTAACGACAGCCACATTGTTACACCTATTAGGTTTTACTGCCCTTGGAACTGGTCTGAGTGCATTATGTCTGTAACGCTCGTCGTCGTAAGGAAGAGTGGACCAAAGCGCAGCGTGGAAAGGGTTCATGATCTTTATTGTCAAGAATCACTCAAACAAAAATAACAAAAACGAAAGTGGACAGTTCCGTCAGGCACAGATACTAAACGGAAAACAACACCCCACAAAACTCAAACGGAAAATTACATCTTATATATGATCCCCAATCAGAGACAACGATAGACAGCTGCCTCTGATTGGGAACCACACTAGGCAAAAGCAACAAAGAAATAGAAAACATAGATTATCCCACCCAAGTCACACCCTGAACTAACCAAACATAGAGAATAAATAAGGATCTCTAAGGTCAGGGCGTGACAATGTACTTAATATAGTGTATCTGGGGGGCAGTGTATTGACTGAGCTGTCCCAATCGAACAGTAGTGGCCTCCTGGACAAATGTCTCCATTGATCTGTCCCAAGACCTCTCCATCATGAGGAGGATATTGACCTGTCAAAGAAAAGGCTTGGGTGCTAGTCTGTTACTTTAGACCAGAGTTTTTCCTGGTTAGGTCACACATAGTCAGGAAAAACTACTGGCCCTACTCATATTGTATAAATCAGCCTTTATCAAACCTCTCCTTGGGGACCCCCAGAGATTTCGCAATTTTGTTAACATCAAATCAAAATCAAATTTTATTGGTCACATTCACATAGTTAGCAGATGCTAATGCGAGTGTAGCGAAATGCTTGTGCTTCTAGTTCTAACAGTGCAGTTATATCTAACAGTTCCCCAACAACTACCTAATACACACAAATCTAAAGGGGTAAATGAGAATATGTACATATAAATATACGGATGAGCGATGGCCGAGGAGCATAGGAAAGGTGCAATAGATGGCATAGAATACAGTTTATTTAAACGGCATAAAGTGGCAATGTTTAAAGTGACTAGTGATCCATTTATTAAAGTGATTGGGTCTCAGTGTAGGCAACAGCCTCTCTGAGTTAGTGATTGCTGTTTTTCAGTCTCTCGGTCCCAGCTTTGAAGCACCTGTACTGACCTCGCCTTCTGGATGGTATTGGTGAGAACAGGCAGTGGCTTGGGTGGTTGTTGTCCTTGATGATCTTTTTGGCCTTCCTGTGACATCGGGTTTTGTAGGTGTCATGGAGGGCAGGTAGTTTGCCCCCGGTGATGCATTGTGCAGACCGCACCACCCTCTAGAGAGCCTTGCAGTTGAAGGTGGTGCAGTTGCCTCACCAGGCGGTGATACAGCCCGAGAGGATGCTCTCGATTGTGCATCTGCAAAAGATTGTCAGGGTTTTGGGTGACAAGCCAAATGTATTCAGCCTCACCACACCTATACCTGTCCAGCACACTCCCTGAAGTCTCCCGCGTAGGAGGCCCAGAAAAGGCTCAATGCATAGTGTACAGTTGAAGTCGGAAGTTTACATACACTTAGGTTGGAATCATTATGAAAACTCGTTTTCAACCACTCCACAAATAACTTGTTAACAAACTATAGTTTTGGCAAGTCAGCTAGGATGTCTACTTTGTGCATGACAAAGTAATTTTTCCAACAATTGTTTACAGACAGAATAGTTCACTTATAATTCACTGCATCACAATTCCAGTGGGTCAGAAGTTTACATACACTAAATTGACTGTGCCTTTAAACAGCTTGGAAAATTCCAGAAAATTCGCTTCTGATAGGCTAATTGACATAATTTGAGTCAATTGGAGGTGTACCTGTGGATGTATTTCAAGGCCTACCTTCAATCTCAGTGCCTCTTTGCTTGACATCATGGGAAAATCAAAAGAAATCAGCCAAGATCTCATGAAAAAATGTAGACCTCCACAAGTCTGGTTCATTCTTGGGAGCAATTTACAAACGGTGCCACGTTCATCTGTACAAACAATAGTACGCAAATATAAACACCATGGGACCACGCAGCCGTCACACTGCTCAGGAAGGAGACGCGTTCTGTCTCCTAGAGAGGAACGTACTTTGGTGCAAAAAGTGCAAATCAATCCCAGAACAACAGCAAAGGACCCTGTGAGGATGCTGGATGAAACAGGTACAAAAGTATCTATATTCACAGTAAAACGAGTCCCATATCGACATAACCTGAAAGGCTGATCAGCAAGGAAGAAGCCACTGCTCCAAAACCGCCATAAAAAAGCCTGATTATAGTTTGCAACTGCACATGGGGACAAAGATCGTCCTTTTAGGAGAAATGTCCTCTGGTCTGATGAAAAAAAATAGAACTGTTTGGACATAATGACCATCGTTATGTTGTGTCTTTGGCTATGCTGGATTAAGTGATATGACATGCTATTCTATAAAATAATTTCTCCGTAATTACTATCACCTGATTGAGCAAATCATGTAAATTTAATTAACTAGAGAGTCGGGCACCACAAAATAATATTTATAGAGCTGTTATCTTCCGAAAAAACTCTTAAAGACCTAGTAATATTTTACATCAATAGCCGTCGATATCAATTATCGTCTTAATTCAGTCTCATCTGAAAGTTGTAAAGTATTTTATCTGCAAGAACCCTGGCTAACAAGTTGAATCAGCAATACAAAATTGGATTGAATTATTTATTTACTAAATACCTAACTAATCACACAGAATCACACATACACATAATTAAATCATAACTTGATTACAAATTAAATCATAAAGGAGAACGTCCCTAGCGGGCAGAACAGATATGACAGCTTATTACACAAAGGAAAGGGGGCTGGGTTGAGTGAAAGAGCGGGAAGACAGGAACAAAGGCGAAGCTGTGCTATCGTAAATACAGTATCTTATGCATTCTAAATTACCGCCCATTTGGAAAAGGAAAATGCAATAAATATTTACTCTGAGCTGCGCTTCAGTGGTAGATGCAAGGCCGTTTTGCCAAACCGAGTCCTTTGTCCTTTGAAGAATGTCTCTGGTAGTCAATTGGATACGTTATAGTAACGTCATTGTGTTATAGACGAGATACTCTGTCTGTTCCTTCCTAACCTGAGTTTGCAGCTGCGGTTGCTAACTCAACGGCTAGGAGGTATCACTTCTGTAGTGAATAAGAGTTCAAAGTTCATACCATTCGCAACCAAAGTTCACGCTGATGTTGGCTTTGTTCTGTAGTTATTATCTGAACCATTCTGACATAGGACCGTCGTCCTCATATCCTCAGAACAGGAAGTTATGTTGTTGTCAAGAGCTTACAGTGCCTTGCGAAAGTATTCGGCCCCCTTGAACTTTGCGACCTTTTGCCACATTTCAGGCTTCAAACATAAAGATATAAAACTGTATTTGTTTGTGAAGAATCAACAACAAGTGGGACACAATCATGAAGTGGAACGACATTTATTGGATATTTCAAACTTTTTTAACAAATCAAAAACTGAAAAATTGGGTGTGCAAAATTATTCAGCCCCTTTTACTTTCAGTGCAGCAAACTCTCTCCAGAAGTTCAGTGAGGATCTCTGAATGATCCAATGTTGACCTAAATGACTAATGATGATAAATACAATCCACCTGTGTGTAATCAAGTCTCCGTATAAATGCACCTGCAATGTGATAGTCTCAGAGGTCCGTTAAAAGCGCAGAGAGCATCATGAAGAACAAGGAACACACCAAGCAGGTCCGAGATACTGTTGTGAAGAAGTTTAAAGCTGGATTTGGATACAAAAAGACTTCCCAAGCTTTAAACATCCCAAGGAGCACTGTGCAAGCGATAATATTGAAATGGAAGGAGTATCAGACCACTGCAAATCTACCAAGACCTGGCCGTCCCTCTAAACTTTCAGCTCATACAAGGAGAAGACTGATCAGAGATGCAGCCAAGAGGCCCATGATCACTCTGGATGAACTGCGGAGATCTACAGCTGAGGTGGGAGACTCTGTCCATAGGACAACAATCAGTCGTATATTGCACAAATCTGGCCTTTATGGAAGAGTGGCAAGAAGAAAGCCATTTCTTAAAGACATCCACAAAAAGTGTTGTTTAAAGTTTGCCACAAGCCACCTGGGAGACACACTAAACATGTGGAAGAAGGTGCTCTGGTCAGATGAAACCAAAATTGAACTTTTTGGCAAGAATCTAAAACGTTATGTTTGGCGTAAAAGCAACACAGCTCATCACCCTGAACACACCATCCCAACTGTCAAACATGGTGGTGGCAGCATCATGGTTTGGGCCTGCTTTTCTTCAGCAGGGACAGGGAAGATGGTTAAAATTGATGGGAAGATGGATGGAGCCAAATACAGGACCATTCTGGAAGAAAACCTGATGGAGTCTGCAAAAGACCTGAGACTGGGACGGAGATTTGTCTTCCAACAAGACAATGATCCAAAACATAAAGCAAAATCTACAATGGAATGGTTCAAAAATAAACATATCCAGGTGTTAGAATGGCCAAGTCAAAGTCCAGACCTGAATCCAATCGAAAATCTGTGGAAAGAACTGAAAACTGCTGTTCACAAATGCTCTCCATCCAACCTCACTGAGCTCGAGCTGTTTTGCAAGGAGGAATGGGAAAAAATGTCAGTCTCTCGATGTGCAAAACTGATAGAGACATACCCCAAGCGACTTACAGCTGTAATCGCAGCAAAAGGTGGCGCTACAAAGTATTAACTTAAGGGGGCTGAATAATTTTGCACGCCCAATTTTTCAGTTTTTGATTTGTTAAAAAAGTTTGAAATATCCAATAAATGTCGTTCCACTTCATGATTGTGTCCCACTTGTTGTTGATTCTTCACAAAAAAATACAGTTTTATATCTTTATGTTTGAAGCCTGAAATGTGGCAAAAGGTCGCAAAGTTCAAGGGGGCCGAATACTTTCGCAAGGCACTGTATATAGGAAGGGAGAAAAGGGGTGTGTTTCATAGTTTACAACCTCTGTCTCTTCACGTGGGCGGGCCACTGAGTGAGCAGCAATATCTTATGAAAACCCACATCTCACATTTTAGAAGCTAAAATCACATTTCATCCGATCACAAATAATTTCATATTCAAACATTTAAATTGAACAACAATTCCATGTGAATCCGATAACTCTGATGTGTAGACTTTCTACTGTAGAGTTTGTCATCTTATCATTGATAAGAATGTCTCAGATAACAACCGAACTGACATCATATTCATTAAGTACCACCGAATATGTTCAATTGTTCGGATTACCAGAATATAGTTAATTCCCCCCCACATTCTGATGTTCCCAGAATCTCTATGTTAACCAAGGGTTTTTAAAATGTAACCTCAGTAGGGTAGAGAGAGGAAAAAGGGGGGTAGAGGTATTTATGACTGTCATAAACCTATCCCCCAGGCCAACGTCATGACAGTTATGTTTGAAGGAAAAAGGGGGAGGTTTGCAAGCCGAATAACACCAATCCAACCATGAAGCATGGGGGTGGCAGCATCATATTGTGGGGGTGCTTTGCTGCAGGAGGGACTGGTGCACTTCACAAAATAGATTGCATCATGAGGGAGGAAAAGTATGTGGATATATAAAAGCAACATCTCAAGACATCATTCAGGAAGTTAAAGCTTGGTCGCAAATGGGTCTTCCAAATGGACAATGACCCCAAGCATACTTCCAAAGTTGTGGCAAAATGGCTTAAGGACAACAAAGTCAAGGTATTGGAATGGCCATCACAAAACCCTGACCTCAATCCTGTAGAAAATGTGTGGGCAGAACTGAAAAAGTGTGTGCAAGCAAGGAGGCCTACAAACCTGACTCAGTTACACCAGCTCTGTCAGGAGGAATGGGCCAAAATTCACCCAACTTATTTTGGGAAGCTTGCGGAAGGCTACCTGAAACGTTTGACCCAAGTTAAACAATTTTAAAGGCAATGCTACCAAATACTAATTGAGTGTATGTAAACTTCTGACCCCCTGGGAATGTGATGAAAGAAATTAAAGTTAAAATAAATAATTCTCTCTACTATTATTCTGACATATCACATTCTTAAAATAAAGTGGTGATCCTAACTGACCTAAGACAGGATTTTTTACTAGGATTAAATGTCAGGAATTGTGAAAAACTGAGTTTAAATGTATTTGGCTAAGGTGTATGTAACATTCAGACTTCAACTGTAGGTAAGCACTTCCTTATAAACTCACGAACCGAGTCAGCGTATAGATCGATGTTGTTCTCTGAGGCTGACCAGAACATATCCCAATCTGCGTGATCAAAACAATCTTGAAGCGTGGATTCCGATTGGCCAGACCAGCGTTGAATTGTTCTAGTCACTGGTACATCCTGTTTGAGTTTCTGTCTATAAGACGGTAGGAGCAAGATGGCATCATGTTCGGATTTGCGGGAGGGGAGGGAGGGCTTGTATGCATCGTGGAAGTTAGAGTAGCAGTGATCGAGTGTATTACCCCCGCGAGTACTACAATCAATATACTAATAGACTTTAGGTAGCCTTGTTCTCAAATTTACTATGTTAAAATCCCCAGCCACAATAAATGCAGTCTCAGGACATTTGGTTTCCAGTTTACATAGAGTCCAGTGAAGTTCCTTGAGGGCCATCGTGCTGCTGTGATGATAACAGACAAGAATTCTCTTGGGATGTAATATGGCCGGCATTTGATTGTAAGGAATTTTAGGTCGGGTGAGCAGAAGGACTTGAGTTCCTGTATGTTGTTATGAATACACCATGAGTCGTTAATCATGAAGCATACACTTCCTCTTCACAGAGAGGTGTTTATCTCTGTCGATGCGATGCATGAAGAAGCCTGGTGGCTGACCCGATTCTGACAACATATGCCGAGAGAGTCATGTTTCCGTGAAACAGAGGATGTTACAATCTCTGATGTCTCTCTGGAAGGCAACCCTTGCTCAAATTTCGTCTACCTTGTTGTCAAGAGACTGGACATTGGCGAGTAGTATACTCGGGAGTGGTGGGCGATGTGCACCTCAACGGAGCCTAACCAGGAGGCCGCTCCGTCTGCTGAGGAACTGTTGTTTTGGGTCGGCTTCTGAGATTAGATCCATTGTCCTGGGTGGTGGTCCAAACAGAGGATCCACTTCGGGAAAGTTGCATTCCTGGTCGTAATGTTGGTAAGTTGACGTCGCACTTGTAATTTATATCCAATAGTTCTTCCCTGCTGTTTGCAATAAGACTTAAGATTTCCTGGGGTAACAATGTAAGAAATAATATATTAAAAAAACAAAATACTGCATAGTTTCCTCAGGACTCGAAGCGAGGCGACCATCTCTGTTGGACTGAGTTTGGGAAACCCTGAATGATGGCAAACCTATCATTTATAAGGGCCATATATAGCAACCATATTTACATACATGTGATACATACAATACAGGATATATAAAAAAACATATAAATATAATATAAAATTCATAATGAAATGTCGCCAGTTTAAGTAGGATCCAGCGGTGCATTTTCTACCTGTATGATTTTCAGCTGGCTGAGAAGGAACAGAACTTTGGATACAAAGGTACCTAGAGGAGGGATGGAGGGAGGGAGTTCGAGGGAAAGATAGAGAGAAAAGAAGAGAGAATAGAGAGAGAGAGAGAAAGATAAAAGAGAGAAAGGCATAGAGGGAGAGTGTGAATATACAGAAAGAAAGAGGGAACACAATTATGGAGAGAACACAACATAAATCTTAAGGACCATACATGCTGAACCAGATATACGATTCAACATCATTTTTATTTATTTATAATGCTGCCACCACCCCAGGAGTACCCGGTAAGCACTGTAGTACTTCCCTGGAGGGCAGGGTAGATGTGCTGGTCTGCCCACTAAACGTGCCAGCTGGGCATGGGTACTCCACACCAGACCGTGTGCCAAGAAAAAAAAAATCACACATAGATGCCATATAGGTCTAGTGTCATTCTAAGCAATGCGTCTTCGCCACTATGGTATACGTGGCACTTATTTCAATAAAGGCAAATAGTATAGTGCCCTATATGCACTACCTGGGGGTCAGTAGTGTCCCTTTAGACAAGGAGACTGCACAGTAAAACTTACTGTGAGACTGCACAGTAAAACCTTGCTGGACAGGTAAAACACTCAGCCTGTGAAAGGGATGACATAGAATACCATTAACACTCAGTATGCAGTGTAAATAGGGTCTGGAGTTTTTTCTGACCAGACCAGGTTTTATTTATTAAAACCTAGTTAAAACCTACAACTAGGGCCCTGAGTTTTTGCTGGTCAGATTACATGGTCAAGAAAAACTCCTGGGCCTACAAACTGTTCAGCTTTACTAGACTGGTGGTCAAGATGAGTCCCTGATACACAGAAACCCTGGATGGCACTGGCAAGTGGGGACATATGCCCAGCTAAGCAGGTGATAGATCCAGGGAGGCTGGAGTTATGTCTGTAAGGGCAGTAGGAGCCAGCCTGGCAGAGATGAGAAGGGAGGGAGAGCCCTCTGCTGGCACACCTGAACCCTGCATTTGAGAGAGAAGTCTCCACAAACGCGCAATCAAAAAGAAGCCAATCAATGTTATGCCAGTCAAACATGAATCACTATTCAAAAGGAATTCAAATAACTTTCATTCCATGAAGAAACTTTATGTGCAGTATATCAGTCAAACAGTGGTTCGTACATAAAATAAAACATGTTTAATCAGCACCAACCTGCAGGGCAGGCAGTCAGAGAAATGTGTGTTCCTGGTGGTGTTGCTGTAATATCCAAGAGGACAGGGACGTGGCGCTACAGCCAAACTCTCTGGACAGTAGTGACCTTGGGGACACCAGTCACCGGTCACACCGACTTCAGGTGTTGGAGACACTGCACCAGAGTGACAAAGATAGCCAGCAATGCACTGGCCCGATATGGCACTCAGTCCAGAAAAGCCACAGAAAAATCCTGAGAAAAAGAATGTAGGACCAATCAGACCAGGGCCTGTTTTCATCTGATCCAAGTCCTCCCTTTAAATGTAATCTTATTTGTTATAATCTAGGCAGACGGATTACCAGGGCGTGTGCTCATGGCATGTGATGACCAACGGGCAGGTGTCTTCACTGACATTTTCAACATGTCCCTGATTGAGTCTGTAATACCAACATGTTTCAAGCAGACCAGACTATCCCTGTGCCCAAGAACACAAAGGCAACCTGCATAAATGACTACAGACCTGTAGCACTCACGTCCGTAGCCGTGAAGTGCTTTGAAAGGCTGGTCATGGCTCACATCAACACCATTATCCCAGAAGCCCTAGACCCACTCCAATTTGCATACCGCCCAAACAGATCCACAGATGATGCAATCTCTATTGCACTCCACACTTTACCCACAAGCCATAAGACTGAACAGGTAATCAAATGGCTACCCGGACTATTTGCATTGTGTGCCTCCCCCAACTGCACTTTTACGCTGGTGCTGCTCTCTGTTTATCAAATATGCATAGTCACTTTATCTATACATTCATGTACATACTACCTCAATTGGCCCATCCAACCAGTGCTCCGGCACATTGGCTAACCGGTCTATCTGTATTGTGTCCTGCCACCCACCACCCGCCAACCCCTCTTTTACGCTGCTGCTACTGCTACTATCTGTTCATCATATATACATAGTCACTTTAACCATATCTACATGTACATGCTACCTCAATCAGCCTGACTAACCGGTATCTGTATGTAGCCTCGCTACTGTTATTTTTCACTGTCTTTTTACTGTTATTTTCATTTCTTTACTTACCTATTGTTCACCTAATACCTTTATTACACTATTGGTTAGAGCCTGTAAGTAAGCATTTCACTGTAAGGTCAACACCTGTTGTATTCGGAACACGTGATAAATAAACTTTGATTTGAAGTTGATCCTAGAGCATCTCTCAATCAGACCAGGATCATTAGATAGATCTCCAAATCTTCTTTTAAAATAGCGATAAACGGGGCAATGAGTCAATGTGGCATACACTTGCATCGCAAACATGTTAAATGTTAAGACATTTTTTAATAAAAGGCCTGTGTAGTTCAATCAGTTACTAAATGTATTCCTGTTTCAGATGATGTACAGTCGGGAGCATTAAAAAGTTGACTTATACAGTCCAGCAAAAATAACCTGAGTTTCAAAATGGAAGTCACTGCACTGCCAGGGGCCTATTTAAGATAAGTATTTAATTATAATAGTTATTGTACAATGTTGTTAGATGATTGCTAATGAACTTGGCGCTTGGAGTCACCCTGGGTGAGTTTGATATTAATGATGTGCAGCACAGGCATCTTGAAAAGTAACTTTGATCTGATTCATCATAATACTGTACGCACACACACCCAAGAGAGAACTCGCACACACAACACACACTCTCTTCGGGAATAAAAAATGTCAGATTTCTTTATGTACTCCATAAAAGCAGATCTTAGAAAGAGGAACAGGCTAGGAGCTGTAAACATCACATATTACATAATAGATATAACAACATGATTAAATAATATTATCTTCACAGCTTTAATCCCATGGGGCCTATGGGCATGTGTGTGCACAGTGTGTGACCCTGTTAGAGCAGTATTAGAGAGAGGTAGCCCTGAGAGATCACTGTGTATGTGTGTGTAACTGTACACCTGGGAACGGGCTGCATCTGGATCGGCCCTCCTCTACACTGACGGCTCCCTGGGGACACTCTCGCAGAGCTGCCGAACCCTTAGAGCAAAAATAACCTACATGTGAGAACCAGGAAACAATGAGTGGAGAGAGAAAGACCGAGAGGTAGAAATGGGCACAGAGATAGAGAAGAGCGACAGAGACAAAAGAGGAGACAGAGACCGCACTCTGGGGAACCAGTGAAAGAGAGAGAGAGTGAAAGAGAGAAAAAAAGAAGAGAGACAGCATTCTGGGGAGCCCAAAATTTGCAAACCCTGAGGAGGATGTGTGGATTGGTAAGTTACCTTGTGGACATGTCCCTCCTCAGCTGTCTCTGATAGGGCTGTTGGGGACAACCGCTCCACAGCGACAATAAAAATCTTCCCTGCATTCCCCTGTAGGCGCTTTTAGCCCAGACGCGTCACAGTAATAACCCGGGGACCAGGTCTGGCATCAGTTCTATGGGAGAAGGTACAGTATAGCAACAACAGCTCAGGCTGAAGTCACTGTGCTGTGGTCTTGGGAGGAAATGTCAGGAATATTGAGCGTATTGAGCCTTGAGAAACTAATATACCCGGGAGACTAGTTTGGTCTGGTTGCTGAATGTGCCAATGGGGCAAGGTTGAGGATCGATGGTGCCCCTAGGGCATGGCCCTCCACCTGAAGCAAAGGCGGTGCAGTGTCTCATCAAACAGATCCGATGTGCATGAGAGCAGACTAACTATATGACACTCCGAGCTGTAATAGAAAGAGTTATAGTGCCACTTTAAACAAACTATAACTTTAAAGGCAAGTTGCCTTGTGGTTAGAGCGTTGGACTAGTAACCGAAAGGTTGCAAGATCAAATCCCCGTGGCCGACAAGGTCAAAATCTGTCGTTCTACCCCTGAACAAGGCAGTTAACCCACTGTTCCTAGGCCGTCATTGAAAATAAGAATTATTCTTTAACTGACTTGCCTAAATAAAGGTAACCCCCCCCCCCCAAAAAAAAATATAAAAAAATTAAAAATAAACCTTCATAGGCCATTTATAAGGCCTTAGATGCTTTAGAAACCATTCATAAGCCAATGTCATTACATGGATGGCAAAAGGGTTATGCCACATTTGGCATATCACCAGATGTAAAGACCATTGCTTATAACATATTTATGAAGCATATACAGTGTCATGACGTTGGCCTGGGGGATAGGATTATGACCGTCATAAATACCTCTTTCCCCCTTTTCCCTTCTCAAACCTACTGAGGTTACATTTAAAAACCCCTTGGTTAACATAGAGATTTTGGGAACATCAGTATGTGGGGGGAAATTAACTATATTCTGGTAATCCGAACAATTGAACATATGCAGTGGTACCTAATGAATATGATGTCAGTTCGGTTTGTAATCTGAGACATTCTCATCAATGATAACATGAGATAAACTCCACAGTGGAAAGTCTACACATAAGAGTTATCAGATTCACATGGAATTGTTGTTCAATTTAAATGTTTGAATATGAAATTATTTGTGATGGGATGAAATGTGATTTTAGCTTCTAAAATGTGAGATGTGGGTTTTCATAAGTTAGGGCTGCTCACTCAGTGGCCCGCCCACGTGAAGAGACAGAGGTTGTAAACTTTTCACACACACCCCTCTTCCTTCCTATATAAGCTCTTGACGACAACATAACTTCCTGTTCTGCGGATGTGAGATGACGATCCCATGTCAGAATGGTTCAGAGAAAAACTACAGAACGAAGCCAACATCAGCATGAGCTTTGGTTGCAAATGGTATGAACCTTGAACTCTTATCCACGACAGAAGTGATAGCTCCTAGCCGTTGAGTTAGCAACCGCAGCTGCAAACGCAGGTTAGGAAGGAACAGACAAGAGTATCCCATCTACCACACAACGACGTTACTACAACTTATCCAAGTGACCACCTGAGACATACTTCAAAGGACAGAGGACTTGGTTTGGCAACACGGTCTTCCATCTACCACCAACCTACTGAAGCGCAGCTCAGAGTAAATATTTATTGCATTTACCTTTTCCAAATGGCCGGTAATTTAGAATGCATAAGATACTGTATTTACGATAGCACAGCTTTGCCTCTGTTCCAGTGTCCCGCTCTTTCACTCAAACCCAGCCCCTTTTCCTTTGTGTAACAAGCTGTCATATCTGTTCCGCCCGCTAGGGACGTTTCCTATGATGTAAAGAATTATCCAGGTATAATTAATTCTTTGTATATGTTATTCTGTGTGATTAGTTAGGTATTTAGTAAATCAATCATTAAACCCAATTTTGTATTGCTGATTCAACTTGTTAGCCAGGATTCTTGCAGATAACCAAGAATTTACAATTTACAGATTATGAGACTGAAGTAAGATGACGATTAATGTTGACTGCTATGGATGTAAAATAATTACTAATCTTTAAGAGCTTATTCGGAAGATAACAGCTCTATAAATATTATTTTGTGGTGCCCGACTATAGTTAATTACATTTACATGATTAGCTCAATCAGGTGATATTCATTACGGATAAATTATTTTATAGAATAGCATGTCATAGCAATTCATCCGGCATAGCCAAAGACGCGACAACAGTATATAGTTTTCATGAAATTTCATGAACATTTTATGAATTGTGTATAAGTTGCATTCAATTTAATGTGCGACCAGAACCATTATTATATAGACATTGTCCACCTGATTGGTGCATCACCTGCAGAGTGAGAGTGAGGCTGTGGAGAGGTGTTTCTGTAGGACCAGTAATACCCCTCCAGGCACAGTAATGGCCACCGTCAGTGGACAGTAATGCCCACCGTCACACTGCCTGCACCGGCTGATGGGTGTCAGGCCCAGCTCAGGGCTGTACGTGCCCTCTGGACAAGCTCTCAAGTCACATCCTGTTCCCTCGGGACAGTAAAAACCTAGAGGGAAAGAAGGAAGCAAATACTGGACTTTCTTGGTGCAAGAGCACGAACCAATGTTCCACTCAATCAAGTTCCACTTTTTCCCACTGTGGGGTGCTGTGATTATATAGATAATTGTGGATTTTCATATCCTTAACAATGTAATGATGTAACCGCAGAGAATTGGAACTCAGCCTGTGTACGAGTGAGATAATGTTTAGTGTATACCCTCCAGTTAAGGGCCCAGTGTGAGCGGTGAGGCTATTAGAGTCACGGTAGAGTCCTCCAGGGCAGGGTTAGCACTCTTCCTGGTTCATCAGGCCAGTACTGTTGGACCAGGTACCCAAAGGACAGGGCATAGGGGCAGGGGTATCTGCAGTGCAGATCCAGAGAAATCTCAATGCCTATAATGCCATAGCAACTGGTGTGTAGTAAAATCCCATCATAAACTGGATAAACAAATCTATTGATGGCTGCAGGGGTATACAACATGCAGCGAGATTACTAGTCCAAAACCTTCACTCAGTTTATAACAGTACTGTAATGATCAAACTGGTCAGATGCAGTATTAATACTGAGTATAGCATACCAATATTATATACAATCTCTAAGCTACTGAAAGCAAAATAACAAGTATTTGATAACTACACAGTAAGAGTAGGAACAGAGAGCTACCTGAGGAACAGTAATGTCCAGCAGGACACAGAGAGCCTGAGAGGCAGTCCACAAAAAGCCTGAGAGGCCATCCACAGGTTTGGGGGTGTATGCTCCATCTCTGCACCAGAAGCCAGCGTTTCATATCATCAGTGTTTGCTTCTTCCTGCTATTCAATACCTGTCACACAGCATTACCGAGCATAGTAGCCAAGCTCTGGTTCTGTCAACATTAGTTAACCTCTACGGCAGTGGTTCCCAGACTTTTTATAGTCCCGTACCCCTTCAAACATTCAACCTCCAACTGTACCCCCTCTAGCACCAGGGTCAGCACACCCTCAAATGTTGTTTTTTGCCATCATTGTAAAACTAAACTAAACATTTACGTATATAACATAAGAATGAGTGTGAGTTTGTGTCACAACCCGGCTCATGGGACGTGACAAAGTGCTCTTATAGGACCAGGGCACAAATAATAATATAATAATAATCAATAGTTTGGCTCTTTATTTAGCCATCTTACATATAAAACCTTATGTGTTCATCGAAAATTGTGAATAACTCACCACAGGTTAATGAGAAGGGTGTGCTTGAAAGGATGCACATAACTCTGCAATGTTGGGTTGTATTGGAGAGTCTCAGTCTTAAATAATTTTCCACACACAGTCTGTGCCTGTATTTAGTTTTCATGCTAGTGAAGGCCGAGAATCCACTCTCACATAGGTACGTGGTTGCAAAGAGCATCAGTGTCTTAACAGCGAGATTTGCCAAGGCTGGATACTCTGAGCGCAGCCCAATCCAGAAATCTGTCAGTGGCTTCTGATTAAATTACATTTTCACAGAACCGCTTGTTGCAATTCAATGAGGCTCTCTTGTTCAGATATTGGTAAGTGGACTGGAGGCAGGGCATGAAAGGGATAACGAATCCAGTTGTTTGTGTCATCCATTTCGGGAAAGTACCTGTGTAATTGCGCACCCAACTTACTCAGGTGCTTCGCTATATCATATTTGACATTATCCATAAGCTTGAGTTCATTTGCACACAAAAAAATCAAACAATAATGGAAAGACGTGTGTTGTCCATGTTAATGCAGACAGAGAAGAGCTCCAACTTCTTAACCATAGCCTCAGTTTTGTCCCGCACATTGAATATAGTTGCGGAGAGTCCCTGCAATCCTAGATTCAGATCATTCAGGCAAGAAAAAACATCATCCAGATAGCCCAGTCGTACGAGAAACTCGTCATCGTGCAAGCGGTCAGACAAGTGAAAATCATGGTCAGCAAAGAAAACTTGAAGCTCGTCTCTCAATAACAAAAAAACATGTCAATACTTTGCCCCTTGATAACCAGCATACTTCTGTATGTTGTAAAAGCGTTACATGGTCACTGCCCATATCATTGCATAGTGCAGAAAATACACGAGAGTTCAGGGGCCTTGCTTTAACAAAGTTAACCATTTTCACTGTAGTGTCCAAAATGTCTTTCAAGCTGTCAGGCATTCCCTAGGCAGCAAGAGCCTCTAGGTGGATGCTGCAATGTACCAAACTGGCGTTGGGAGCAACTGCTTGCACGCGCGTTACCACTCCAGTATGTCTCTCTATCATGGCTTTTGCACCATCAGTACAGATGCCAACACATCTTGACCACCAAAATCCATTTGATGTCACAAAGCTGTACAGATCTTTAAAAATATCCTCTCCTGTTGTCCTGGTTTCCAGTGGTTTGCAGAAGAGGATGTCTTCCTTAATTGACGTAACGGAAATATACCAGGAGCTGTGCCAGGCCTGCCACATCGGTTGACTCATCCAGCTGTAACGCATAGAATTCCCTGGCTTGTATGCGAAGCATTAATTATTTCAAAACATCTCCGGCCGTGTCACTGATGCGTCGTGAAACAATGTTGTTTTATGAAGGCATTGTCTGTATGGTTTTTTGGGCCTTTTCCCCTATCATTGTCCCAGCCATATCCATGGCAGCAGGAAGAATTAAGTCCTCCAGAATAGTACGGGGCTTGCCTGTCCTAGCCACTCTGTAGCTCACCATATAAGATGCTTCTAGCCCCTTCTTATTAATGGTATCTGTTGCTTTTATACATGTCTTACTGTCACGGCCTGATCTGTTACACCTGTCCCTGTGATTGTCTCGCTTATTTTCCCCAGTGTATTTATCCCTGTTTCCTGTCTCTCTGTGCCAGTTCATCTTATATGTTTAGTCAAGTCAACCAGCGTGTTTTTCCCCGTACTCCTTTTCTCTTTTGCTAGTCTTCCCGGTTTTGACCAC
Source organism: Oncorhynchus mykiss (assembly GCF_057628025.1). Taxonomy (NCBI): domain Eukaryota; kingdom Metazoa; phylum Chordata; class Actinopteri; order Salmoniformes; family Salmonidae; genus Oncorhynchus; species Oncorhynchus mykiss. The sequence continues at coordinate 2,449,294 of NC_143045.1, forward strand.
TACCTGACTCTGGACTACCTTCCCACCTGCCTTCCTTGACCTTGAATATGCCTGCCCTTCGGTACCTATTGGACTCTAAACTGGTTTTGACCTTTTGCCTGTACACAACCATTCTCTTGCCTACCCCTTAATGAATTAATAAACATTGAATTAATAAACTACAACCATCTGCCTCCTGTGTCTGCATCTGGGTCTCGCCTTGTGCCTTGATACTTACCACTCGAAAGTCATCTTAATTCTTGCTAAAAAAAAACATATTTTTAAAATTGCCATGTTTTGTTTCTAAATGTCTGCGCAAGAGTGAAGGTTTCATTGAGTTGTGAGATAGTACTTTTGCACATATAACACACTGTGAATAAGGAAAGGCAATACTCCCAATATATGTGAACCCCAAATCAATGTAGTTCTCATATTTGTGCCTCTTCGATGGTCCAACATCCCTCTCTGTTGTACGGTGCTTTCCTGGGTAAGGGGGCAGTAGCTCTTCAGCTGCATCAGATTCACAGCTGTCAGTGTCCATGCTAGCAGGGCTAACAACAAATGTAGAATTACTGATGCTAGCATTGGATGTGCTCGTGGAAGCAGAACAACTTGTGTCGTTGACAGGTGCAGGTGTAGTACTGCTGGTAGTAGCAGTACTACCAGTAGAGCTGGTATGTGTCTCTATGGACGCGGGCCTTACTTTTTTTTAACCATTTATTGATTTTTGAGCAAACGGAATGAGCAGCAGCTACGTTTGGCTACATAGTGGAATTCCCACGAGAGAGTAACGGCTAATGTGAGTGGATGTCAATTATTTGACATGGTTTAATTACATTTTTGGCAGTGAAACAAGGATGCGAGAAAAAAACCTCACTCAAATGTATAGCCCCGTTGGAAAATGTAAATGACTGTTTGATAATGTGAAAAAAAACAAGTGTGTAAAGCTGTCATCAAGGCAAAGGGTGGCTAATTGAAGAATCTCAAATATAAAACATATTTTGATTTGTTTAATACGTTTTTGGTTACTACATGATCCCATATGTGTTATTTCATAGTTTTGATGTCTTCACTATTCTTCTACAATGTAGAAAATAGTAAAAATAAAGAAAAACCCTGGAATGAGCAGGTGTGTAACTTTTGACAAGTACTGTGTGTACATATACAGTGCATTCGGAAAGTATTCAGAACCCTTGACATTTTCCGCATTCTGTTACGTTACAGCCTTATTCTAAAATTGATTAAATAAAAAAAAATTGGCAGCAATCTACACACAATACCCCATAATGACAAAGCGAAAACAGGTTTTTAGAAATTGTTGCAAATGTATTAAACATAAAATTCAGAACCTTTGCTATGACACTCGGAATTGAGCTTAAGTGCATCCTGTTTCCATTCATCATCCTTGATGTTTCTACAACTTGATTGGAGTCCACCTGTGGTACATTCAATTGATTGGACATGATTTGGAAAGGCACACACCTGCCTATATAAGGTCACACAGTTGAAAGTGCATGTCAGAGCAAAAACCAAGCCATGAAGTCAAAGGAATTGTCCGTAGAGCTCCGAGACGGGATTCTGTTGAGGCACAGATCTGGGGAAGGATACCAAAACATTTCTGCAGCATTGAAGGTCCCCAAAAACACAGTGGCCTCCATCATTCTTAAATGGAAGAAGTTTGGAACCACCTACTCTCTTCCTAGAGCTGGCCGCCTGGCCAAACTGAGCAATCGGGGGAGAAAGGCCTTGGTCAGGGAGGTGCACTGTATATATACTGTATATATAGCTCCGATAAAATAAGTTACTTTTACATTTTTATTTTGAGCATACAATATAGCTCAGTATTTGTATTATACATGTTGCTAATAATTTAATAATTTAAGGGTGCCAATAATTATGGACCTGAGTTGATGCGAAACTGGGTGAGAAAAAGAGAAGTGTCCTGTAGCCCATTCCAGCCGTGTGCAGGTCTACAATTTTATCCCTGATGTCCTTACACAGCTCTCTGGTCTTGGCCAGTGTGGAGAGGTTGGAGTCTGTTTGATTGAGTGTGTGGACAGGTGTCTTTTATACAGGTAACGAGTTCAAACAGGTGCAGTTAATACAGGTAATGAGTGGAGAACAGGAGGTCTTCTTAAAGAAAAACTAACAGATCTGTGAGAGCCGGAATTCTTACTGGTTGGTAGGTGATCAAATACTTATGTCATGCAATAAAATGCCATTTATTTACTTAAAAATCATACAATGTGATTTTCTGGATTTTTGTTTTAGATTCCGTCTCTCACGGTTGAAGTGTGCCTATGATAACAATTACAGACCTCTACATGCTTTGTAAGTAGGAAAACCTGCTAAATCGGCAGTGTATCAAATACTTGTTCTCCCCACTGTATATATATGGGGGATACAATCTTCCCAGCTCTGCAGGTTTTGCTGTGAGGAGGCAGAGTCATTAGATAATTTATTTTGGTATTGTCCATATGCAGCTCGTTTTTGGTCACAGGTCCAGGAATGGCTGAAGAGTTGCACCATTTGCCTAGAACTAAACGCTACCGATAGCAATACTGGGTGATTTGAAAAGCCATAGTCTGTCACGACTTCTGCCGAAGTCGATGCCTCTCCAAGCTCGGGCGGTGCACCGGCGGTCGACGTCACCGGTCTTCTAGCCATCATTGATCCATTTTTCATTGGTTTTGTCTTGTCGTCCTACACACCTGGTTTCAATCCCATTCATTACCTGTTGTGTATTTAACCCTCTGTTTCCCCTCATGTCTTTGTCAGAGATTGTTAGTTATTATTTCGTGTTTGTATTGGTGCGCGACGGGTCCTCGTACCCACTTTGTTTTGTTTATTTATTCATGGTTGGAGTTATTAAATTACTACATTTTACCAAGATCGATTCTCCTGCGCCTGACTTCCTTGACACCTAAACACACGCCTATGACATAGTCAATCAATCAATAATATAATAATTATTTTAATTTACAATCTGTAGAAGCTATGAGAATAGAAAGGTTAAGCATCACAGCACAGTTGAAAAATATATGGCAAATAGAAATCCAAAATGGATGGTGATGAGAGATTGATGTGAGGGGTTGAATGGAGCTGAAGGATGGGACTAATAACAAGATAAGCAATGTAAAACATACGGGGTCTGTAAAATGTATATAGGTTCAGAAATTATGTGAAATAACACAGTTGCAAATAGAAATCAAACTGGATGGACATCAGAAATAGAGGAAGGACTAAAAACAAAGAAAATATAACTATTGTAAAATAGATTGTCTGTAAAATGTGTATAAGATGTATAAACTGAAAGTAGAAGCCTAAGTGTTATTGTTTATTAGTTTACTCCAATTGGGGGAAGGGTGGTAGGGTTTGTGGGGAATAATAAAGGTATATTCTAAAAAAAAAAGGTATGTATGAAATTAACAAATGTGAGACGTACTAAAAAGGAGAATGGTATTGATTCACCACAAACAGTTTGAAAGCCATAGGGGCATTTGACCAGATGATTCCATAAAACAAAGTACTGTATGTGTATACAGTGGGGAGAACAAGTATTTGATACACTGCTGATTTTGCAGGTTTTCCTACTTACGAAGCATGTAGAGGTCTGTAATTTTTATCATGGGTACACTTCAACTGTGAGAGACGGAATCTACAACAAAAATCCAGAAAATCACATTGTATGATTTTTAAGTAATTAATAAGCATTTTATTGCATGACCATAAGTATTTGATACATCAGAAAAGCAGAACTTAATATTTGGTACAGAAACCTTTGTTTGCAATTACAGAGATCATATGTTTCCTGTAGTTCTTGACCAGGTTTGCACACACTGCAGCAGGGATTTTGGCCCACTCCTCCAAACAGACCTTCTCCAGATCCTTCAGGTTTCGGGGCTGTCGTTGGGCAAGACGGATTTTCAGCTCTCTCCAAAGAGTTTCTATTGGGTTCAGGTCTGGAGCCTGGCTAGGCCACTCCAGGACCTTGAGATACTTCTTACGGAGCCACTCCTTAGTTGCCCTGGCTGAGTGTTTCGGGTCGTTGTCATGCTGGAAGACCCAGCCACGACCCATCTTCAATGCTCTTACTGAGGGAAGGAGGTTGTTGGCCAAGATCTCGCGATACATGGCCCCATCCATCCTCCCCTCAATACGGTCCAGTCGTCCTGTCCCCTTTGCAGAAAATCATCCCCAAAGAATGATGTTTCCACCTCTATGCTTCAAGGTTGGGATGGTGTTCTTGGGGTTGTACTCATCCTTCTTCTTCCTCCAAACACAGCGAGTGTAGTTTAGACCAAAAAGCTCTATTTTTGTCTCATCAGACCACATGACCTTCTCCCATTCCTCCTCTGGATCATCCAGATGGTCATTGGCAAACTTCAGACGGGCCTGGACATGCGCTGGCTTGAGCAGGGGGACCTTGCATGCGCTGCAGGATTTTAATCCATGACGGCGTAGTGTGTTACTAATGGTTTTCTTTGAGACTGTGGTCCCAGCTCTCTTCAGATCATTGACCAGGTCCTGCCGTGTAGTTCTGGGCTGATCCCTCACCTTCCTCATGATCATTGATACCCCACGAGGTGAGATCTTGCATGGAGCCCAAGACTGAGGGTGATTGACCGTCATCTTGAACTTCTTCCATTTTCTAATAATTGCGCCAAAAGTTGTTGCATTCTAACCAAGCTGCTTGCCTATTGTCCTGTAGCCCATCCCAGCCTTGTGCAGGTCTACAATTTTATCCCTGATGTCCTTACACTGCTCTCTGGTCTTGGCCATTGTGGAGAGGTTGGAGTCTGTTTGATTGAGTGTGTGTACAGGTGTCTTTAATACAGGTAACGAGTTCAAACAGGTGCAGTTAATACAGGTAATGAGTGGAGAACAGGAGGGATTCTTAAAGAAAAACTAACAGGTCTGGGAGAGCTGGAATTCTTACTGGTTGGTAGGTGATCAAATACTCATGTCATGCAATAAAATGCTAATTAATTACTTAAAAATCATACAATGTGATTTTCTGGATTTTTGTTTTAGATTCCGTCTCTCACAGTCGAAGTGTACATATGAAAAAAATTACAGACCTCTACATGCTTTGTAAGTAGGAAAACCTGCAAAATCGGCAGTGTATCAAATACTTCTTCTCCCCACTGTATGTATGCATATGTGTATGTATATGGATATATATATATATATATATATATATATATATATATATATATATATATATATATATATATATATATATATATATATATATATATATATATATATATATATATATATATATATATATTTACCCCCCAAAATATATGGGGGATTGGAACTGATGCAGACAATTACATTGATGGAAGCAACAATCTTTCTGCAATAGTAAGCTGATCCACCCCTAAATTAAAAAAAATAATAACAATAAAATAAATAAATAAAAGATAGTGTGTTGTTTGTGAAAATAATTAGCTTGCCAATATCCTAGGCTTTTTCTGACCATGTGACCTGACTCTGGGTCCTCGTAATTGGCTATAACTAGGGTCCAGAGTTTTTCCTTTTCAGGTCACATAGTAAGGAAAAACTCTGGGCCCAAAGTACTGTATGTGGAATGACCTAGAACAGTGTACTGTTAATAGATGGCATCATGAGGTAGGACAATTATGTGGATATATTGAAGCAACATCAGTCAGGAAGTTAAAGCTTGGTCGCAAATGGGTCTTCCAAATGGACAATGACCCCAAGCAAACGTCCAAAGTTGTGGCAAAATGGCTTAAGGGCAACAAAGTCAAGGTATTGGAGTGGCCATCACAAAGCCCTGACCTCAAGCCTATAGAAAAATTGTGGAGAACTGAAAAAGCATGTGCGAGCAAGGAGGCCTACAAACCTGACTCAGTTACACCAGCTCTGTCAGGAGGAATGGGCCAAAATTCACCCAACTTGTTGTGGGAAGCTTGTGGAAGGCTACCCTAAATGTTTGACCCAAGTTAAACAATTTTAAAAGGCAATGCTGCCAAATACTAATTGAGTGTATGTAAACTTCTGACCCACTCGGAATGTGATGAAAGAAATAAAAGCTGAAATAAATAATTCTCTCTACTATTATTCTGACATTTCACATTCTTAAAATAAAGTGGTGATCCTAACTGACCTAAGACAGGACATTTTTACTAGGATTAAATGTCAGGAATTGTGAAAACCTGAGTTTAAATGTATTTGGCTAAGGTGTATGTAAACTTCCGACTGCAACTGTATCAGTTTGCAAACAATGTAAAAAGTATATTTATATATATCATTCAGTTAATAAAGCTGCATACACACATGGGCTCTTTTTGTTTTCCTGAGTAAGGCAACCTTCAAAATGCTGATGTTTCAACCTAGCTCAGTGCTTTCTGAGGTGGTGGGGCGAGCCAGCAGAAAGTAGGAGCATTGTGCCGTGAATGGCTCAGTGATCTGTCACTCATGGGGAGAGTACGCCATCGCCAAGTTTAAGTCCTTAGTAAGGGTAGACATCCAAAATGTCAGCCCTTTAGGTCCTGCCATAGTTACATTACAAGTGCCCTTCGAAGAAGGCTCAAAGACATTGGCCACAGACAAAAGTACATCAAATCACGTTATATGTACAGTGGCTTTGATTGGACTCATCATGTCAACATCTTACTTTCAGTCTTAGCTAGCAGTCGTCATCATGAATCAAGTCGATAATCTACTGGCAAATCCTTTTAATCCTTGTCATATGAAGAGAAATAATGAAGAGAAATTATCGATAAACCGTATCGGTGCTCATCGGCCATTGGACAAAGATTACACAACAGGTTGGAAATCACAAATTCTACAATGAGTAATTTGGAAGGAATCAGTGGCTAACTGCAAGCATTGCAAAGCAACCACTAACGTGAGGCTGCTATTCAATGGAGTGGCTGTGTTTTCTTCCGAGTTCCCACCATAAATCCAGAGAATGCCAGACTTTGATGACAAAGTTTGATGACAAAATTTGCCCACAAAGGACCGCTGCATCACCTTCACAAGGTGAGTCCAAAAATGTCTTGTATGCTACCAGCATAAATGATGTAATATGCAAGGGAGATATGTATACTGTAACTAAGAAAGTAATACTAAGTGTATGTTGTGTAGTAAACTGTTAGTAGCCCATGTGCCTCACCCTAATAATTTGGTCTATTTTCACCAATGCGGTATTGTAAACGCATCGTTCGTGGCCCGGTGTGTGCTTGTTTGCCAACTTTTTTTGTACAGCTTTGACAGTGCTACTGACAGACGTGGTGGCGCTTGGCCTCCACGTGTAAATTAAGCACACACAACATTCTATAATAGAATAGTATTATATGACGTTCAATGTGCCTCACCCTAATAATTTGGTCTATTTTCACCTCTTAATTTCACCTACTGTTCTAACTTGGTGGTGGAAATGTAGCCTATAACCTGTTTTAGAGAAATGTCATCATCGAATATTGTAAGAGCGTTCATTGTCTGTTTGTATGCCCCCTTTACAGTAAGAACGGCCAGTGTACAGCGACAGAATTCAGAACATTTCAAAAGTGCTGAACAAATAGTTATATTGGCTACGTCCATCGTCGCCCACTCATGAATATCTTAATAGAAATTACGGATTGCCTCTTATCCACTTGTCGTCCCCTTATTATCAGGTACCAAGGTAAGACCAAAGTGCAGACTGTGAAGTAACAATGTTTAGGGTTGAGGGCTTTGCTGTTATGCATCCCACATTTTTTTGTTTGTTTGCCCCACCAATATTTACATGCTAAAATCACCAATGCCCATATCCATATCTACATGTACATACTACCTCAATCAGCCTGACTAACCTGTGTCTGTTTGTAGCCTCGCTACTTTTATAGCCTCGCTACTGTATATAGCCTGTATTTTCACTGTTGTTTAATTTCTTTACTTAACTATTGTTCACCTAACACCTTTTTTGCACTATTGGTTAGAGCCTGTAAGTAAGCATTTCACTGTAAGTTTGTTGTATTCGGCGCACGTGACTAAAACTTTTTGATTTGATTTACAAATACAGCTGTGAGTTATTCCTGGTCAGATCACATAGTATTGGAGCACTCCTGGCCCTAGAGAGGGTTTTTCAGATAAGAGGCGTATCAACTGACCAGCTTTGCATTTTCCTGAGACAGCAGTCAGTCCCTCCTTCTCACAGTAGTGCCGAGGGGGACAGGGTAGATAGCTATCCAGGCTCTGGGTCATGGGAGGGTTGTAGTAGCCACGGGGACAGGGGAACCCCCCCCCCCCAAAGGTGTAGACTCCTGGCCGTAAACCTAAACCTAAACTAACCTAAACCTCCGGACTGTGGCCCGTCGTTGGAGGTTCCAGACTGTGGCCCGTCGTTGGAGGTTCCGGACTGTGGCCCGTCGTTGGAGGTTCCGGACTGTGGCCCGTCGTTGGAGGTTCCGGACTGTGGCCCGTCGTTGGAGGTTCCGGACTGTGGCCCGTCGTTGGAGGTTCCGGACTGTGGCCCGTCGTTGGAAGTTCCGGATTGTGGCCCGTCGTTGGAGGTTCCGGACTGTGGCCTGTGGTTGGAGGTTCCAGACTGTGAACTGTCACCGAAAGCTCTAGACTGAGCACCGTCGCCGGACGCTCTGTACTGGGTACTGTCGCCGGACGCTCCGGACTGGGTACTGTCGCCGGACGCTCTGTACTGGGTACTGTCGCCGGACGCTCCGTACAGGGTACTGTCGCCGGACGCTCCGTACTGGGTACTGTCGCCGGACGCTCCGGACTGGGTACTGTCGCCGGACGCTCCGGACTGGGTACTGTCGCCGGACGCTCCGGACTGGGTACTGTCGCCGGACGCTCCGGACTGGGTACTGTCACCGGACGCTCCGGACTGGGTACTGTCACCGGACGCTCCGGACTGGGTACTGTCACCGGACACTCCGGACTGGGTACTGTTGCCGGATACTCTGTACTGCCGAGGCGCACTGTAGGCCTGGTGTGTGGTGCCGGAACTGGTGGTACCGGTCTGGTGACACACATCTCAGGGTGAGTGCGGGGAGGAGTAACAGTACGTACTGGACTGTGGAGGCGTCGTGGAGGTCTGGAGTGTAGAGCTGACACAACCCGTCCTGGCTGGATGTTTATTTTCCCCAATTGCAGGGCGCTGGCACAGGACGTACAGGGCTGTGTAGACTCACCGGAGACACAGTATGCAAAGCCGGCGCAGGATGTCCTGGTCCAAGGAGGTACACTGGAGACCAGGAGTGCTGAGCCGGCACCCTCCTTCCTGGCTGGATGCCCAATCTAATGCGAGGAGCTGGAATAGAGCACACCGGGCTAGAATAGCGCACTGGAGACACCGTGCGCTCCACCGCATAACACGGTGCCTGACCAGTAACACGCTCCCCACAGTAAGCAAAAGGAGTTGGCTCAAGTCTCAGGTCTCTCGGGCTTCCGTGCCAGCCGTGTACCCTCATATCGACGCCGTTCCTCCTGTGCTATCTCCACCTGCTGCCCAGCGCGGTAAGCGTACATAACTGTTTAATGAAAGAGAGAACACTGAACGAACACTGAACAAAACGAACCGTGAAGCTATATGGCTAGTGCAGAACAGGCAACTAAACATAGAATAACCAACCCACAAAATAACCAAGGAATATGGCTACCTAAATACGGTTCCCAATCAGGGACAACGATAAACAGCTGCCTGATTGATAACCAATCTAGGCAACCATAGACATATAAACACCTAGACTAGAAAAACCCCTAGACATACAAAAAACCCTAGACAATACAAAAACTAAACAAACCACCCTTGTCACACCCTGACCTAACCAAATAATAAAGAAAACAAAGATAACTAAGGTCAGGGTGTGACAGCGCCAGCCAGCTTGAGGCACACAAACACACCCTGGACAGAACGCTAGTCTATAGCAAGGCCTATGACAATTAATGTGCTCTGATTATAATGTACCCGTGGCTAAGCGGTCCCCCAGTGAGCAGTAGAATCCATCCTGGCAGTCTCCAGATGGATGGGTTAGCCCCTCGGAGCCACAGAACTGTCCCAGAGGACAGAGACCTCTGTCACATGGAAACTCTACTGAGCAATGCTTATCAATTGTAGACAGCTGGAGTAACTGTGTAAGCGCCAAACCGACTCCATGTTACAGGGTTGGGGTCTTTTCATCTCAGTCAATTACACACACACGCTGGATTAAATCCAAGTCACATAGATCTAATCATTAATATTCATTATCATTATACAAATGGTTTATGTAGTGTTCAATCACATCTAGGCGTGTGGAAAATTAGCATAAACAATTAACATTAAGGTACATCTGGTAATTGTTTAATCAATATGCCAATGTGCCTTTATGTGTCCCTATCCAAGACCATAAATAAACAGTTAATAACCTGTTAGAAAAGGTTCCCAGAGGACAGGGTAGAGGTAGATTGGTGCCGTCCTGACAGTAACGACCCTTTGGACAGGCTCCCCCCACTCCTGTACTGATGTTCCCATCTGGGTTCCTGAAGTTTAGACCTGGGAATATTAAATGTTAATTTTAGCAAGAATTATCCTCGCTGTATAATGCTGAATTAGCTTTGTTGATATAGTTGAATGTTAAACAAATGACTTTAATCATCAACACTACAATGGCTGCTGCAGTTGTGTCTATTTCCAGCGATGCAAAAACTGATGTCAAGGAAAATGAGAACTGGAGCAAGGTTGTGGGTCGAAATGCCCCAAAGGAGACTGTTTTGCCTATTTTTATTATGGAGAGAGAAATCCTGACAAAGGAGGAGGCCATAGCCAACCCCATTAAAGAAGAGGCGCTCTACCACAGTCTCATACATGAAATTCATCCAAACCACTTGAGGTCAGTACAGAGAGTACGTGCACTCTGGCGTATATGTCTTGTCAGTAACGAAGCAAGGGCAAAGCTTCTGATCAGAGGAATAACAGTCAAAGAGAATAATCAGTTCAGTTTGAAGTCGTGAATGGCTGACCAGAACTCAATTCAAGTTACAATTAAAATACTACCCGAATCAGCAGATGATAGTGTTTTGACTGAGTTTCTGGCTAAAGCTGGATGTAAGTTGGTGGGGAGAGTGATGAGGCACATGATAAGATACATGGGTCAACTTACAATCTGCTCCAATGGAGATTGTTTTTTTATACGTTGAAGCGGCAGTCAGCATTCCTATAACACGGTCTGTAAATGATGGACAAGGTCCTGCGCGTAGACAGGACTGGCCGACACAATCCAAAACTGGAGGGGGTCAGGAGATTCCACAGAAAGCTGTGGAACATCCAGGTGCTCTTTTGCCAACTTCAGACGTGCAGCAATGGGTTTTTTTGGACAGCAGTGGCTTCTCCCGTGGTGTCCTCCCATGAACACCATTCTTGTTTAGTGTTTCACGTATCATAGACTCGTCAACAGAGATGTTAGCATGTTCCAGAGATTTGTTTAGCTGTCACTCTAGGATTCTTCTTAACCTCATTGAGTATTCTGCACTGTGCTCTTGCAGTCATCTTTGCAGGATGGCCACTCCTAGGGAGAGTAGCAACAGTGCTGAACTATCTCCATTTATAAACAATTTGTCTTACCGTGCATTGCTTCTTGCAAATAGCAAACTCACATTTTTTGAGTGTTTTTTATAGGGCAGGTTAGCTGACTCCTGACTCCAATTAGCTTTTGGAATAGCAATTAACCTAGGGGTTCACATACTTTTTACAACCTACTGTACACTGTGAATGTTTAAATTATGTATTCATTATAGACAATAAAAATACAATAATTTGTGTTATTAGTCTAAGCACACTGTGTTTATCTATTGTTGTGACTAAGATGAAGATCAGATCAAATTGTATGACTAATTTATGCAGACATCCAGGTAATTCCAAAGGGTTCACATACTTTTCTTACCACTGTATATTTGAGTAGCCTATATTATCTGGTTCAGAGAAGGATATCTGTGTATGTGAGCATAACCTCTGTCACTAACATGGCTTTTCAAGAGAATGAGCAATCTGCTGATAATTTAATTTTAATGCCAACTCTTGATACATGTCTCAAACAAAACCATCCTTCGAGAAAGAAAGTCCGCTCCCTTAACCCAGGTATTAGAAAACGACCATTAAACCATTAATCAGGCTAAATTGCTCTGGGACCCTCGTTCCAAGCCTAGAGGAATATTCGTAACATTATTTCTAAGAATGAACAGGTAGAGCATCTAAATGCCATGCTTAAAGAATGTGAACATAAAAAGCAGATCATCTTCATGGGCGATTTCAATATAAACTGGGAAAACAAAACTTGAAGGAAAAAACTGAGAGATCAGACTATTTCAACCTGACTCAGATAACACAAGGTCCAAAGAGTGGCACAGTCATCCCAGACTCTCAAATTGATCTGGTGTTTACTAACATACAGTGGGGCAAAAAAGTATTAAGTCAGCCACCAATTGTGCAAGTTCTCCAACTTAAAAAGATGAGAGAGGCCTGTAATTTTCATCATAGGTACACTTCAACTATGACACAAAATGAGAGAAAAAATCCAGAAAATCACATTGTAGGATTTTTTATGAATTTATTTGCAAATTACAATAAAAAAATCCTGAAAGGTGAACCGAGTAACTATGATGCAGCTATAAGTCAAATTGAAAGAGCTGATCTGTTATCGCTTGTTTTGTTTTAAGGGTAAAAAATAACCCACCACTATGTTTAACAGCAGAGAAACCCCCCTAAATGATATTTTTTCAACTTGAAATTTTCCCAGTGACCACAACATTAGAAAAAGTGAAACATCTCCTTTGTTCATATTTCCATAAAAGCTGTACACCACCAGGGTAAAAAGATTGTCTTATGGTAATTTTTGACCCAGCAGTTATAAAATAATAATTTACACACCACAAAAACCACAAAGACACACAATGAGAAATTGAGATTATGTGTGCTACTGATTTAACTCAGCCAGCAACTCCTGAAGAGGAAGTTCACAGTTAGAAAGAACAAGCCTGAGCTTCCCCCTGCACTCCTCGCAACAAGGGGGAAAGAGGCCTTCTCATCAAAGTTTGCTTTCACCCCCACCACCACTCTAATATCTTACCTCCCAAAGAGGAACAAGAATGTGGTCCTCCTGAGCACATTGCACAAAAGGACTGAAATCAGTGATCGTGAGGACAGGAAGCCAGCCATCATCCTGGACTACAACCATAACAAAGGAGGCATGGACAACCTGGACAAGATGATTGGAACTTACAGCTGTAGGAGGATGACTGCCCGCTGACCCCTGGTCATCTTCCATAACATCATTGATGTGTCCTCATACAATGCCTTCGTGATATGGAACAAGATCAACCCTACCTGGATGCCTGATAAGCGGAACAAGAAGAGGGTGTTCCTGAAACAGCTGGGAAAGGCACTTGTAACCCCACACATTCAAAGGGAGCGCCTCCCCCGCACAGCAGCCTCTGCATAGCTTGTGAAAGCTATATTGTCCTGAGCCACCTGAGGCTGCAGCTGGGGCAGGCAAGAGGAGTCAGAAGCAAATTATAATTATATTTATTTACACATGTTAAGTTTGCTGAAAATAAACACAGTTGACAGTGAGAGGGCGATTCTTTTTTTGCTGAGTTTATTACTGCTGCACTGTCGGATATAGAAGCATAAGCATTTCGCTACACTCGCAATAACATCTGCTAACCATGTGTAAGTGACCAATAACATTTGATTTGAGATGCTAGTTTTAGGTGCCAAGAAAATAGATATTTTGTTTGATCTGGCAATTAATTTTGATGGTTGTACAGTCGTCTCAAATAAAACTGCAAAGGACCTTGGTGTTACTCTGGACCCTGATCTCTTTATTGATGAACATATCAAAAATATTTAAAGGGCTGCTTTTTTCTATCTTTGTAACATTGCAAAAATCTGACATTTTTGGACAAAAAATTATGCAGAAAGGCTAATCCATGCTTTTGTCACTTCTAGATTAGATTACTGCAATGCTCTACTCTCCGGCTACCCGGATAAAGCACTAAATAAACTTCAGTTAGTGCTAAACACGGCTGCTAGAATCTTGACTAGAAGCCAAAAATGTGATCATATTACTCCAGCACTAGTCTCTCTACACTGCCTTCCTGTTAAGGATAGGGCTGATTTCAAGGTTTTACTGCTAACCTACAAAACATTACATGGACTTGCTCCTACCCATCTCTCCAAATTGGTCCCGCCATAAATACCTAGACGTACGCTATGGTCACAAGACTCAGGCTTCTTTATTGTACCTACAATTTTGAAGCAAATAGCTGGAGGCAGGGCTTTCTCATACAGAGATCCATTTTGATGGAATGGTCTGCCTATCCATTTGAGAGACCCATACTTGATACTGTCTTCTCTCAACCTTTAACTCTTACTGAAGACTCATCCCTTCAGTAGGTCCTATGATTAAGTGTTATCTGGCCCAGGGGTGCGAAGTTGACCGGCAAGGCACTGGAGTGATGAACCGCCCTTGCTGTCTCTGCTTAGCCGGCGCCCCTCTCTCCAGTGGGATTCTCTGCCTCTGACCCTATTATGGGGGCTGAGTCATTGGCTTACTATTAGTGCTCTCCCATGCCGTCCCTAGGAGGGGCGCATCACGGCGTGCCAGGCTTTTGCTATACTCGACTTGAGTGGGTTGAGTCACTGATGTGATTCTTTAACACTTTTTTTGGTTTCTACATGATTCCACATATTTCATAGTTTTGATGTCTTCACTGTTATTCTACAATGTAAAAAAAATGTCAAATAAAGAAAACCCCTGGAATGAGTAGGTGTCAACTTTTGACTGGTACTGTATACATTAACTTTTTATTTATTTAATTTTTATTGTTGGACATAATAGACTGTAAAAACATCAGGAAATCAGCAACAAGTGATTTTAATTAGAAAATAATCTGTTCAAGTACTCCCACGCATTGTATACAAATGTAAGCAAGGTTGGACATGATTATGTTTCAGTCAAACATATCTGTTTGGGCTTTGTGCAGTCAATTTGCAGTCAACAAATTATGTGTAATTATGTTTATATTTTAGTTATTTAGTAAAGACTCTTATCCAGAGCGACTTACATGAGCAATTAGGGTTAAGTGCCTTGCTCAATGGTACATCTACATATTTTTTGCCGAGTTGACTCGGGGATTTGAACCAGTGACCTTTCAATTACTGGCTCAACACTCTTAACCACTAGGCTACCTGCCTGTTCCGGCCCCCCGACCATCTGCTCAAGAAAATATTGGCTAGTTGAGGATCCCTCCCCTACATCGTGCACTACATGTACTGTACCGGTGCCAATGGGACAGGGATCAGGGTATACTGACCCTCCTCAGCCTCATTCTGAGCAGGCGATACAGAGCCACCCATACAGTAGAAACCAGCAGAGCACAGGCCAGTTGGAGAAGTATTATTTGAACCTAAATAGGACCTAAAACAAAGAAACACTTTGATGATGATGACACAGAGAGTGGGTGCTTTTCTATAAATTGAAAACATAAAAAAAGTATAGCTGAATCAGATCTCGATAATAGATGGGGCTAGTTTTTCTGACCATGTGATCTGACTGGGACTCAAGGCCCAAACTATGAGTTCTTAAACAGCTGGGCAGTCAACACACTGCTGGGAGGTGCGGAGGCCAGTGCTGAATGCTAAAATTGTCTGCGTGTTTTTTAAAACGCGCGTTTTTTAAAACAAATCAAATTGTATTTATCACATGCGCCGAATACCGTAAATACCGTGAAATGTTTACTTACAAGCCCTTAACCAACAATGCAGTTCAAGAAAGAGTTACGTTTAAAAAATAAAAAAAAATGTATCTAATCAATCAAAAAGTAACAAGAAATGTACATAACAATAACAAGGCTATATACAGGGGTACCGGTACCGAGCCAATGTGCAGGGGTAAATGTAATAAACAGATAATAAACAGCTGGTAGCAGCAGTGTAAAAACAAAGGGGGGGGGGGGGGGTAATGTAAATTGTCAGAGTGGCCATTTGAGTTGTTCAACAGTCTTATGGCTTGGGGGTAGAAGCTGTTAAGGAACCTTTGACACTTCCTCTGACACCGTATAAAGGTCCTGGATGTCAAGAAGCTTATGTTGGTATATAGGTCCTGGATGTCAGGAAGCTTGGCCCCAGTGATGTATGGGGCTGGACGCACTACCCTTTGTAGTGCCTTTACGGTCAGATGCCGAGCAGTTGCCATACCAGGCGGTGATGCAACCAGGTCAAGATGCTCTCGACGGTGCAGCTGTAGAACTTTTTGAGGATCTGGGGACCCATGCCAAATTTTTCAGTCTCCTGAGGGGGAAAAGGTGTTGTCGTGCCCTCTTCACAACTGCCTTGGTGTGTTTGGACCATGATAGGTTGTTGTCCTGGCACCACACTGCCAACTCGTCGTTAATGATCAGGCCTACCACTATTGTGTCATCTGCAAACTTGATGATGGTGTTGGAGTCATGCCTGGCCATGCAGTCATGAATATTGAATATTGTGAGTGGCAATCCTACCTGTGGGCAGACAGTGGGTGTGGATGTTCCTGGACTGGCACAGTAGTACTTGGCCAGACATGGTACACACATCCCCATGTTCCTGTAGAAGCCAGACTGGCATTGGGACGTGTAAGGATATGCAGTACCCAGAGGGCAGTAATTTCCATTAGGGCAGCTCCCTGTCTGAAACACAACCATGTTGAATGAAAGGGTGTCAAAAAAAGACCAGGAAAAATACAAAAACATAAAGGGGTAAAAAGCCCCAACAGAATAAGTGAAGAAGGAATTAGAATAGAATAGAATTTAAGTGGGACCATTCCACTACTCTATTAAAAACAGTGTTCTACTACTCTCATCACCACTGAGAACCATTCTTCAAATAAGCATCTTCCAGATCTAATGGAAGGACTATAAACTCTGTAGTTTTTGTTCAGGACTAAGTCAACGGATACAGAACAACAGTAGAAGAGACTCCTTTCGGACAATCAGAGACTTACAAGCGTGCCGCACAAAGGCCCAACACCTGTACCCAGAAGGCCTGGTTCCGACAGAGATAAATGGCGAACCAAGGCCTTTACACGTAAATACATTCAGGATTTCTTACTCCAAAGGGGCGGCAGTTCGTGTGCAAAGTACATGATTACTGTAAGAGTAGTTTCTAAATGTACCAAAGTATTATGTCTCTGTGTCACACCCTGGTCTTAGTATTTTGTGTTTTCTTTATTAATTTGGTCAGGCCAGGGTGTGACATGGGTTTTGTATGTGGTGTGTTTTGTCTTGGGGTTTTGTTAGGTATTGGGTTTGTGGCTTAGTAGGGGTATCTAGTATAGTCTATGGCTGTCTGGAGTGGTTCTCCATCAGAGGCAGGTGTTTATCGTTGTCTCTGATTGGGAACCATATTTAGGCAGCCATATTCTTTGAGTGTTTCGTGGGTGATTGTTCCTGTCTTTGTGTTTGTTGTCACCAGATAGGCTGTTTAGGTTTTCGCACGTTTAGTGTTTTGTTAGTTTATTCATGTATAGTTTTCTTCATTAAAAAGAACATGAATAACCACCACGCTGCATTTTGGTCCGCCTCTCCTTCACCTAAAGAAAACCCTTACAGAATCACCCACCACAACAGGACAGAGCGGCGTGGTGACAGGCAGCGTCAGCAGGAGCAGCGCAAGGAGGACTGGACATGGGAGGATGAGTTGGACGGTAAAGGACCCTGGGCACAGCCTGGAGAATATCGCCGCCCCAAAGAAGAACTGGAGGCGGCGAAAGCGGAGAGGCGCTGGTATGAGGAGGCAGCACGGCGACGCGGAAGGAAGCCCGAGAGTCAGCCCCAAAAATGTATTGGGGGGGGGGGCTCACAGGGAGTAGGAGAACTTCCTGTGCTTACCGGGGGGCTAGAGAGACCGGGCAGGCACCGTGTTACGCTGTGGTGCGCACGGTGTCTCCAGTGCGGGTGCATAGCCCGGTGCGGTACATTCCAGCTCCGCGTATCGGCCGGGCTAAAGTGAGCATCGAGCCAAGTGCCATGAAGCCGGCTCTACGCATCTGGTCCCCAGTGCGTCTCCTTGGGCCGGCTTACACGGCACCAGCCTTGCGCTCGGTGTCCCCGGTTCGCCTGCATAGCCCACTGCAGGCTATTCCACCTTGCCGCACTGGCAGGGCGACCGGGAGCATTCAACCAGGTAAGGTTGGGCAGGCTCGGTGCTCAAGAGCTCCAGTGCGCCTGCACGGTCCGGCCTATCGAGTACCACCTCCACGCATCAGCCCTCCGGTGGCAGCTCCCCGCACCAGGCTTCCTGTGCGTGTTCTCGGCCCAGTACCACCAGTGCCAGCACCACGCATCAGACCTACAGTGCGCCTCGCCTGTCCAGCGCTGCCAGAGCCTTCCTCCTCTCCAACGCTGCCGGAGTCTCCGGCCTATCTAGCGCTGCCAGAGCCTTCCTCCTCTACAGCGCTGCCGGAGTCTCCCGCCTGTTCAGCGCAGTCAGAGCCTTCCTCCTCTACAGCGCTGCCGGAGTCTCCCGCCTGTTTAGCGCTGCCAGAGCCTTCCGCCTCTACAGCGCTGCCGGAGTCTCCCGCCTGTTCAGCGCTGCCAGTCTGCAAGGAGCAGCCAGTCTGCAAGGAGCTGCCAGTCTGCAAGGAGCTGCCAGACTGCAAGGAGCTGCCAGTCTGCAAGGAGCAGCCAGAGCTGCCAGTCTGCAAGGAGCTGCCAGTCTGCAAGGAGCTGCCAGACTGCAAGGAGCTGCCAGTCTGCAAGGAGCTGCCAGAGCTGCCAGTCTGCAGGATGCCGCCAGAGCCGCCAGTCTGCAGGATGCCGCCAGAGCCGCCAGTCTGCAAGGAGCTGCCAATCTGCAAGGAGCTGCCAGTCTGCAAGGAGCTGCCAGTCTGCAAGGAGCTGCCAGACTGCAAGGAGCTGCCAGTCTGCAAGGAGCAGCCAGAGCTGCCAGTCTGCAAGGAGCTGCCAGTCTGCAAGGAGCTGCCAGTCTGCAAGGAGCTGCCAGACTGCAAGGAGCTGCCAGTCTGCAAGGAGCTGCCAGAGCTGCCAGTCTGCAGGATGCCGCCAGAGCCGCCAGTCTGCAGGATGCCGCCAGAGCCGCCAGTCTGCAGGATGCCGCCAGAGCCGCCAGTCTGCAGGATGCCGCCAGAGCCGCCAGTCTGCAGGATGCCGCCAGAGCCGCCAGTCTGCAGGATGCCGCCAGAGCCGCCAGTCTGCAGGATGCCGCCAGAGCCGCCAGTCTGCAAGAAGCCGCCAGAGCCGCCAGTCTGCAAGAATCCGCCAGAGCCGCCAGTCTGCAAGAAGCCGCCAGAGCCGCCAGTCTGCATGGAGCAGCCAGAGCCGCCAGTCTGCATGGAGCAGCCAGAGCCGCCAGTCTGCATGGAGCAGCCAGAGCCGCCAGTCTGCATGGAGCAGCCAGAGCCGCCAGTCAGCATGGAAATAAAATTTGAGCACATTCACATTTTCTCCTGACACACATATGGACTATAAATACATAACGTTACCAATTAGTTTACCCTGACCAGATGGACAGGGCGCATAGGCTGTGTGCAGCTGTTCTTATTAGTAGACTACAGTTGATCAGACTGAAAAATAGTTTCGTTTTCATCCCATACAGCATGTCAAGAGTTCTAATGTTTAGGTGTGGCCTAGGCTGCTGCAACATTTTTAGCACGAGTTTTTGCTTGTGTCTGTCCGGAGTGATTATGTGTTATCATCTTTGCTAAATAAAAACCGAAGTGGAAAGCCTACTTGAGCGCAAGCGAAAAAATGCGCTGCGTCAAACTCTTTAATCTTTTAATGGATGATGCGATGGAAGCTATCAAATCATTCGGAATTGTTTTCGACATCCCAGAAAAGACAGTCGAAAGTTCGATATGTTCAGCATCAAAGCATCCTAACGTGCAGTTACCCCTGCAAGCTCCTTGTAGTTGTCCTTGTCGTCTGAATATTCCATCTCATCGTGCCCTCTAAAAGCAAATTCTTGCAAGGCCAGCAATACAGACGGCTTGATTGAAGGCTCCCCTGTTAACCAGTTATACTTTTAATACCAGGTGGTATTGAACGCCCTCACCTTTTCATCCTTCTTCATGAAACTGATCTCAGGCAGCGGTCGACCCTCACTTATAATTCACACCTTTTCCGTGTACCCCAGAGAATGAAAGGGGTTCATTAACATAGAAAGAGTCCACAACATTTTCAGCAGCGTTGGTCACTCTAACGTTACCATTCTGGCGCAGAAAACTACACACTCAGTAGGGTACAGTAGCTAGCTACTGAAGTTAGCAAGGATGTTTTTTTAAATTGCACTAACTGGACACAAAAATGTATTTCCAAAACCCCCAAAAAAAGATTTATAATATACCTCCTCAGTCTCCTGTAATTTTTAAAAATTTTATTTGAACAATCTCACCAAACTTCTAAACACATAGAACCCCCATAATGCTCTGTGGCATAATCCCAACACAACTCAATAGGTTCATTCTAAACATGTCAGTTCATACTTCAAAAGCTTTGATTGGTGGGAGGATGTCCTCCGGAAGTGGTCATAATTACCATGTGTAACAGATGTGAAACGGCTAGCTTAGTTAGCGTGGGCGCTAAATAGCGTTTCAATCAGTGACGTCACTTGCTCTGAGACCTTGAAGTAGTAGTTCCCCTTGCTCTGCAAGGGCCGCGGCTTTTGTGGAGCGATGGGTAACGATGCTTCGAGGGTGACTGTTGATGTGTGCAGAAGGTCCCTAGTTCGCGCCCGGGTATGGGCGAGGGGACGGTCTAAATTTGTACTGTTACACATGTACACTACTGTTCAAAAGTTTGGGGTCACTTAGAAATGTCCTTGTTTAGAAAGAAACCCCCAAAAAATGTCCAGTAAAATTACAATCAAATTGATCAGAAATACAGTGTAGACTATTGTTGCTGGAAAAGGCTTTTTTTTATAGAACATCTACATAGGAGTACAGAGGCCCATTATCAGCAACTCCTGTGTTCCAATGGCACGTTGTGTTAGCTAATCAAAGTTGATCATTTTAAAAGGCTAATTGATCATTAGAAAACCTTTTTGCAGTTATGTTATCACAACTGAAAACTGTGGTGATGATTAAATAAGCAATAAAACAGGCCTTCTTTAGACAAGTTGAGTATCTGGAGCATCAGCATTTGTGCGTTCGATTACAGGCTCAAAATGGACAGAAACAAATCACTTTTTTTCACAATTCCAAGACAAATCTACCAAGATGGCAAAAAGATAAAACACAACCTACGTAAGAACAAATGTACAGTATCGCCAGGAGGATAGCTGTTACACAACATTATATTTTCAGCCAGTAAGAGTCTGTCAGAAGGATTTACCCTTGCATGCAGTCTACATCCGGAGCCTTCAGGGCTAATTGTGCGCAGGCCTTTCCCCGGGTAGCTCTCCCTGCCTTATCCTGCCCTTCCAGGGGGTTGAATGCACCCGGCTAACAGGGCATGGTGTCACGGTACCCTCTCGGCAGTAGAAACAGCTGGACATCTTAAACAGTCCTTCACACAAGACATTGAAGACTTGTTGTTCTAGGGACCTGAGTTTTTCCTGATCATGTTGTAGGGCATCACATAGTTATCATCTATAATTGTGTTGTAGTTACACTGAACAGAAATATAAACGCAACATGCAACCATTTCTAAGATTTTACTGAGTTACAGTTCATAAGGAAATCAGTCAATTGAAATAAATAAATTAGGACCTAATTTATGGATTTCACATTACTGGGAATACAGATATGCATCTGTTGGTCACAGGTAGCTTTAAAAAAGGTAGGATCAGAAAACTAGTCAGTATCTGGTGTGACCACAATTTGCCTCATACAGCGTGACACATCTCCTTTGCATAGAGTTGATCAGGCTGTGGATTGTGGCTTGTGAAATGTTGTCCCACTCCTCTTTAATGGCTGTGCGAAGTTGCTGGATATTGGCGGGAACTGGAACATGCTGTTGTACACGTCAATCCAGAGTATCCCAAACATGCTCAACGGGTGACATGTCAAATCAAATCAAATTTTATTTGTCACATACACATGGTTAGCAGATGTTAATGCGAGTGTAGCGAAATGCTTGTGCTTCTAGTTCCGACAATGCAGTAATAACCAACAAGTAATCTAACTAACAATTCCAAAACTACTGTCTTGTACACAGTGTAAGGGGATAAAGAATATGTACATAAGGATATATGAATGAGTGATGGTACAGAGCAGCATAGGCAAGATACAGTAGATGGTATCGAGTACAGTATGTACAAATGAGATGAGTATGTAAACAAAGTGGCATAGTTTAAAGTGGCTAGTGATACATGTATTACATAAGGATACAGTCGATGATATAGAGTACAGTATATACGTATGCATATGAGATGAATAATGTAGGGTAAGTAACATTATATAAGGTAGCATTGTTTAAAGTGGCTAGTGATATATTTACATCATTTCCCATCAATTCCCATTATTAAAGTGGCTGGAGTTGAGTCAGTGTCAGTGTGTTGGCAGCAGCCACTCAATGTTAGTGGTGGCTGTTTAACAGTCTGATGGCCTTGAGATAGAAGCTGTTTTTCAGTCTCTCGGTCCCAGCTTTGATGCACCTGTACTGACCTCGCCTTCTGGATGATAGCGGGGTGAACAGGCAGTGGCTCGGGTGGTTGATGTCCTTGATGATCTTTATGGCCTTCCTGTGACATCGGGTGGTGTAGGTGTCCTGGAGGGCAGGTAGTTTGCCCCCGGTGATGCGTTGTGCAGACCTCACCACCCTCTGGAGAGCCTTACGGTTGAGGGCGGAGCAGTTGCCGTACCAGGCGGTGATACAGCCCGCCAGGATGCTCTCGATTGTGCATCTGTAGAAGTTTGTGAGTGCTTTTGGTGACAAGCCAAATTTCTTCAGCCTCCTGAGGTTGAAGAGGCGCTGCTGCGCCTTCTTCACAATGCTGTCTGTGTGAGTGGACCAATTCAGTTTGTCTGTGATGTGTATGCCGAGGAACTTAAAACTTGCTACCCTCTCCACTACTGTTCCATCGATGTGGATAGGGGGGTGTTCCCTCTGCTGTTTCCTGAAGTCCACAATCATCTCCTTAGTTTTGTTGACGTTGAGTGTGAGGTTATTTTCCTGACACCACACTCCGAGGGCCCTCACCTCCTCCCTGTAGGCCGTCTCGTCGTTGTTGGTAATCAAGCCTACCACTGTTGTGTCGTCCGCAAACTTGATGATTGAGTTGGAGGCGTGCGTGGCCACGCAGTCGTGGGTGAACAGGGAGTACAGGAGAGGGCTCAGAACGCACCCTTGTGGGGCCCCAGTGTTGAGGATCAGCGGGGAGGAGATGTTGTTGCCTACCCTCACCACCTGGGGGCGGCCCGTCAGGAAGTCCAGTACCCAGTTGCACAGGGCGGGGTCGAGACCCAGGGTCTCGAGCTTGATGACGAGCTTGGAGGGTACTATGGTGTTGAATGCCGAGCTGTAGTCAATGAACAGCATTCTCACATAGGTATTCCTCTTGTCCAGATGGGTTAGGGCGGTGTGCAGTGTGGTTGAGATTGCATCATCTGTGGACCTATTTGGGCGGTAAGCAAATTGGAGTGGGTCTAGGGTGTCAGGTAGGGTGGAGGTGATATGGTCCTTGACTAGTCTCTCAAAGCACTTCATGATGACGGAAGTGAGTGCTACGGGGCGGTAGTCGTTTAGCTCAGTTACCTTAGCTTTCTTGGGAACAGGAACAATAGTGGCCCTCTTGAAGCATGTGGGAACAGCAGACTGGTATAGGGATTGATTGAATATGTCCGTAAACACACCGGCCAGCTGGTCTGCGCATGCTCTGAGGGCGCGGCTGGGGATGCCGTCTGGGCCTGCAGCCTTGCGAGGGTTAACACGTTTAAATGTCTTACTCACCTCGGCTGCAGTGAAGGAGAGACCGCATGTTTTCGTTGCAGGCCGTGTCAGTGGCACTGTATTGTCCTCAAAGCGGGCAAAAAAGTTATTTAGTCTGCCTGGGAGCAGGACATCCTGGTCCGTGACTGGGCTGGATTTCTTCCTGTAGTCCGTGATTGACTGTAGACCCTGCCACATGCCTCTTGTGTCTGAGCCGTTGAATTGAGATTCTACTTTGTCTCTGTACTGACGCTTAGCTTGTTTGATAGCCTTGCGGAGGGAATAGCTGCACTGTTTGTATTCGGTCATGTTACCAGACACCTTCCCCTGATTAAAAGCAGTGGTTCGCGCTTTCAGTTTCACGCGAATGCTGCCATCAATCCACGGTTTCTGGTTAGGGAATGTTTTAATCGTTGCTATGGGAACGACATCTTCAACGCACGTTCTAATGAACTCACACACCGAATCAGCGTATTCGTCAATGTTGTTGTCTGACGCAATACGAAACATGTCCCAGTCCACGTGGTGGAAGCAGTCTTGGAGTGTGGAGTCAGCTTGGTCGGACCAGCGTTGGACAGACCTCAGCGTGGGAGCCTCTTGTTTTAGTTTCTGTCTGTAGGCAGGGATCAACAAAATGGAGTCGTGGTCAGCTTTTCCGAAAGGGGGGCGGGGCAGGGCCTTATATGCGTCGCGGAAGTTAGAGTAACAATGATCCAAGGTCTTTCCACCCCTGGTTGCGCAATCGATATGCTGATAAAATTTAGGGAGTCTTGTTTTCAGATTAGCCTTGTTAAAATCCCCAGCTACAATGAATGCAGCCTCCGGATGAATGGTTTCCAGTTTGCAAAGAGTTAAATAAAGTTCGTTCAGAGCCATCGATGTGTCTGCTTGGGGGGGGATATATACGGCTGTGATTATAATCGAAGAGAATTCTCTTGGTAGATAATGCGGTCTACATTTGATTGTGAGGAATTCTAAATCAGGTGAACAGAAGGATTTGAGTTCCTGTATGTTTCTTTCATCACACCATGTCACGTTAGTCATAAGGCATACGCCGCCGCCCCTCTTCTTACCAGAAAGTTGTTTGTTTCTGTCTGCGCGATGTGTGGAGAAACCCGTTGGCTGCACCGCTTCGGATAGAGTCTCTCCAGTGAGCCACGTTTCCGTGAAGCAAAGAACGTTACAGTCTCTGATGTCCCTCTGGAATGCTACCCTTGCTCGGATTTCATCAACCTTGTTGTCAAGAGACTGGACATTGGCAAGAAGAATGCTAGGGAGTGGTGCACGATGTGCCCGTCTCCGGAGTCTGACCAGAAGACCGCCTCGTTTCCCTCTTTTTCGGAGTTGTTTTTTTTTTGGGTCGCTGCATGGAATCCACTCAGTTGTCCTGTTTGTAAGGCAGAACACAGGATCCGCGTCGCGAAAAACATATTCTTGGTAGTACTGATGGTGAGTTGATGCTGATCTTATACTGTACTGACAGTTTAAATTCTTCGGTTGTGCAAACCCACAGTTTCATCAGCTGTCCGGGTGGACGATCACAGACGATCCCGCAGGTGAATAAGCCGGATGTGGAGGTCCTTGGCTGGCGTGGTTACATGTGGTCTCAGGTTGTGAGGCCGGTTGGATGTACTACCAAATTCTCTAACACGACATTGGAGGCGGCTTATGGTAGAGAAATTAACATTCCATTGTCTGGCAACAGCTCTGGTGGACATTCCTGCAGTCAGCATGCGCCAATTGCACGCTCCCTCAAAATGTGAGATATGTCGTGGGATAAAGGAAATTTCCACGACAGATATCTGTAGCATTGTGTTGCGTGACAAAACTGCACATTTTAGAGTGGCCTTTTATAGTCCCGGGCACAAGGTGCACCTGTGTAAATATCATGCTGTTTAATCAGCTTATTGATCTGCCACACCTGTCAGGTGAATGGATTATCTTGGCAAAGGAGAAATGCCCACTAACAGGGATTTAAACTAATATATTCACAAACTTTGAGAGGAATAAGCTTTTTGTGCGAATGGAACATTTCTGGGATCTTTAATTTCAGATCATAAAACATGGGACCAAAACTTTACATGTTACGTTTATATTTTATTTTAGTATAGTTAAAGAGATGAAGCAAGTGATTCCTTACTTAAATCCCCTTGGTGAGGAGTACCCCCTGGGCATATCACATCCTCCAGTGTGCCAGCTGGGCAGAACCTCCCACATAAACAAAAGGATGGTAACAACCCTTCAAAGAACAGCCAACAACATTAGTTGTATGTACTGTTTAAATAAATAAAAACTCAGACATCGGTACAGACACTACATTTTATATATTTTTTAAACATCTCAAATATATTTGTAATAAATAGATACAGATATAATTCTGCAAAATATGTAATGTTCCATTCCAGTAGTTAAGTGCAGTGTGTTAGTACTGTGCCTTACCTGCAGGACACAATCGTCCCTCTGAACATCTCAGGCTGTCCTACTTGTCTGGCCCAGTTGTTCTCCTGCAGTGCCAGCGGGGCAAGGTGACCCGTGGGGCGTTTCTGTGCCCTCCTCACAGTAATACCCTTGTGGGCACATGAATTGGGAGCCCGGTCTCCGTGAGCTGTCTTCCAAACAGTAAAACCCTGTTGAAGAGTATTATTATAAGTGTCACAATTACTCATCACTTCCAGACAATAGAGATAACATAAGATGACATGACAAAACATAGCATAGCACACATAACATCACAAAACATACCATAACATCACATAAGATAAAATAAACCACAAACGCTGCAGAACAAGAAGCAGGAAACTTACATGTATGTTTTACATGTGTATTTTGTCAGCCTCTGATTCAACTTTTATAATAATCGACTATATATTTATGTTGGTATTGTAACTTTACTGAATCCCCAGATGACCTGAGGATGGTCTGATTACCTGCTGGACGGGGGGGGGAGGACGTCTCCTGATGTACTGGCCTGTCTCCTGGTAGCGCCTCCATGCTCTGGACACTACGCTGACAGACACAGCAAACCTTATTGCCACAGCTCACATTGATGTGCCATCCTGGATGAGCTGCACTACCTGAGCCACTTGTGTGGGTTGTAGACTCCGTCTTATGCTACCACTAGAGTGAAAGCACCGCCAGCATTCAAAAGTGACCAAAACATCAGCCAGGAAGCATAGGAACTGAGAAGTGGTCTGTGGTCCCCACCTGCAGAACCACTCCTTTATTGGGGGTGTCTTGCTAATTGCCTATAATTTCCACCTGTTGTCTATTCAATTTGCACAACAGCATGTGAAATTTATTGTCAATCAGTTTTGCTTCCTAAGTGGACAGTTTGATTTCACAGAAGAGATGTTTCTCAGGCTTTCGCCTGCAACATCAGTTCTGTTATACTCACAGACAATATCTTTACAGTTTTGGAAACGTTAGAGTGTTTTCTATCCAAAGCTGTCAATTATATGCATATTCTAGCATCCTGTCCTGACAAAATATCCAGTTTAAAACGGGAACGTTTGTTTTCCAAAAATGAAAATACTGCCCCCTAGTACCAACAGGATTTATATAAGGTCCCACAGCTGACAGTGCATGTCAGAGCAAAAACCAAGCCATGAGGTCGAAGGAATTTTCCGTAGAGCTCTGAAATAGGATTGTGTTGAGGCACTGATCTGGGGAAGGGTACCAAAAAATGTATGCAGCATTGAAGGTCCCCAAAATTACAGTGGTCTCCATCAGTCTTAAAAGGAAGTTTGGAACCACCAAGACTCTTCCTAGAGCTGGCCGCCTGGCCAAACTGAGCATTCGGGGGAGAAGGGCCTTTGTCAGGGAGGTGACCAAGAACCCGATATACACTCTGACAGAGCTCCAGAGTGCCTCTGCGGAGACCGTACAACCTTCCAGAAGGACAACCATCTCAGACTTCTGCTGAAAGGTAAGTTCCCTCAGGACATGGGCTACAGTGTTACTCAACACTGAGGCCCAGATCAGGATTCACTTCCGCGAGCCCTATGTGAATGAATGAATGTCAGGGACAAAAAAATAACTTTACAAAGTTCTGTTATTGTATTATTATTTTTAAGTGATAACAAATGTATTGCCCTGTATGTCAAGTGAGGGAGCTTTTTAGTGAACAGAAGTATTACATGTAAAGTACTACTGTATATAAAACCATTTGAAAATATACCTGAAGAAAGGGCAGGTTGTTTCAGTAGAGGATTGATCCATAACACTGAGACCACTCATACATTCTTAAATAAATTGTCAAATAAATTTCACATTGACCCGTTTATCTGCATCTCTGTTTGCCAAGTGCAGTCAAAGGGTATGAGGCCGTTTGATCCAAAGGATGAAACTGAGACCTCAGTCACTGAAAGTGAAATGTGAATCATGATGCAACCTGATTCCAAGAGGCCTCCTGTTCAGTCATATTTTGGTATTCAATGTGCTCTCCTGTTACCTTGCACTTTCAAAGTGAATGCAATGCTGAAAGCTATGCCAGTCGGTCTGTTTTTCGATCTAGACTGAATATTCTTGAGGAGGGATTCAAGGATTCATGATGACACAACATGAAAACTAAAAAGCCCTATTAAGAAAACTGATGCCAGTAATCAATCGAAAGTTCTGAATGCTTACTTTTTCCTGGTATTATGCAACACTTGTCACAATGTGGAATATCAACCATGACACCCCGGTAACCTTCACACTCAGGATGTTCCTAAAATGAACCAAAGCTTAAGTGTAAAGGTGAGGTAAAAAAGTGAGCAACGAATTACTGTTTATTAACGCAGGTCAGACTCAGACATGCAATCATCCTCTTCTTCACCAAGCTTTGGAACAAATGCGGTGACAAAACTGCAATAGGTTTATCAATAGTTGCTGCAACAAGCCGGGAGACATGGGCACAATGTTTCATTTGTTTTGGTGCTTCGAAAGGCCTTGTTTTCACTATCCCTACTTTCCAACAGTACAAACAGAAAGCCAAAAGACAACCTACCAAGCAACACTTAAATGAAAGGATCGAATTAGTCGTGGGCTGAACATTTTAATAGACTTTTGAGTGTTACTATCAGCCTAATGCAGCAGCATGTCACGTTCTGACCATCGTTCGTGTGTGTTTTCCTTGTTTTAGTGTTGGTCAGGACGTGAACTGGGTGGGCATTCTATGTTGGATGTCTTGTTTGTCTATTTCTATGTCCGGCCTGATATGGTTCTCAATCAGAGGCAGGTGTTAGTCATTGTCTCTGATTGGGAACCATATTTAGGTAGCCTGGGTTTCACTGTGTGTTTGTGGGTGATTGTCCTTAGTGTTAGTTTGCACCAGTTTAGGCTGTTTCGGTTTTCATTACGTTTATTATTTTGCACTGTTTGTATTTGGATTCATGTTGCTATAGTCACAATAAACATGGATCGCAATCTACACGCCGCATTTTGGTCCGACTCTCCTTCTCATACTGAAAACCGTTACAGAATCACCCACCACAAAAGGACCAAGCAGCGTGTCAACAGGCAGGAGCAGCGCGAGGAGACGCGCAATAAGGATTTCTGGACATGGGAGGAAATCCTCGACGGGAGAGGACCCTGGGCTAAACCAGGGGAGTGTAGCCGCCCAAAGGAGCAGCCCAAAGAGGAGGTATGGACATGGGAGGACGAATTAGAAGGAAGAGGACCCTGGGCTCAGCCAGGAGAATATCGCCGCCCCAAAGAAGAACTGGAGGCGGCGAAAGCGGAGAGGCGCAGATATGAGGAGGCAGCACGACGTAGCGGATGGAAGCCTGAGAAGCAGCCCCAAAAATTTCTTGGGGGGGGGCTAACAGGGAGTATGGCTACGCCAGGTAGGAGACCTGGGCAGACTCCCTGTGCTTACCGGGGGGCTAGAGAGACCGGACAGGCACCGTGTTATGCAGTGGTGCGCACGGTGTCTCCAGTGCGGGTGCATAGCCCGGTGCGGTATATTCCAGCTCCACGTGTTGGCCGGGCTAGATTGAGCGTCGAGCCTAATGCCATGAAGCCGGCTCTACGCAGCTGGTCCCCAGTGCGTCTCCTTGGGCCGGCTTACATGGCACCAGCCTTGCGCTCGGTGTCTCCGGTTCGCCTGCATAGCCCAGTGCGGGCTATTCCACCTCGCCGCACTGGCAGGGCGACCGTGAGCATTCAACCAGGTAAGGTTGGGCAGGCTCGGTGCTCAAGAGCTCCAGTGCGCCTGCACGGTCCGGTTTTTCCAGTACCACCTCCACACCCCAGCCCTCCGGTAGCAGCTCCCCGCACCAGGCTTCCTGTGCGTGTCCTCGGCCCAGTACCACCAGTGCCAGCACCACGCATCAGGCCTACAGTGCGCCTCGCCTGTCCAGCGCTGTCGGAGCCCTCCTCCTCTCCAGCGCTGTTGGAGTCTCCCGCCTGTCTAGCGCTGTTAGAGCCTTCCTCCTCTACAGCGCTGCCGGAGTCTCCCGCCTGTTCAGAACTGCCAGTCTGCAAGGAGCTGCCAGTCTGCAAGGAGCTGCCAGTCTGCAAGGAGCTGCCAGTCTGCAAGGAGCTGCCAGTCTGCAAGGAGCTGCCAGTCTGCATAGAGCTGCCAGTCTGCAAGGAGCTGCCAGTCTGCAAGGAGCCGCCAGAGCTGCCTGTCTGCAGGATGCCGCCAAAGCTGCCAGTCTGCAAGGAGCCGCCAGAGCTGCTAGTCTGCAAGGAGCTGCCAGTTAGCATGGAGCAGCCAGGGCCGCCAGTCAGCATGGAGCAGCCAGGGCCGCCAGTCAGCATGGAGCAGCCAGGGCCGCCAGTCAGCATGGAGCAGCCAGTCAGCATGGAGCAGCCAGAGCTGCCAGTCAGCATGGAGCAGCCTGTCAGCATGGAGCAGCCAGAGCTGCCAGTCAGCATGGAGCAGCCAGTCAGCATGGAGCAGCCAGAGCTGCCAGTCAGCATGGAGCAGCCAGTCAGCATGGAGCAGCCAGAGCTGCCAGTCATCATGGAGCAGCCAGTCAGCATGGAGCAGCCAGATCTGCCAGTCGACCAGACTCTTCCAGATCTGCCAGTCGACCAGACTCTTCCAGATCTGCCAGTCGACCAGACTCTTCCAGATCTGCCAGTCGACCAGACTCTTCCAGATCTGCCAGTCGACCAGACTCTTCCAGATCTGCCAGTCGACCAGACTCTTCCAGATCTGCCAGTCGACCAGACTCTTCCAGATCTGCCAGTCGACCAGACTCTTCCAGATCTGCCAGTCGACCAGACTCTTCCAGATCTGCCAGTCGACCAGACTCTTCCAGATCTGCCAGTCGACCAGACTCTTCCAGATCTGCCAGTCGACCAGACTCTTCCAGATCTGCCAGTCGACCAGACTCTTCCAGATCTGCCAGTCGACCAGACTCTTCCAGATCTGCCAGTCGACCAGACTCTTCCAGATCTGCCAGTCGACCAGACTCTTCCAGATCTGCCAGTCGACCAGACTCTTCCAGATCTGCCAGTCGACCAGACTCTTCCAGATCTGCCAGTCGACCAGACTCTTCCAGATCTGCCAGTCAGCCAGGATCTGCCAGAACCGCCAGCCAGCCAGGATCTGCCGGATCTAACTACCTGCCTGAGCTTCCTCTCAGTGCTGTGCTACCCATCAGTCCCGAGCTACTTCTGTCCCGAGCTGCCCCTCTGTCTCGAGCTGACCCTCTGTCCCGAGCTGTCATTAAGAAGGGTCACCTATCTAGGGACGCTAAGGAGGTGGACTAAAACTGTTATGGAGTGGGGTCCACGTCCAGCGCCAGAGCCGCCACCGCGGACAGATGCCCACCCACACCCTCCCCCATAGGTTTAAGTTGTGCGTCCGGAGTCCGCACCTTGGAGGGGGGGTACTGTCACGTTCTGACCATCGTTCGTGTGTGTTTTCCTTGTTTTAGTGTTGGTCAGGACGTGAACTGGGTGGGCATTCTATGTTGGATGTCTTGTTTGTCTATTTCTATGTCCGGCCTGATATGGTTCTCAATCAGAGGCAGGTGTTAGTCATTGTCTCTGATTGGGAACCATATTTAGGTAGCCTGGGTTTCACTGTGTGTTTGTGGGTGATTGTCCTTAGTGTTAGTTTGCACCAGTTTAGGCTGTTTCGGTTTTCATTACGTTTATTATTTTGCACTGTTTGTATTTGGATTCATGTTGCTATAGTCACAATAAACATGGATCGCAATCTACACGCCGCATTTTGGTCCGACTCTCCTTCTCATACTGAAAACCGTTACACAGCAAATGTTGTGTGCCTAGAGTTTTTGTATTTTGTCCCCGACACACTCAATAAAATACTGTTATAATACAGTATGCTTCGGTTTGAGCTTTCTGATATAATGCTGATGTACCTTTGATGAGTTGAGTTTGTGTACAACAGAACTACCCTAAATACCACTCATAGGTATATACTGTATAACTTACATTATGTGCAAAGTACCAAACATTAAGTCAGAAGACAACAACGTTAGACTGACAAAATATAATTATTCCACATGTTATATGAAGCATTATTTTTCTTGTGGTAAAATGAACGTAGGATGTTTCCTATTTCTCTCACCCTCCAGCAGTGGGTGAATTGCTGTGCATATCTCTAACTGCAGTTGTGCAGTGCTGGAGTGAACACAAAGCCTACTATTGTTTGTTAGTATCAAAAAGTAGACATTGTAAGTCACAGTACTATAGGCCTACAGTAATGATGAAAAAAAATAGTATCATTTATCATCTTATTTTAGGTGGCATTGAAGCCCACAAAAAGACTTGTGGGTATTTAACCATAATGTACATTTAAATATCTGTGTTGTGCTGACGGCTACATACAGTACAGACAGTACCCAAACAAAACTGTAATTGGACATGTGAAATGTGTACATTAGCATTACATGAAGTACTTTATTCCAAAGATTTTTTTATATTTTTTTAATGTCTAGCCACAAATTACTATTAAAATGAAGAAAATAACATGGGTATACTGTAAAAATGGGTATACCATACAAATGTCATTGCATATTAAAATTCTGTTTAGTTTTTATGTTTCCTATGGCTCTTTCCATTGTCTAAATCTACAAAAGCAGGTGTTTTGAATGGAAAATTAAGAACACTTTTATCAGGCATCCTGTTGAACACCACTTCCTGTACCTTATACCTGGTACATACTGCAATATGATGGCACATCCCACTGTGACACCAGTGGTGCAAGTGTCTTTTTTAATCAAGAAAATTCCTAGAGCTAACCAATTCATATAGTTGAAACATAGGGGATCTGGACACATTTGGACAGGATGCTAATCTTAGCCCACTTCTCATTGCTGCTTATTTGGGGAAGCCAAGGTAAAATAAATTCCTCAACTTTTTTACTTGATGTGTTTTCAGTTTCTGGCAAAAAGATGATAATCAAATGTCCTCAATCTATACATTTATATCCACGGCCTACTGACTGAAGAATTGTTGCCTTAATTTATGCCCTTTTCATTAGATTCAGTAACCTGTACCGACCTGCAGAAACAGCGTGAAGTCATCCATGCAGCAGTTGGAGAATCTTTAGTGTTGAACTGCACCTACAACTGCTCCTCTGGATTTGTCCGTGGACACTGGGTCAAACTCCCAGACTGTCCTCATTGTCCTAGGCCAAGGGAAACAAAAAATGTCACAAAGAATGGTGACCTCTGCACACTACCATTGTATTTTCCACATCTGTCCAGGGAAGATTTTCAGTACAACTATACCTGCTTTTCTGAAGATCATGAAAGTGAACAGTTCCCAAGCAAGATAGAGTGTCTGGTATCACTGCAGGCACAAGGTAGGCAAAAACAGGTTGAAATGACCTACCCTGTCATTTTACCTCTAAAAACAAATTGTGTTAAAATGTATTATATTAATTATGTTCAAAAAGTGAATACATTTATACATCAGTAACTAAATTATATTGTATTTCTTTTGCCAGCTCGACCTAGTGCCTCGGACACAACGGACACTACTGGTAAGTCTCATAGGATAATATTTTACTGAGACTTTATAAGGCTCTGGTCAAAATAAGTTATATAGGAATAAGGGTGCCATTTGAGACTCAACCTAAGTCTCATTTTTCGTAATAGTCTAAGTTAAATTGCTCTGAGGCTGTTTAATGACATAGGCACAACATAATATAAACCCAACAAATTTCACTAGCTTATTTGATCCTGATGACTACCGTTTTCTGTGTTTTAGATGAATCGATGACAACGTTGGGTAACCACGAGGACTCAATAATAGATCACGGTGAGACAAAATGTTGCTATTCCACTCTTTAAAAGGAAAAGGTGAAACATGTTTAAATGTATTGCAAACAACAAAAGTAACCCCCTGTTTGAGGCAATGACTGATGAGTTGCAAATTGTGTTTTAATGATAATATTGTCTTTGTGCTGTCTTCATTACAGAGAAATTCACAGGCGTCAAGGTGTTGGCAACAGTGACCGTTATTGTGGCTGCGGTGTCGGCAGCCGTGGCTGTCTCCTTATGTATGAGCCGCAATCGATATTGCAAAGGTGCTTATAGATGTTGAAAAATCAATTGTGAAGGTCCAATTTCTGAATCAAAAATGTTATAAAATACTTTCCAAGGTTGTTATTAACAAAAACAACAGTATGTTTCATTAACGTGATTTCTTGTGTATTTTAGGAAAACCTGCTGTTATCTGTACAGGATATGTTTTTTTTTCTTCATACAATGTGGTATGTTTGCTAAGGCATTTTAACACACTTTTCATTGGCAATTAATATGCGGACTCCATATGTGGAATTTGTTTATTGGTCTTTTATCAGCACAACATCAAGAGAAGGATCAGGTAAATATTTGTTTAATTTGACAAAATTGCTATCACAACCAGTTCACTCAATGTTGTGAATTGTAATTCTAATAGGTTACTTCATATCTTATAGGTGCATGCTCAACCAATTGTGAGAGGGTGGCACTGCGAATAACTCCGGCTGGTAAGCTAATGGAATGTACCATTTATTTCAGTTGCTAAGCTGGGTGTGTAATAACAACATCTACTGTACAAAACATTGCATTTCCTGTTTTGAGCTAGATTGCCAGAGTGATCATGAGGTTCCTTACGCTGACATCATGATTACTATGCGAGGGGCCAGCACACCAGAGCTCACACAGATCTCCTACCTGGCTCCGGGGGACCATAGAGAGGTGAGGATTGGAAACAATCGCTTTGTGATTTCTGTGTGAAATAGAAAGTGCTCTACAAATAAAATATTATCTATTATTATATATTCATCGACACCTCACTACATTATTTTACATCAACACCACCATATGTGACCATACTACTGACATTCACTATATTCAATGTAATATGTCAGCGGAGTCACAGGTTTAGACTTTATATAAACCCCACCTGAAATGGAATCCTGTGTGTTTCATGTCCCCCCTGCAGAGGTGGAGAGAAGAGGCAGGCCCTGGCCCCAGCACCGGCCCTGAAGCTAGATCCCACCTGCAGGCCTCCCGCTCAGCTGACAGACTGCATGTTCAGCCCCGAGAAGTCTCAAGGAAGATGAGCAAAACTCTGAGTATGCTGTTATCACCTACTCTTAACCAGTGGGGATGGAGAAAGGGTAAAAGAGTGAACAAGAGAGAGCAAGTGAGACATGACCATCACTGTACTCATGTTAATATTCCCTGGCTTTGTTTGCTTTTTTTTTTTTACTGTAGCAAGTTGTATCTATAACCGTATAAAAAGTTAAATGAACTGTCATCCAATAAAGTCATACTTTTGTGTCATGATGTGGTTTCACGTGTAATTTGTTATCGCACTCACTCAGTATGGACCTCTTTCGTCACCGTAGTTAGACTGAGCCTTGTTGCCTAGCAACAATTATCAACACTCCGGCGTCAACTGTTGCTGATGCAAAACAAACGTTTTTGCGAAGCTGTTTGAGGCAACAACAAAAAAAACATTAGCTAAAGGTAATGTAATGTTCAATGTTACCTTTATTACTCCATGCAGCAGCCTCCTGCTAGCATTACATCCGATGTTGCACTGCTGAAAGTTAGCCAACTAAAACATTTAAGAAAGTTAGGTAACGTAGCTAGCTAACGGTAGTTAGCGAACAAGCTGGCTAACGTTAATTTCACAACATTAGTTAGTACTTAACAGGATAAAGATGTCAAAATAAATACATTTTAAAAGTAACATAAAAGTCAATATTGCAGTTAATATGTATCTATCCAAATTACTGTAACGCGTTAGCAGACCTGTGTTTGACCAAGGACGATGTCTGTGCCTTTTTCAAACACTCACCTTCGGGTTCCACGTGGGTTTGGCAATATCTTGGAGGGTTTGGCTCGAGAGGTCCTGCGAGACCAGCCCAAGGACATCCCCACCTTTGCTGCCCTTTACTTCACTGCTCTTCTCAAAGAGAGAGAAGGTAGCTGTATTCTTTTGTATACATTATTCCAATAATTAATGGGCAGTCAGAATGAAACTGTACTTTGATGTTAATTTATTGGACTCTTGTCATTTTCTCTTTAGACAGTGGCTTGGACCCCGCAGAGTGGTGTGCCAGGCTTGAGGACAGATTCTACAACAATCATGCATTCAAGGTCCACTTTCTTTCTTCATAAATAGTGAAGATATCAAACGGGAAAAGTAAATTTCCTGAAGAAAATGTGGTGTGCTTGTTTTAAAGTATTTGTGGTTTTGAAATAAGTTATAGTAGTGGTAGTGACAGTAGTAATAATGGTAGTGACTGGTTAAAATTGAAAAAGTAAGTAGATGTAAAAATTTATTGATTGATTGGTAAAATATGCTAATTTCTACAAGCAACCAGAGGGGGAAAAAACACTAGACCACCATTACTCCACACACAGAGACACATACAAAGCTCTCCCTCGCCCTCCATTTGGAAAATCTGACCATAAATATATTCTCCTGATTCCTGTTTACAAGGAAAAACTAAAGCAGGAAGTACCAGTGACTCGCTCAATACAGAAGTGGTCAGATGACGCGGATGCTACGCTATAGGACTGTAGGACTTTGCTATCACAGACTGGAATATGTTCCGGAATTCATCCAATGGCATTGAGGAGTATACCACCTCAGTCACTGGCTTCATCAATAAGTGCATCGACGACGTCATCCCCACGGTGACCGTATGTACATATCCCAACCAGAAGCCATGGATTACAGGTAACATCCGCACCGAGCTAAAGGCTAGAGCTGCCACTTTCAAAAAGCGGGACACTAATCCAGAAGCTTATAAGAAATCCCACTATGCCCTCAGACGAACCATCAAACAGTCAAAGTGTCAATACAGGATTAAGATTGAATCCTAGGCCTCCCGGGTGGCGCAGTGGTTAAGGGCGCTGTACTGCAGCGCCAGCTGTGCCATCAGAGTCCCTGGGTCCCAAATGGGTCTTCCAACTGGACAATGACCCCAAGCAAATTTCCAAAGTTGTGGCAAAGTGGCTTAGGGACAAGTCAAGGTATTGGAGTGGCCATCACAAAGCCCTGACCTCAATCCCATAGAAAATGTGTGGGCAGAACTGAAAAAGCATGTGTGAACAAGGAGGCCTACACACCTGACTCAGTTACACCAGCTCTGTCAGGAGGAATGGGCCAAAATTCACCCAGCTTGTTGTGGGAAGCTTGTGAAAGTCTACCCAAAACGTTTGACCCAAGTTAAACAGTTTAAAAGCAATGCTACCAAATACTAATTGAGTGTATTCCCACTGGGAATGTGATGAAAGAAATTAAAGCTGAAATAAATCATTCTCTCTACTATTATTCTGACATTTCACATTCTTAAAATAACGTGGTGATCCTAACTGACCTAAGACAGGAAATTTTTACTAAGATTAAATGTCAAGAATTGTGAAAAACTGAGTTTAAATGTATTTGGCTGAGGTGTATGTAAACTTCCGACTTCAACTGTAAATTCCTCCCTTCGCAACTGGATCCTGGACTCCCTGATGGGCCGCCCCCGGGTGGTAAGGGTACCAACAAACTTTCATGGTCCAAAACACACCAAAGCAGTTGTGAAGAGGGCACGGCAACACCTTTTCCCCCTCAGGAGTTATACAGCTGCACCATCGCTAGCATCCTGAACGGTTGCATCAGCGATTGGTATAGCAACTGCTCGTCATCTGACCATAAGGCGCTACAGAAGGTTGTGCGTATGGCCCAGTACATCACTGGGGCCAAGCTTCCTGCCATACAGGACCTCTATACTAAGCCGTGTCAGAGGAATGCCCCAAAAATTGCCAAAGACTCCAGTCACCGAAGTCACAGACTGTTCTCTCTGCTACCGCGGTTTATTATCTATTCATAGTCACTTTACCCCTACCTACATGTACAAATTACCTCGACTAACCCTAACGTGTACCCCCGCACGTTGAGTCGGTACCGTTTCCTCCTGTATATAGCCTCGGTATTGTTATTTTA
The DNA here is from genome assembly GCF_057628025.1 of Oncorhynchus mykiss. Lineage (NCBI taxonomy): Eukaryota > Metazoa > Chordata > Actinopteri > Salmoniformes > Salmonidae > Oncorhynchus > Oncorhynchus mykiss. The sequence goes on from NC_143045.1 coordinate 2,487,547, forward strand.
TTGTGGTACTTAAAAAAAATATATATATATATTTTCTTAACTCTATTTCTTGAACTGCATTGTTGGCTTGTAAGTAAATAGTTCACGGTATACACCTGTTGTATTTGCGTATGTGACAAATCCAATTTGATTTAATTGATAGATTAATAGATAGCCTGAACATGTAAACGTTGGTTTGGTGCCTTTAGCTTGAACGGTTCAAGAGTTACTATTTCTGAGTTATTTCATGCTAATTATGCAAATGTATATAGTTAAAGTGATAATGATTTTAAATAAATATAAGTTAGGATAACCTTGAACATGTGAAATTAGGATTGGTGTCTTTAGCTTGAACAGTTCAAGAGTTACTATTAGTGAATTAATTTATGCTAATGTTAGAGAATTTGAAGCTAGGATTACCTGAACGTTTTAAAGTTGGTAACCAAGGAGCAGGATCATTTTGAAGAGAAACCACTGTATTCACATGGTTCTCATTCAAACCCATGTTAAATGTATGCACATTTTTAAATGGTTATAGTATCAAATATCCTTTGACCAGCAATTTAAGTTGGGCCAGTCTGAACGTCACAACGTTGGTTTGGTGTTGATAGCTTAAATGTGTAGGAGGCGATAGGTCTAGATTCTAGTGAATGGGCCTTTTTTTTTTTTTTCATTGAAATTCATTTAGGTGCTCATTTAAATATTGTTATAGTTCAAAAAGGTGTAAATGCTATCAAAAATATTTTCTCAAGCAGCCTGACTTGGGACAGTCGTTTAAACTCTTGAGCAGGCTAAATACATCAAATAATAATATGAGTATGTAAGAAATCTAGAGTTGTGCTTTTCTCGCAAGTACACCTACATATGATACTGGCGGGCCTTATCAGTATATCATGCTAAATGTTCTATATTCTGCTCAAAACAGAACTCACCGAATCAAATCGACACCAGTCCAGTTGATGCAACTCTGAAGATTTCTAAGTGAGTCTCATCTCAGTACATTATCTACACCCAAGGAGAGGGACAGCATCAGACATGCTTTTTTCCACCACATATTTCATTGAAAGAAAAGGACAAGGGAGACCAACAAAAACGTTTTTGTGGAGGAAATACATTTGGCTCAGTTGCAGTGTTGTTTTATTGATCATTATGAATGATTATTCCAGTTAACATAAGGGTATTTGCCATAGTGACATTTTTTTTTCCATGATGAATTTGCTAAGTTGCTTTTGGTTAACAAAGACAAAGCTTGTGGAAAATATAGATAAGGAAAGGAAAAGCGCGCCTTTTGCATCCCATGATATTTTAAGTAGAAATTGTGCACCAATATTTATTTTTAAAAGCCTGTGATACAGTATTCAATGTAGTTCCCTTTAATATAGATAACATGGAGAACTCAATAAATCCAATTTTGTATATGACTAAAGCCTTGCTAAAGTGCCTAAATTCCGCTTTTTGAAAACTCTGTCAACCCTGTGTCACTTCTAGGAGGTTTTAACCCACTTAACCCCAAAATGTTTAACCCACTTAACCCCAAAGTTTTCACCATAATTGTAAATCCCTAGTTATTGTTTTGCTTTGACAGTCATTTCTGAAGATTATTATTTATTTACCGTAATGTGATTAATGATTCATTTACATCTGTCCTTTTAAGGTCAACCCTGTTACGTGAACTGAACTCTCGTTTTAATATGATGAAACCATTCCTTTTAAAATATTTTTTCCAAAAGAAAGATTAAATATGAGTATAATCATAGTGTAAAAACAGGTGAGCTGGTTCTACACTTTTTGGACATTTTCTGCTGTTTTGTGGTTAAACTGAGCAGGTCGAGCCTAACACGTTACCCACAGATCGACAGGCAAGAAATGTTTTAACAGTTAAAGTGTTTTTGTAAAGCTTGCATTCAATTGCTACTCCCTGTTGCACACAACACGTTTCTTTCCCCCTGTCGCAAGGGGATTTATGGCATATTTAAGATGATCGTCAACCCTGTTACGGTCAACTATGTTATTTTATTTTGCACTTACTATAGTACTTTAACCTTTTGAGATGGGAAAACACATTTTTTATGACATTGAATATGTGCTCTTTATGACAGAATTTTACATTTTGGTGAAATAAAAAAAAAAATGAAGGACCAAGTTGCACTTCTCCAAAAGGCACTAAATTGGTGGAACAACCTCAATATCATAGGCCTAAAATAGCCCTCTCAATTCCTGAAAGGAAAATACTGACATTAAATCATCACTCCCAAGAACGGTCATCTCCCCACAGTATTTTCTGCAATTGAGAAAGGTTGAGGTACATATGTTAGCTATGGGAAAGGGTCTGGGTTTTTATGAAGCAGGCAAGCACCCTGATATTCTACAAAATGAGTAAGGGAGCCACAATGTTCACAACCTCAGAAAGAAACCAGTTTGAGTCAGAAGATGATGAGGAGACCATTGTCAAAGGAGTCAGGATGTATAAGGACAGAAAGGTAGATTATTAGAGAAAACATTGACATTCAGTACATTTTAATACTTATTTTATAATACCCATAATTTATATAATTATTTATTAATTCTCAGGAAAAAGGATGAGCTGACTGAATCTCAAACAGAAGAGGAAACTGGTAATATTGAGCCAGTTGGGATTCCATCTCCCACAAACTCAAACCTTGATGTCTGTGAAGATGTGCAGGGAACTGAAAGTCGAGGACAAGATGAAATGGTTAATATCACAGATAAAGATGTGATTTCAATGCAAATATATCCCTCAGAGGTATCAGATAATAAATTCACAGATATGGATGTTAACATGACAGGCAAAGAGATGAATGAAAGAGCTGACAAAGTGGTATGCCTCTCTGAATTTGAGCCCAGTGAGGAAATCTCACTCGGTGGGCTTTCAAATGTGGATGTATGTGCTGAAGAACTGAGGAAGACTGAAGAGGGAGAAGAACTAACTTCTCAGGAAATCAGCACTGGTGATGATGCCATTCTTGGAAGCTCATACGAAATGAACCGCAGTAGTGAATTTGAACTTACTCAGGAAGTCTCATTCACTGGACTGTTCAATATAGATGTATGTGCTGAAGAACTAAGAGGGACAAAAGAGAGAGAGGAACAAGCCACTGCAGAGGATGGCTTCAGTGAAGGCTTCAAAGATCAAGATCTTGCTGATGCTCAGGAGAGTTCAATATCACTCATGGTTGAAATCAGTGGACGATTATCACCACCCCAAACTGAATCCCCTGAACCTATTCTACAGGAAACAACTGACAATTCAGGGGGTGTTCCAGAAGAGGAAGGAATAGAAAATCTAATTGTTTCCACAACATATACTGGGCAAACGCATGAAGTTGCATCCTCCATTGATGATGCCTCCAGAATCTTGTCAGATAATGAAAGTGTTTTAGGTGATGATGAAAAACAAAAGGAGGAAAGTATTGTTCAGATCAGCACTGAGGAGGTACCTAAAACCCTGATGGTCAAAATGTATGAACAGCAGCCAGAGGAGGAAGGTTCGGTCGAGGCTTCACAAACTGAGGCAGAACGACCAGATGTTGTGTCGGAGGATACTGAGGAAGAAACGGGCCTTGTTGGACATGATACCCAAGACTCTGTTGAACCAAACACTAACATTGAAGGGGAAGCGGAGGCAGTCACTGCTGAGGCTGAAGCTCAGATAAAGGCAATGGAGCATGAGGCTTCTGATATAGAAGTGGAACAAGATTACAAATCTGATTCAAGTGACGAAGATGGGGAGAAACTAAGTAAGGTGAACGTCCGCATTCCTAATCAGCAGGCCTCTCAAATAGAGCAGAAACAAGAGGATGGACCTGATCATGAGAACAAAGATCTAAGTAAGAAGGAAATGGGTGAAGACATCTCTCCGGAGGATTCTACTAAGATGGAAAATAAGCAAGAGAATGATAATCCTTACATCAATGATGATGACACAGATATGGGGGGGAAATACATTTCACACGCATATCAACAAGGTCCTTCGAACGAGGTTAGACCTGCAGAGCTGCAGCAAGAGGATGCTGAGAAAGAGACAGGGGACACAGCTGAGCAACAGGAGGATATAGACGCGGTGGAGCACATGGAAACGGAACTAAAAGGACTTGGAAAAGAGGACACAATGACCCCGTCTCAGGACACAGACCAAACTGATGACAACCCAGAGCACATGCCAGAGGGAGAAATAAAGGACAGCGTGGACAAGACTTATGACAAGGTAAAGTTCAATGTTTTTATGATTTTTTCAGAAACATTTATGTACATTACAGTCATTTACCAACTATCACGCAAGTATTTAATTTATCCACTGCAGGTTTTATATAGTGACACAGGTCAGTTTGCAGAGGTCATAACGGCTAGAAAAGCTGTGTGTCAACTACATCTGATTGTCGTTGGGCAAATCCATGTAGCAAGCAGGAATTGTATTATTGTAAAATATAGCACTTTGGTTATACAGTGTACGTATAAGTTTGGCATACAGTTTAACCGCATTTTTAATGTAAACATCTTCCCTAACAGAGTATAGGCAGTATGCTAGTGGCTGCAACTTATGCAGACTATTCACCTGGTTCAGAGATGAACTCTAAAGAAATGTGTCCTTTGCTCCCATTCCTGTCCCAAGTAGCCTGTATTAAAAATAAACCCTTCAAGGATATCTCTGATCAACAACATTGCTCTGTACCTCTCCACCCTGGGTCTCCAGAGAGAGGTGATTGAAAATGTCCCCAAAATAGTTCAGCTTCCTCATGATGACGTGTAGGTACTTGGAATGTCATCCTGAGGTACATTATCTACCATCCGTCTTAAGCTGACATATTTCAAGTAGCAATTTTTTCAGACACAAATCTGCGTATTATGGTTGGGCGTTATACTGACAGTATTGTCTATCAACAATGATTACATATACACTGAGTCTACAAACATTAGTAACACTTTCCTAATATTGAGTTGCACCCCGTTTTGCCCTCAGAACAGGCTCAATTTGTCAGGGAATGGACTCTACAACGTTTCACAGGGATGCTGGCCCATGTTGACTCCAACGCTTCCCTCGGTTGTGTCAAGTTGACTGGATGTCCTTTGGGTGGTGGACCATTCTTGATACACATAGGAAACTGTGAAAAACCCAGCAGTGTTGTAGTTCTTGAGACACTCAAACCGGTGCGTCTGGCACCTACTACCATACCCCGTCTTTTGTCTTGCCCATTCACCCCTTTGAACGGCACACATAAACAATCCATGTCTCAATTGTCTCAAGGCTTAAAAATCCTTCTTTTTCCTGTCTGCTCCCCTTCATCTACACTGATTGAAGTGGAATGAACAGTGACATCTATAAGGGATCATAGCTTTCACCTGGATTCACGTGGTCAGTCTATGTCTTCAACCTGGTCTCAGCATTTAGTTTTAATCTGTACTTAAATCTGAGAAACTCCATTTAGGTTGATATGGTATGTATTAATTTGTGGATGTCCATCACTCATTTCGTATGATATGTTACGAATTACAATTCGTATTATATGTTACGAATTTGCAAAACATTTGATATGTTTTGAATTCTAGCTTGGTGGCTAACGTTAAAGGGAAACTGAATGCATTCAACTGAAATGTGTCTTCCGCATTTAACCCAACCCCTCTGAATCAGGGTGGTGCGGGGGGCTGCCATAATCAACATCCACATCCCCGACGCCCAGGGAACAGTGGGTTAACTGCCTTGCTCAGGGGCAGAACGACATATTTTTACCTTGTCAGCTCAGGGATTCGATCCAGCAACCTTTCGGTTACTGGCCGAACGCTCTAATCACTAGTTAGCTAGCTGGCTAATGTTATCTCGGCTAGGGGTTAGGGTTAAGTTTAGGAGTTAGGTTAAGGATAGGGGAAGGGTTAGCTAAGTAGTTGCAAAGTGGCTAAAAAGTAATAAGTAGTTGAAAATGTTATTAGCTAAAATGCTAACGTCGTCTGTGGTGATATTCGAACTTACAACCTTTGGGTTGCTTGACGTTTGCGTTATACCATCCACCCTGACCAACCACCCTACTTTTGTATTTGCCTTAAGTAACCATCTGTCTTATGTAACCATACCAAATGTAACATATACTAATTTGAGTGTCCCTGATTTACATGTACTATCTAACGTCTAGTCTAGAAGACCAGGCTGATTTCATGGGAAAGAGCAGAGGAGAGCAAAGAGAGGTGTTCCTAATGTTTTTTTTACACTCTGTGTACAGTGCCTTGCGAAAGTATTCGGCCCCCTTGAACTTTGCGACCTTTTGCCACATTTCAGGCTTCAAACATAAAGATATAAAACTGTATTTTTTTGTGAAGAATCAACAACAAGTGGGACACAATCATGAAGTGGAACGACATTTATTGGATATTTCAAACTTTTTTAACAAATCAAAAACTGAAAAATTGGGCGTGCAAAATTATTCAGCCCCCTTAAGTTAATACTTTGTAGCGCCACCTTTTGCTGCGATTACTGCTATAAGTCGCTTGGGGTATGTCTCTATCAGTTTTGCACATCGAGAGACTGACATTTTTTCCCATTCCTCCTTGCAAAACAGCTCGAGCTCAGTGAGGTTGGATGGAGAGCATTTGTGAACATCAGTTTTCAGTTCTTTCCACAGATTCTCGAATGGATTCAGGTCTGGACTTTGACTTGGCCATTCTAACACCTGGATATGTTTATTTTTGAACCATTCCATTGTAGATTTTGCTTTATGTTTTGGATCATTGTCTTGTTGGAAGACAAATCTTCGTCCCAGTCTCAGGTCTTTTGCAGACTCCATCAGGTTTTCTTCCAGAATGGTCCTGTATTTGGCTCCATCCAACTTCCCATCAATTTTAACCATCTTCCCTGTCCCTGCTGAAGAAAAGTAGGCCCAAACCATGATGCTGCCACCAACATGTTTGACAGTGGGGATGGTGTGTTCAGCTGTGTTGCTTTTACGCCAAACATAACGTTTTGCATTGTTGCCAAAAAGTTCCATTTTGGTTTCATCTGACCAGAGCACCTTCTTCCACATGTTTGGTGTGTCTCCCAGGTGGCTTGTGGCAAACTTTAAACGACACTTTTTATGGATATCTTTAAGAAATGGCTTTCTTCTTGCCACTCTTCCATAAAGGCCAGATTTGTGCAATATACGACTGATTGTTGTCCTATGGACAGAGTCTCCCACCTCAGCTGTAGATCTCCGCAGTTCATCCAGAGTGATCATGGGCCTCTTGGCTGCATCTCTGATCAGTCTTCTCCTTGTATGAGCTGAAAGTTTAGAGGGATGGCCAGGTCTTGGTAGATTTGCAGTGGTCTGATACTCCTTCCATTTCAATATAATCACTTGCACAGTGCTCCTTGGGATGTTTAAAGCTTGAGAAATATTTTTATATCCAAATCCGGCTTTAAACTTCTTCACAACAGTATCTCGGACCTGCCTGGTGTGTTCCTTGTTCTTCATGATGCTCTCTGCACTTTTAACGGACCTCTGAGACTATCACAGTGCAGGTGCATTTATACGGAGACTTGATTACACACAGGTGGATTGTATTCATCATCATTAGTCATTTAGGTCAACATTGGATCATTCAGAGATCCTCACTGAACTTCTGGAGAGAGTTTGCTGCACTGAAAGTAAAGGGGCTGAATAATTTTGCACGCCCAATTTTTCAGTTTTTGATTTGTTAAAAAAGTTTGAAATATCCAATAAATGTCGTTCCACTTCATGATTGTGTCCCACTTGTTGTTGATTCTTCACAAAAAAATACAGTTTTATATCTTTATGTTTGAAGCCTGAAATGTGGCAAAAGGTCGCAAAGTTCAAGGGGGCCGAATACTTTCGCAAGGCACTGTATATCCCGGACACGCCTTAGATAACGGACGCTCCTTAACTATCTTGTGTCTAGCTGTTTTAAAAAAACAGGCTATATTCCCTTCTCTTTCCATTCGATAGGCTATGAATATGATTTTGGGCTAGGCTACGCTTTCATCATTTTATGCATGCATGGCTTTCTTCCGATCAAGCAATTAATTAATGTAACGGAGTCCCATCTCATTGTAACGGTGTTCGTCTATAGGAGGAGAGGCTCTGGACGGATGGGCCGGAGAGACAGCCTGGTACGGGGAGCTGCCACCGGAGGGCTGGTGCGTGGAGGTGGTGACGGATAGACCGGACCGTGAAGGCGTACTGGAGATCTTGAGAGCAGGGCTGGCACCAACCGCCCTGGCTGGATCCTCACCCTAGCCCGGCAGATGTGGGGAGCTGGGATGTAGCGCACCGGGCTAAGCACGCGTACTGGGGACACCGTGCGCACAACTGCATAACACGGTGCCTGACCAGCACCACGCCCGCCACAGTTAGCACTGCTATGAGCACTGTAGTGCTGAGATGGCACAGGACGTGCAAGGCTAGGGAGATGCACAGGAGGCCTGGTGCGTGAGGCTGGCACAGTCTTCACCAGACCCCTCGCACGCACCTCAGGATGAGTATGGAGAGCTGACCCCGGTGCCATTAAATCCCTGACACGCTCCGTCGGGCGAATGTCGTGCCTCATGCACCAAACCAGCAAGTCCCTCATATCACTCTCCTCCAATCTCCCCATTAACTCCTTCACAGTCTCTGCTTCGCTCACCTCCAACACCAGCTCTGGTTCTGAGCTCCTCCTTGGCTCCTCACGATAAACGGGGGGAGTTGGCTCAGGTCTGACTCCTGACTCTGCCACACTCCCCCTGTGCCCCCCCCCAAGAAATTTTTGGGGGTGACTCTCGGGCTTCCATCCGCTCTGCCGTGCTAGTTCCTCATAATGCCGCCTCTCTGCTTTTGCTGCCTCCAGCTCGGCCTTGGGGCGGCAATATTCTCCTGGCTCTGCCCAGGGTCCTTTCCCGTCCAGTTCTTCCTCCCATGTCCATTTCTCCAGGTGGTGCAGCCTCTCCCACTGTAGCTGCTGCTGCTCCTGCTGCTGCTGTTGCTGCTGCCTCTGTTTACCACGCCGCTTGGTCCTTGGTAGGTGGGTGATTCTGTAAGGGCGTTCGTCTGTAGGAGGAAGAGAAGCGGACCAAAGCGCAGCGTGGTGGTTATTCATGTTTTAATAAATCCCTACACATGAACAAACTAACAAAAACAAGAAATGTGCAAACGCAAAACAGTCCTATCCTGTGACAACAAACACAGTGACAGGAACAATCACCCACAAACACACAGTGCAACCCAGGCTACCTAAATATGGTTCCCAATCAGAGACAATGACGAACACCTGCCTCTGATTGAGAACCATATCAGGCCGAACATAGAACTAGACCAAAACATAGAAAAACAAACATAGACTGCCCACCCAACTCACGCCCTGACCATACTAAATAAATACAAAAACAAAGGAAATAGAGGTCAGAACGTGACACTCATACGTTTGTTTGAATAGCCTTTAAATGTAAGGTAGCCAGGCGACTAATAATGAGAGAGAACAAACAATATCAATAGCCTATAGAAAAGTTTAATCAAGTTTAAGCTTATTAAGGATTACATAATCTGTGTGGGGGGGGATGGAAAAATCCTTTAAGACTAGTTAAAGTTATGAACAGTAGCTTATTTCCCAAATATTATAATAGCCTAAGAAGGTGTTGTTCTAAAGTTGCCACTTTCAGAATGAACAATAATGAATATTGAAGTCTATAAGCCTAGGCATAGACTATTCTCAGGACAAGACAGCCTGTTCCCCATCAGTTGCAGCTGTCACTTTGCTCCATCATGTGCGCGCCACACAGACAGACACACACGAACCTGTTCCATGCTGAAGTTACACCAGAAAGGAATATTACAAAATATTACCCTGCACTTAGCCTCTGCCCAGGCTTTCAACAACATTAGGCATATCTTTCGAAATGATTCGTCCAGTAGCATGCGATTAGTAGCATGCGATTTCTTACTGTAGCCCAATGGTGGTTTGACATCGTCCAAACCTAGTGCGTGCGTTTGTGCATAGTCTAATATATTTGATCCAAATTTTCAATGCCAAGTTCTGTTTGCTCTTGGTAATTCCAGACTAAACAATCAATGAGCCCTAAACAAGATTTCTGAGCTAATGAGAATTGCATGATTTGGCCTATTCCCACTGGGCACAGATGTCAATTCAACGTCTATTCCACTTTGTTTCAACGTAATTTCATTGAAATGCCATGGAAACAACGTTGATTCAACCAATATGTGCCCAGTGGGTTGTCACCAATAACCCATTTGATATATTTGGGCCGATGTGGTCTTAGGCTGGGCGGTAGGGAGAGTAGGATTTAGAGGGATGTTACCATGGAAACTTGCACCATCCCTTTCCCCTCTGGGTCTTATCAGGGAAAGTCTGGAAGATGGCGATGCACATGATGAACTACAAACAGATAGTTTGTTAGGCAATGCGAATTTATCTGCAGCATATACATCTCTCTTTCTCACCTTTACATGTAGGCCATCTTCTCTGACCTATAGCAAATGTCTTGTCCAGTGATTTTGTCCACCTTTGTGCTCTTCTTTATTCCCAGGCACATTATGACCGATCTCTATCCGTAGGCAATGTGCAGTTTCGTCACTTTGTAATGTACTCATTCTTAAGTGGGTTTTGATAGATGAACAAGGTGACAATGAAGGATTAATTTCTAACATACATCTGTTGATAAGAACAAGATATTTTCTTATCTCGAAGCTGAAACGAAGCATTACCAGGTGGGTTTTTGAAAGGTAATATATTGACATAATGGGATGAAACAGGGGAGGCAGTCATGTCAGACAGGGACACAGACAAATGGATGTGTTTGCTGTTTCTCCCTCTCCTTTCTGTCTCAGGGGCAATGAGCGGGGGCGCGCGCTGGTGGCAGCTGGGATCTGAACGATAGAAAAGTTTTTACTTCTCTCTCTAACTGTGTACAACTGAGCAATAATTTATAAACCAGTACTACATGATCATGTCTGTACATTGTGTGCGCGGTTTCTCTTGGGTTTTCCAGTTACACTTTACTTGAAGGTTACGTGAATTAAGTATGTACAGTACCAGTCAAAAGTTTGAACACACCTACTCATTCAAGGTTTAAAAAAATATATATATATATGTTCTACATTGTATAATTATAGTGAAGACATAAAAACTATAAAATAACGCATATGGAATTATGTAGTAACCAAAAAAGTGTTAAACAAATCAAAATATATTTTATGTTTGAGATTCTTCAAAGTAGCCTCCCTTTGCCTTGATGACAGCTTTGCACACTCTTGGCATTCTCTCAACCAGCTTCATGAGGTAGTCACCTGGAATGCATTTCAATTAACAGGTGTGCCTTGATAAAAGTTAATTGGTGGAATTTCTTTCCTTCTTAATATGTTTGAGCCAATCAGTTGTGTTGTGACAAGGTAGGGGTGGTATACAGAAGTCCATATTATGGCAAGAACAGCTCAAATAAGTAAAGAGAAACAACAGTCCATCATTACTTTAAGACATGAAGGTCAGTCAATCTGGAACATTTCAAGAACTTTGAGTTTCTTCAAGTGCAGTCGCAAGTGCAGGCCCACTTAGGTGGCAACTCTAGAGCGGGGACCCTCGCCGCCGACCCCAGACTGGGGACCCTCAGCGGGCCCCGGGACTGGGAACCCTCGTAGCGGGCCCCGGACTGAGCACCCTTGTTGTGGGCCCGGACTGGGCATCCTTGTTGGAGGCTCCAGACTGGAAGGGCAACTCTGGAGGCTCCGGACTGGAGGGCGTCGCTGGAGGGAGGAGACGCAGAGACAGCCTGGTGCATGGGGCTGCCACAGGGCCCACCAGGGGCCACAGGGCCCACTGGGGAGACCTACTGGAGGCCTGGTGCGTAGAGGAGGCACAGGATGAACCGGGCTGTGGGGGAGCACTGGAGCTCTGGTGCGCAGCCTTGGCACCACTCCTTCAGGCTGAATGCCCACTTTAGCCCGGCCCCTCCAGAGTGCAGGCACAGGTCGAACCGGGCTGTGGGGGAGCACTGGAGATCTGGTGCTTACCACTTGCACCACTCCACTTGGCTCAATGCCCACTTTAGCCCGGCACGGCCTGAGCGCAGGCATAGGACGAACTTAACCCTCCCAGCGCACCGGAGACACAGTGCGCAGAGCCGGCGCAGGATACCCTGGGCCGAAACGGCGCACCGGAGACCAAGCGTGCTGAGCTGCCACAATCCGCCCTGGCTAGATGCCCACTCTCGCAAGGCACTTGCGGAGGGCTGGCGCATAGCGCCCCGGGAGACACCGTGCGCTTTACAGCATAACACGGTGCCTGACCAGTACCACGCTGCTTCCGGTTAGCACGGGGAGTTGGCTCAGGTCTATCGCCTGACTCCACCAATCTTCCCGTGTGCCCCCTCCAAAAAGAAATCTGGGGCTGCCTCTCGTGCCTGCTTCGCTGACCTGCCACATATCACCGCCTCTCAGCTTTAGCTGCCTCCAGTTCCTTTTTCGGGCGGCGATATTCCCCAGCCTGTCTCCAGGGTCCCTTTCCGTCCAATATCTCCCATGTCCAGGAGTCCTGAAGTCTCTGCTCCTTCATACATACCACGCTGCTTGGTCCGCTTGTGGTGGGTAGTTCTGTAACGGTCGTCGTCGTCTGAAGAGGAAGAACCGGACCAAAGCGCAGCGTAGTAAGTGTTCATGACTTTTATTGAACTGAACACTGGAACAAAATAACAAAGAGAATAAACTAAAACGAAACAGTCCTGTCAGGTGCAGAAAACACTAAACAGAAAATAGCTACCCACAACACAATGGAGGGAAAAAGTTACCTAAGTATGGTTCCCAATCAGAGACAATGAGAATCAGCTGTCCCTGATTGAGAACCATACCCGGCCAAAACAAAGAAATACAAAACATAGAAAAAGAACATAGAATATCCACCCCCCCAAAAAAGAGAAAAAAAAGCTCTCTAAGGTTAGGGCGTGACACTCGGAGTGAAGGAAAAGCAGCCAACAAGTGCTCAGCATATGTGTGAACTCCTTCAAGACTTTTGGAAAAGCATTCCATGTGAAGCTGGTTGAGAGAAAGCCAAGAATGTGCAATGCTGTCATCAAGGCAAAGGTGGCTACTTTGAAGAATCTAAATTGTAAAGTATATTTTTATTTGTTTAACACTTTTTTGGTTACTACATAATTCTATATTTGTTATTTCATAGTGTTGATGTCTTCACTATTATTCTACAATGTACAAAATAGTAAAAAGAAAAACTCTTGAATGAGTAGGTGTGTCAACTTTTGACTGGTACTGTATGTGATACGTTATGTGGCATGTGCCAAATGGCCAGAAACAATGTGTTAATAAAAGTGGACTTTAGGGTGTCATAACTTACAATTATCAATTAAAAGATTTTTGCAATGTCTGAGAGCCCTTAGTTGATGACTTTGTCATATACTGTACTTAGGTCAGGTAAGTCTTTGAAGTGATGGGTACAATAGATCTGTGGGAGCACAGCAGGTTATCAACCTTAATGAGACTGGGAAGATAAACCACATGGTTTGTGTGCTTGCAGGAGGTCGTATCACACTCTCTCTTTCTCTCTCCCACCCTCTCTCACACACACTCTATGCAAGCGTATACTAGTGAGCATAAAGTGTCTGTTAGCGGGAACGAGACGTCTCTAGTGGATACACGAGAGAAATCTTTCTCGGTCAACACTGAGTACAGGCAAAAGGCATTTTAGGTCAGTTCATCCGAAGACTGTCATCTCTCAGATTGCTCATCATGGACTGCCACATTGTGAGTACATGCTTGAAATTAATTGTATTTTGTAAGACATTGAACTTATATCTATCTACAAGTAACTATACACAACTATTCCTTTGTTACAGCTTTTTAATATAATTTCAGAGTTGTTATATCATTCTAATTGGGTAATGGATTTATTAAAAGGCTTTTATATATGTGTTGACAGAGCTTTATATATTAGTAACCCTCAGAAAATAATTTGTTTCCTTGTTATGGTCTTTTGGCTTGCTTGTTTTATTAAGACGCCGACTATCAGCCGTGGAAACTCCAGCTGATCTACCAGGTGTCCACTGCACCTGCTTCAGCTTTCTTCACAAAGCTACTTTCTGCCAAATTGGTCCTATATTATTTGCATATGGATTAGATGAAATGCATATCTATGGTAGAATGATATTGATAGCCATAATGAGTATAGGTTGTTTAAAAGTATGACTAGGCTGTTAAAAGTATGAGTATGTTTATTTTTGTTCATTGATTGCAAGTCACTTGAGCTTATTGAGATGACACATTTAGAGCCTACTGTAGATTAACCCCTTGAAGAGTTAGAAAAACCTCACGCCGGAATGAAAAACACTCCTGTCATTCTGCTGCTGTAAGATATGCGAATGTTGGCAGCCTTTTGAGTTTTGTCTCAATCTCTTCATTCAAAGACTCAATCATGGAAACTCTTACTGACAGTTGTGGCTGCTTTGCGTGATGTATTGTTGTCTCTACCTTCTTGCCCTTTGTGCTGTTGTCTGCGCCCAATAATGTTTGTACCATGTTTTGTGCTGCTACCATGTTGTGTTGCTACCATGCTGTGTTGTCATGTGTTGCTTCCTTGCTATGTTGTTGTCTTATGTCTCTCTTTATGTAGTGTTGTGTTGTCTCTCTTGTCGTGATGTGTGTTTTGTCCTATATTTATATTTTTTTGTTTTTAATCCCAAGCCCCCGTCCCCGCAGGAGGCCTTTTGCCAGGCCGTCATTTTAAATAAGAATTTGTTCTTAACTGACTAGCCTAGTTAAATAAAGGTTAAGTAAATAAATAAATAAAAATCCTACTCAGCCGTTAAAGCTAAGCTAATGAATACTAGCTTTAATGCTATCTGTAATAGTGGGTGGTCACACTCCCACACTAAGGGGTTTCACTGAGGACACTCAAATGCATCTCCATACAGTGCAGTGGGCTTTCTTTGTGTCGCCTATGCACCAAATTGTTAAGAGGGGATGAGCAACTGGTGGGATGCAGCGGACGTGTTTGGATGATTGCTGACAACTATGTCACTGTTCTGTAACCACTTGTGAATAAGGAGATTTCTACCTCACCCACCTATCCAACACTCACCAACCCAGCGTTTTGTATTCTGCCAGCAATAAGCTACATGGTATACCATGGTGCTGTCTTTGTGTCATGAGCGTGTCAGAGAGAGAGTGTCTGAGAAATCTAATGTTGAATTCCCTTTATGTTCTTCTCACTCTTGATGGACAGTCTGGATGACTGTCAACTTTTGAAATTGAGAATCACAGAGGAACAGAGAGACATATTTATTTTCTGTGCATGGTGTTGAGTGTCAGGTTATGCAGTTTGGAAACATTGTTTACATAGCAGTTACCCTGTTCCAGCTTAGCAATGGCAGAAGTTCAGGCAATCGGTGTGAGGAAAAAAAACTCCAGGAAGATGGAGCTTCTGTTGTAGACTCTTAAGCCCTTGGACCCTGAGGATGCAATTGATGAGGATATTTCACTATCATTGACAACCACAGACAGGCTGATATCCACTGGTGTTGTTCTCAGGTGGATTTAGTCATTTTGGGTCCCTAGGCAGAGGTTAATCTGGGGCTCCTCCTCATGCGACATTACCTCAACCAAGCCCCCTCCTAATCACCTAATTTCTCAGATATACTTCCCTCCTATAGGAAGAATGCAGCCAACCCCAGGAGGAGGAGGACATTATGGACATACCTCTGGACGATCCAGAGGCCAACAAGGCAGCTGCCAAGATCCAGGCTGGCTTCCGTGGTCACATGACCAGGAAGAAGATTAAGCCTGCTGACAAGCCTGAGGGGGAGGAGGAGGATGAGGAGGTGAGCAGCAGTGGTGAGGCCCTCAACGGCAACCAGGGGGGGACAGGTCAGTGACTCTAGTGTCCCCTGACACCCAAACAGATACACACGTAGACCCAAAACCGGTTTAGACTGGTATTAGCCTTGATATCCCCTCAGGACTAATCTGGTGTAGACCTATGTCATCAGTAACCGTTCTGCACAAATTATTGCTGTCCATTATCAGCTAGTAACTTTCACTTTGGACATTGGCTGACAAACCAATTATGGATCTGATGCTTGTGTCCCTGACATCCTCTACATCTTGTACATCCAGCTTTGCACACTATTAACAAAGTAACAGGATTACCATTTTGTGTCCATAACAATATTAACTGCATTTATTGATCTGTTTTCAACATCAAATGCATACATTGTATGCATAATGCAAGGGTTGTATGAAGGAACACCATTTAAACACAGCTTGAAAGCAATTTAAAAGCCATTCATTATTAACTAGGTCTGTTATAGGCCCCTAATTAGTTATTTCAGTGTGAGTAATGTGACACACTCCATCCAGTTCTTTAATTACTCTATAAAGGCTGCTGTGCCTGATTGAAACCTACAATTAATGTCTTTATGAAGTGATTATTAATGAATACTCCATTAGTTATATTGTCAAATAGATGCATTCTAATGAGAAATGTTGATCACAACTCAAACGTGTGAGATGGTGTCGGTGCCCAGAACCATGGAAAATCTTATCTAGATGTTCTGAGATAGAATATATTTGAACACTATCTAATCAACACCTTTTGTGGTGAAAATATATTTAGGGCAAAACTGTACAGTTTGCACAAATAAATGTTGAAAGTGATTTGTCACAATATTTTCATAGTTGACCTCCAGTACATTTTTTGTCAGTTTGTGTTTAAACATATCAGCTACTGAAATGTGAGTTTTTTGGTGGGTAACTGAAGCCTCGAGAATACTTCCAGGAATCAGAAAGTGTACATTGCAGTTTATTTCACAAGTTCTGATTCCAGGGGCAGAGCATACAACATTAGTGTGTTACCCATCCGAAAAACAGAATGCATTTGACTTGTTTGTTATCATACAGCAACAGCACATATTATGCAAACAGGCAACCAGCGCCACTTCACTGGTTTATCCTTTGTTTAATAAATGCAGTGTTTTATTGTCAGTTCTATTTGTTGGTGTTCATTCTTGTATTGAGTTTGTGAAAAAATGGGCCAGTGGTTAGAATTATATAACATTTTTGGCCTATATCTAATATTTTCCATGCCAAATAACCCGATACCGATAACCAATATTTAACATTTTTACGGCCTTTTAAGCATTCTAGTACAGTTAAATAGTTGAAACGCACACATTGACCAAAAATGTATGCATTTACATAGGAGTGTTCATGTTTCAAACATGTTCTCAAATGCCATTAAAATGGCAGCAGCGGTATGAGAGTCAGCACATTCTTGAGCATGCAATACAGCTTTCCTCAATCCTCGTCGACCCACTATGCTGTCAGACTCATAATGCTCATGGGGCTGACATTGCTGGTCCAAATGTCTGTCGTGATGGATGTGAGTTTCAACAATACTGTGTAACTCCGGTAGGGCAACATCTGAAAATAGCGCCAACTTGGTAATGTGTACCAGTGCTCGACCAGTCAGCGAAAGCCAACATCATCCACGACAGAGAACAGCTGATTGTCAAGGGCAATTCATTCCGTTATCTTGGCGTTAAGAAATGTTATTACTCTTTCAAATGACCGCTCGACTTGTTGACTGCTCAATCCACACAGCAGACATTGTGGGCTAGGTTAGGAATGCTGTGTTGCACGTGTAGCTCTATATTTTTGTGGCGTCATCGTTATATAGGTATGCACGTCAGCTTTGACATCGGTTTTGCACATCAGCGTTAAACTAGACATCAGGCCGATGCTGATGTTGGCATTTTTAGCTAATATCAGCCGATTCCGATATGCTTACCGATATATTGTGCATCCCTTGTTAGAATATGTTCCAGATCAGGTTGTTTCACCTCTACAGTACTTGAATCGGGTTTATCCCCATCCTTGAGAAATACCAAGAAACGACTTTCCAATTTAAGCCTTCTCTGAGCCTCGCCAACCCCCAACCCAGTTCTTGGTTGCCAAGCATTTTTATATAGCAGTGTTATTTTTAACACCAGGTGCCTTATACCTCTGAGACACACAATAATTAATGTTCCTTGTCATAGAGGCATCAGCCCGCTAAATCTCCCCCTCCTGGAGAAGACTCTGCTTTTCACTTGGGTTATTGGCAACACTTCCAATGAATGCAGTCTTTATAATGCATTATAAACTCATTTATTACACCAAATGTTCACAATGCATTCATCATAAGGAGGGTATATAGGAAGTTTTTCACCAGGATGAATAAAACCAATCAAGTCGGTACAGTATGTTTTCAGTACTATCATTATTATCACGGCAGGGTAACCTAGTGGTTGGAGCGTTGGACTAGTAACCGGAAGATTGCAAGTTCAAATCCCCGAGCTGACAAGGTACAAATCTGTTGTTCTGCCCCTGAACAGGCAGTTGTGAACAGGCACTGTTCCTAGGCCGTCATTGAAAATAAGAATTTGTTCTTAACTGACTTGCCTAGTTAAATAAAGGTAAAATAAAAAAATAAAACTCAACCTTTCATGAGAAATCTCAATCTTGCGGGTGTCATCGTGAGGTTGGGGGTCAACATCACTATGGAGTGTGAGCGTGTAATGGCAACATGAATTCATCATTCCATCTGCAGTGCTAAAATCTGCTTCTTCGTCTGTTTTTAGAATCAGGCGGCTCAGACGGAGTAGAGAGAGATGACACATCTGTGCCGGAACAGTGAAGCCTCTGACCTCGATGAAGAGAAGAAGAAGAAGAAGAAGCATGGCTGTGGCTGAACCTTTTTCTCCTGGAGGAGCAACTTTCTATGTAACACAAAATAGCAGTGTATATTCCAGATTTTGGGATGCATCATTTAATTTGTGAACTCTTTAACACTTTCCTGCTTCCAGCCCCAATTTGTGTGGGTCGTCTTTGACCCAAATTTGCATCTCTCACTGCATGTACTTGTGAAACTCCTGGTAGTGTGCTAGTCTAGAAGAAGCTGATAATAAGTGTTTTCCCTTGCTAAACAGGGCTAATTTGAGTTGAATATAAAGGTTGTGTACAATTATGCATTATGAATACACTTCAACCGCTGGAATGCTTGTTTCTGCATTGTTTCAAGTGCTTGTTTAATTATTTTTGGCGTTCACAATATCGCTAAAAGGGAGGAAGAGACCCTTATTGATTATTGTACGGCATATTATTTAAGTTAATGATTCATTTATTGTTATCTAGATTTTCAGTCTATAAGTGTTGTGCACCATAATAAATAATGGAATCACTTTCACATATTGGTCAGCATTACCATTTTCTCCAAATCAGATCTTCCAACGCAGTAAGCATGCAGTACAATGTACTATAGTTTATTTGCAGATAGTAGTAATCATGTACAGTTTTATCCTTAGAGAAATGGAGTCATATCATCTGCTCCTATAGTATGTTTATGGGTACAGAATTTGTGTTTCATATAAAATGCTGACCTAAATCAGGTGTATGGTATTACCATCGGGTTGGGAACCTAAAATTCTATTTCAATAATTTCGTTCTGAACAGAACCATTATTTTTTTCTTTCTGTTCTACTGTTTGGACCTGCAAGATGAAGTTCTGAACTGGTTC
This sequence comes from Oncorhynchus mykiss, assembly GCF_057628025.1. Taxonomy (NCBI): domain Eukaryota; kingdom Metazoa; phylum Chordata; class Actinopteri; order Salmoniformes; family Salmonidae; genus Oncorhynchus; species Oncorhynchus mykiss. The sequence goes on from NC_143045.1 coordinate 2,507,074, forward strand.
TTGCCCCCAAAAAGTACCAGTTTATATCGTTCATTTCTGTTCCTTTTTAAACCCCTGAAATCATTTTTATAAAATTACATTATCTTGACATTAAATTACTTCGCCAATCAGTGCGGATAGAGCAGCTTGCTATGGAGCAGGCAAGCTATAGTTGTTTTAGCCTAGACAGCCAATACTGCATGGGCACTATCTGCGGCCTACATGCTGACCACACCACTCGTGTGACACAAGCGCAAGCGTTGCATAATACATGTACACATACATGTAATTCAGTCATTGTACCAACTGCTCAAGAGCGTCAACGAGCATCTGCGTAGCCAATTGCTAAAATATAACTTTCTATTTGTTACACTTGACGCGCTGCAAGTCCCGCCTTTCCCATCTCCTCATTGGTTTTTAGGAGCATATACCCACGTGTGTGATTGAAAGGTGAACTGAGGTCCACACTCCAGTCCAGTTGGTAGTGGTAATGCAGCTTAAAGTTGGTTGCCAACCGCCATATAAAGTCCGAAGAAGAAGAAGAAGCCTGAAGGAAGAGAGATTACTAGAAACAAACTCAGTTTACTATTTTATCTGTGGATTAATTGTCGGAGTAGAAGACCTTGTGCATTTCAGGTAAAATAACAACTTAATTTTAAAATCCAAGTACAAATTAGCTAGCAACAGCAAGCTAGCTAGCTAAATTGCCATTAAATGTTTAATGCTTTTTGACCTGTCCCCAAATTTAATATAGGTTTCTATGGAGGAACGTTGAATGTCGTTGAACTTCCGAGAGTTGGCTTAAAGTTCGACCAAAGCTAGCTAGCTAGCTAACAAGCTTGTGTGTGCAGAGTGGCACCAGAATTAAAAACACGTCTTACCTTTTTGTAGTTAATAAATCCAATGTGAAACGTGATAACTATAGCATCTGTAACTAGCATTTTAAAAAATGAATCTATTTTTTTCTTAATTAAAATGTTCTGAATCACGTTTGTAGGCTACAGTAAGCTACAGTAAACTAAGCTTCGTTGGGAGAGGGGCCGGTTGCCTACACATGCACAGACTGGCAAAGATTTTCAGCTGTTGGGCAGACAATGGAATATGTTTCTGAGTGACAGAGTAAGGGCATAGGCACCTTGTTGCATTATTTGTGGGACTGATGGAAATGCCTGGAACGTAAACTAACGTTACTAAAGGGTTCCCATGCTTATAATTATGGTTCTGTTTCAGAACAGTATAGATCACATTCGTTCAGTTTCTGATTCTGTAGTTATTTTTCCAATTTTCGGTTTTGTTCCCTGAACCAGTTCCAACCCCTGATTATCATCATGCTTCATGAACAGATTTAATGAAATCATTGTAAAGGAATAACAGTTGTGAATCAATAAATCCATATCAAATGTTTGTGTAGGACATTATTTTCAGCTGTTCAGAGCACCATATGTAATTCATGAGTAATAGTCTTGAACCTGACCCTTTTCCACTCATGGATATGGTGATGGGTGTTTGAAAAAGATGAGTAATTTATATGTAGAAGCAGTGATTAACATTTAACCTGCAAAGTACTCTATCCAAGGTTATTGAACTAGAATTATGGAATGAATCAGCGTCTTCAAGCTTTATCAAAATTATTATTAACAGGATCACACTGACTATAGAACATGATCGATCACCAAATATTGAATGGTGTTTCATAGAATGCATCAACCCTATTTTTAAAGGGAAAGTTCAGGATTTTACAACTTGATGTTTCCTCACCCTGAAAGTAGTCTAGAAACTGTCATCTGAATTTCCCCTTTAAGAGAGAAATGGATTCCAAAAGTAATGCAATGTCAAGACAGAACAGTTTTTTTTCCACTCAACCAGTTTTTTTTCACTCAACTGTAATGCAGCATAAGCACAGCTGTTAATTGAAAAGTCTTCCCACCACTATGAAGCTGAAACAAATGGTGACTGATCTTCCGTGAAAAGCTGCCTCTGTAGGGGAACATCAGGAATAACTCACATCACATGACAAGTAGTAGACTTGATTTATTTGTTTTGTTCGGTTGCACATACTGGTTTGATGAGTGATGGTTGAACAGATTCTAATATTTCCCCAGTTTCCATTCATGTTGCAGCTTTGAATATAATACATATGATTTTTCTCTGAAAAACATTTTAATTGTTTCTCACATCTCAACAGGTGCATCACTGATGTCAAATATCTTATCATCTTACAAATAATAGTAATAATGAATAATAATTTGAGATTTTTTTATAGTGCTTTTCATAACAATGTCAATGATGTCCAATCTCAGCGATGTCCTTTACAGTGAATCTGTATGGATGCTCCTTTAGTCGAAAACATTACATTCATGGTCAGTGTTGTTTCATTGGCTTAGGTGCTCTTTCTGTTGCCTTTTCTCTCCATATGAGAAAAGAGCAGGGTTGAGGTATGGAAGGAAGGAGCATAAGACTCACTGACAGCTCACCCACGCTCACTCCCACACACATCTGAGCTCAGCCCAGCCACACAGAGGCACTGAAGGAATCTCTCTCCCCCTCTGATGGGGGAGAGAGAATGGGTCCTGTCACCAGCTGCTGACTGATAAGGCATTAAAGAGACATTCTACTGGTTTTCCATGGCAACACAGCCACAGAAGAGAGCACTAGTTTCTCAACTTGACACAGTTCCACACCACTTCTCCCTGTGTTCCCACAGGTATCCAGAAACCTTCGAACATAGCACTTCAGCAGCAGGGAACTGTAAATTAAGAGTTTGATGGATAGCTTAGTCCAAAACAGTTAAACATCTCTTAGATATGTTTTGTATTTCGCCATGGAAAGATTAACAGCATCCAAATACAGCAATTTGTTAATGAATGTTTTTCAATGTAGAAACATACTGTTCCAGAAATACAATTCTTTAGCTGAAACAGAATGCAATGTCAGTAATTTGTCAATTAATTTGATCTCATTTTGAATGTAAAACAGATTTTTTAAAACAGCTATGTGGTTGTGTTACACAGATATGTAGTCCTTTAAGGGCTGTTGAATGTTGTGGGGGAAAACAATTAGTCTGTGTGTTTGAAACTCTGATTTTTAAAATGTTTTAAATGTTCATCCGGATTGATTCGCTCTCTTAGTTCCCTCACACAGCTTGTCAGTGCAATCACTGTATTCTCCTGGGCAGCAATTAGTGGTGGAAGTGAGTCAAACTCAACAGCAGAGGACACTTGTATGTTCTATTGGTCATCACGGTCATCATCATGTGTACGACCTCACTCTTTAAGGACAGGGCTCGTATTTATAAAGTGTCTCAGAGTAAAGGTGCTGAACTAGGATATGTTCCCTCCTGCCCATATAGTCTTATTCATTATGATCCTAGATCAGCACAGTTATCCAAACTGTCGGTCATTGGGGGTACGATTGAATGCAATATGAATTTCACTGATTACTGGATCACTCAGCCCATACTGAAAAGGAACGATACTGCATGATGCACACTAGCTCATGAATACTGAAGAGCTACATTCATTTGTAGATTTGAGAAGATTAGATCTAATGGAGGCTAGCCATATCAGAGCTAGGAATTGGCCTTGCCTACATACAGTGCCTTGCGAAAGTATTCGGCCCCCTTGAACTTTGCGACCTTTTGCCACATTTCAGGCTTCAAACATAAAGATATAAAACTGTATTTTTTTTGTGAAGAATCAACAACAAGTGGGACACAATCATGAAGTGGAACGACATTTATTGGATGTTTCAAACTTTTTTAACAAATCAAAAACTGAAAAATTGGGCGTGCAAAATTATTCAGCCCCCTTAAGTTAATACATTGTAGCGCCACCTTTTGCTGCGATTACAGCTGTAAGTCGCTTGGGGTATGTCTCTATCAGTTTTGCACATCAAGAGACTGAATTTTTTTTCCCATTCCTCCTTGCAAAACAGCTCGAGCTCAGTTTGGTTGGATGGAGAGCATTTGTGAACAGCAGTTTTCAGTTCTTTCCACAGATTCTCGATTGGATTCAGGTCTGGACTTTGACTTGGCCATTCTAACACCTGGATATGTTTATTTTTGAACCATTCCATTGTAGATTTTGCTTTATGTTTTGGATCATTGTCTTGTTGGAAGACAAATCTCCGTCCCAGTCTCAGGTCTTTTGCAGACTCCATCAGGTTTTCTTCCAGAATGGTCCTGTATTTGGCTCCATCCATCTTCCCATCAATTTTAACCATCTTCCCTGTCCCTGCTGAAGAAAGGCAGGCCCAAACCATGATGCTGCCACCACCATGTTTGACAGACACAACAGTATCTCGGACCTGCCTGGTGTGTTCCTTGTTCTTCATGATGCTCTCTGCGCTTTTAACGGACCTCTGAGACTATCACAGTGCAGGTGCATTTATACGGAGACTTGATTCCACACAGGTGGATTGCATTTATCATCATTAGTCATTTAGATCAACATTGGATCATTCAGAGATCCTCACTGAACTTCTGGAGAGAGTTTGCTGCACTGAAAGTAAAGGGGCTGAATAATTTTGCACGCCCAATTTTTCAGTTTTTGATTTGTTAAAAAAGTTTGAAATATCCAATAAATGTTGTTCCACTTCATGATTGTGTCCCACTTGTTGTTGATTCTTCACAAAAAAATACAGTTTTATATCTTTATGTTTGAAGCCTGAAATGTGTCAAAAGGTTGCAAAGTTCAAGGGGGCCGAATACTTTCGCAAGGCACTGTATACCATTGGGAAAAAGTTATTCCTTGCTGTCATCACAAGAGTCATACACACTGCATCTATAAGGCTGCATGTACAGTCGTGGCCAAAAGTTTTGAGAATGACACAAATATTAATTTCCACAAAGTTTGCTGCTTCAGTGTCTTTAGATATTTTTGTCAGATGTTACTATGGAATACTGAAGTATAAGTACAAACATTTCATAAGTGTCAAAGGCTTTTATTGACAATTACATGAAGTTGATGCAAAGAGTCGATATTTGCAGTGTTGACCCTTCTTTTTCAAGACCTCTGCAATCCGCCCTGGCATGCTGTCAATTAACTTCTGGGCCACATCCTGACTGATGGCAGCCCATTCTTGCATAATCAATGCTTGGAGTTTGTCAGAATTTGTGGGTTTGTGTTTGTCCACCGGCCTCTTGAGGATTGACCACAAGTTCTCAATGGGATTAAGGTCTGGGGAGTTTCCTGGCCATGGACCCAAAATATTGATGTTTTGTTCCCCGAGCCCCTTACTTATCATGTTTGCCTTATGGCAAGGTGCTCCATCATGCTGGAAAAGGCATTGTTTGTCACCAAACTGTTTCTAGATGGTTGGGAGAAGTTGCTCTCGGAGGATGTGTTGGTACCATTCTTTATTCATGGCTGTGTTCTTAGGCAAAATTGTGAGTGAGCCCACTCCCTTGGCTGAGAAGCAACCCCACACATGAATGGTCTCAGGATGCTTTACTGTTGGCATGACACAGGACTGATGGTAGCACTCAACTTGTCTTCTCCGGACAAGCTTTTTTCCAGATGCCCCAAACAATCGGAAAGGGGATTCATCAGAGAAAAGGACTTTACCCTGGTCCTCAACGGTCTAATCCCTGTACCTTTTTCAGAATATCTGTCACGCCCTGGCCTTAGTTATCTTTGTTTTCTTTATTATTTTGGTTAGGTCAGGGTGTGACATGGGGGATTTATTTGTTTTGTTTGGTCTATGGGTTTTTGTATGTTTATGGGGCTGTCCTTTCTAGGTAATTTATAGGTCTATGGTTGCCTAGATTGGTTCTCAATTAGAGGCAGCTGTCTATCGTTGTCTCTGATTGGGAACCATATTTAGGCAGCCATATTCTGTGGGTACTTTGTGGGTGATTTTCTTCTGTCATTGCACCAGATAGGACTGTTTCGGTTTTCACATTTGTTGTTTTGTATTTTGTAGTGTTCTCGGTTATTGTCTATATTAAACATGTTGAACACTAACCACTCTGCATTTTGGTCCTCCTCTCCTTCAGCGGAAGAAAACCGTTACAATATCAGTCTATCCCTGATGTTTTTCCTGGAGAGAAGTGGCTTCTTTGCTGCCCTTCTTGACACCAGGCCATCCTCTAAAAACCTTCACTTCAATGTGCGTGCAGATGCACTCACACCTGCCTGCTGCCATTCCTGAGCAAGCTCTGTAATGGTGGTGCCCTGATCCCACAGCTGAGTCAACTTTAGGAGACAGTCCTGGCGCTTGCTGGACTTTCTTAGGCGCCCTGAAGCCTTCTTCACAACAATTAAACCGCTCTCCGTGAAGTTCTTGATGATCCGATAAATGGTTGATTTTAGGTGCAATCTTATCCTTGGCTGTGAAGCCCTTTTTGTACAAAGCAATGATGACGGGACCCGTTTCCTTGCAGGTAATCATGGTTGACCAAGGAAGAACAATGATTCCAAGCACCACACTCCTTTTGAAGCTTCCAGTCTGTTATTCGAACTCAATCAGCATGACAGAGTGATCTCCAGCCTTGTCCTCGTCAACACTCACACCTGTGTTAATGAGAGAATCACTGACATGATGTCAGCTGGTCCTTTTTTGGCAATGCTGAAATGCAGTGGAAATGTTTTTTGGTGATTCAGTTAATTTGCATGGCAAAGAGGGACTTTGCAGTTAATTGCAATTCATCTGACCACTTTTGATAACATTCTGGAGTATGTGCAAATTGCCATCATACAAACTGAGGCAGCAGACTGTGAAAATTTATATTTGTGTCATTCTCAAACTTTTTGGCCACAACTGTACACAGGCAACCTAATTCTGATCTTTTTCCACTAAATGGTCTTTTGACCAAACAGATCAGATCAGCTCTTTTGCCAATGATTAGACAACAAATCAGAATTAACCTGTTTGTGTAAAAGCAGCCTTTGAAAATGATTCCAAGTCCACATCCAGTCTCTCCGACTTAATAACAGTCTGGTCGACAGAGACTTGCTGTGTGTCTTCTCTCTGATATTGTGACAGTGTGTCTCATACATGAGCAGAAGAGGGCCCCTTATACTCTCTGTTTTACATTTACAGCAAGTGTTTCCCTTGATTTCGGAGCCGTTGGAAGATGAGAGGGAGAGGTGCTTTGACCCAGGGCACAGAGGGCAGAGCAAGACAGAGTCTGAGTGTGTGTCTCATGCCTCCAGGCTTTGATGGCTTGCTACAGAGGAGTTTAAATATGGGGACCACGGGAGAGTTCCCTCCGCCCCCGAAGCGGGCAAAAAAATGTATTGGCCCTCCTTGACTGTGTAGAGAAAAATGTACGTTTTAAAATTAATTTCCTGCAATTATACTTATTTTGCCATGGGGCAGAGAGACATTTTTGTAGATTTACAGCAAGTTTTCTGAAGTTCTACTCATTTTGGCACGGGGCGAAGAGAACATTTTGCAATTTTCTAACAAATGTCATGCAATTCTACTCATTTTGCCATGGGGCAGATACTTTTTTTGCAGTTTTAAAGCTAATTTCCTGCAATTCTATACATTTTGCCATGGGGTGGTGAGACATTTTTTTCAGTTTTAAAGCAAATTTCCTGCAATTCTACACATTTTGCCATAACGTATGCCATGCTAATGATATCTGAGTGAGTGAATAACAAAATCAATGGGGGCCTCCAGTAGGTCAGGGCCCCTGGGCATTCGGTCGGTATTCGGACATGCAAGTTTAGATAACTAGCTAGATTAACTTAACAATCAAAAACATTTTAGCTGACATGGATAATTGAGTGACTCTTAGTGACTGGAAAAACTCTAGAAAAACTGCTGATGCAAAACCAGATTTCAAACTTACACCTTGTGTATTCTATTATTTTAACTCTCAACATTAATTCAAATGTTTTATAAAGTAAACGGCCGGAGGCCCTAAGTGTCCGCTTATATCACTTATTCCTCCAATTACGGCCTACCCCAGCCAAACTCTAACGCAGACGACGATGGGCCAATTGTATGCCGCACTACGGGACTCCCAATCGCGGCCGGCTGTGACACAGTCTGGAATCGGACCAAGGTCTGTAGTAACGCTTCCAGCACTGAGATTGTAATGATTACTCAGGGAGAAAAAAGGTGTAGATTCACACGCAGAGTTTGGCAGGTGTTTATTTTGCCATCGCAGAAGGCAGGAGCCGTGGTCACAGGCAGGCAATGGTCACACACAGGTAGGCAAACAGGCAGGTAAATCAAAACTAGGGCTGAAGGCTATAACTGGTTCTCACAAATGAGCTAGGGAAAGGCTTAGTAGAGTCAAAACTAACAATACCTCACAAAGGCACAAACATAATGAGCTGAACTAAATAAGGATCTGATGAAACCAGGTGAGTAACTAACACAGGTAAAATCAATGAACAAAAATGAAAGTCAGGACTGTGTTCAGGACACAAAGAAACAGGGTTAGGGGAGGGATGTCCTTGTCTCATCGCGCACCAGCGACTCCTGTGGCGCGCAGTGCGCGCTAACCAAGGTTGCCAGGTGCACGGTGTTTCCTCCTACACATTGGTGCGGCTGGCTTCCGGGTTGGATGCGCTGTGTTAAGAAGCAGTTCAACCTTCGTCTCTCCCCGAGCCCGTACTGGAGTTGTAGCGATGAGACAAGATAGTAGCTACTAAAAACAATTGGATACCATGAAACTGGGGAGAAAAAGGGGTAAAAAGAAAAAAAAAGAAACAGGGTTGTGTTCAAGAACACAACGAAACAGAACACAAGATTGACGAAGAAAATAAATACAGAACCTTAAAGAGATGCAGTGCCTTAGATCGCTGCGCCACTCAGGAGCCCCTATAACAATAATAGATGTAATTGTCCATTTTTGTAATCTGCAATGTCAAAGTGGAAGACATTAAAATATATATATATATATATATATATATATATATATGAAAAAGAAAACACTAATACATCTTGATTAGATAAGTATGCAACCCCATGTTAGAATCACCTTTGCCAGCGATTACAGCTGTGATTCTTTCTGGGTAAGTCTCTTAGAGCTATCTTCAAGCTCTGTCAAATTGGTTGTTGCTCATTGCTGGACAACCATTTTCAGGTCTTGCAATAGATTTTCAAGCAGATTTCAGTCAAAACTATAATTCGGCCACTCAGGAACATTCACTGTCTTCTTGGTAAGCAACTCCAGTGGAGATTTGGCCTTGTGTTTTAGGTTATTGCTGAAAGGGGAATTAATCTCCCAGTGTCTGTCTGGTGGAAAACAGACTGAACCAGTTTTTCCTCAAGGATTTTGCCTTTGCTTAGCTCCATTCCATTTACTTTTTATCCTGAAAAACTCCCCCGTCCTTAACGATTACAAGCATACCCATATTATGCAGCCAACGCCGTGCTCTAAAATGTGAAGAATGCTACTCGGTAATGTGTTGTATTGGATTTGCCCCAAACATAACATTTTGCATTCAAGGCAAAAAGTGAATTGCTTTGCCACACTCTTTGCAGTATTACTTTAGTGCCTTGTTGGAAACAGGATGCATGTTTTGGAATATTTTGATTCCGCACAAGCTTCCTTCTTTTCACTCTGTCAATTAGGTTAGTATAGTGGAGTAACTACAATGCTGTTGAACCAACCTCAGTTTTCTCCTATCACAGCCATTCAACTATGTAACAGTTTTAAAGTCACCATTGGCCTCATGGTGAAATCCCTGAGTGGTTTCCTTCCTCTCCGGCAACTGAGTTAGGAAGGAAGCCTGCATCTTTGTAGTGATGGGGTGTAATGATACACCATCCAAAGGGATATTGCATGTCTGCTTTTCATTCTCTTTTTGCCCATCTACCAATAGGTGCCCTTCTTTGTGAGGCATTGGAAAACCTCCCTGGTCTTTGTTGTTTAATCTGTGTTTGAAATCCACTGCTCGACTGAGGGACCTTACAGATAATTGTATGTGTGGTGTACAGAGATGACGCAGTCATTAAAATAATATGTTAAACACTATTATTGCAGACAGAGTGAGTCCATGCAACTTATTATGTGACTTGTTAATAAAACGTGTACTCCTTACCTTATTTAGGCTTGCCATAATAAAGTGGTTGAATACTTATTGACTCAAGACATTCCATCACTTGATTTTTTATGATTTTAATTCCACTTTGACAATATGGGGTATTATGTGTAGGCCAGTGACAAAACGTTTAAATTTAATCCATTTAAATTCAAGCTGTAACAACAAAATGTGGAAAAAGTCAAGGGGTGTGAATACTTTCAGAAGGCACTGTAATAGTGTCAGAGAGAGAACTTACTTTTTACTTGTCTGAACGGCATTGTACATGCTGCAACAAGAAGCTGAATGGCAGGTATTGTTACAATGATAAGATGATCAGAAATATCAAAACATGTTATAACAACATCTATCGTAATGTGTCCTTTATTGTTCATATCTCCAGTGTATTATTTCTGCAATGATCATTTGATTTTCTGTTCTTATTGCACCACCTAGCGGCCACACTGGGAACACATTGCATGTTTGTTTTTTTGAGTACTTCCCATACTTCTCTTCCCTCTTACATATGCGGTGTATTAACTAAGAACCAAATGGAAGCAAACAGGCCGTAACAGGGAGGGACTAACCTAGATTTGTCCAAAAATAATAACTTGTTTTTAGTTGCAAAACAGTTTGTGTGGACTAATACATAATCAGTGTTGCTCTCATTTAGAGTGTGAGTCTGGAGGGGGGTTGGCAGGGGGTGGGGACAGTAGTTGGGGAGAGGGGTTAGTTGTTTTTTAAGAGCAGTCATTCTGTTTCTATGATTTGGGTCCTTTTATAAAGCCTTTGGTTTATTGAACAATTCTGAGCAGCACTGTAGGAAGGACAATCAAGGTACTGTTACTGAATACCCTTGTTTTCTATTGCACTATATTTTGAAATCTATTGAAACCATATACATATGCTTGAAATATGTGAACTCGTCATTGGTAATAGCAAATTTGACAGCCATAGAATTTGCAGTGCAGAAAAGAGCAACAATGAAATATAGCTATGTTCTTCGGCCACCCACCATAATAAATAAAACAACGGTGCTTATTTATCTATCTCTATGTCTAAGAAAGCTGAGGATACACACACACACACACACACACACACTCAGTGCTTTTGTTCATGCTGGGATCCTGAGTGTTGTGGTTAAGAGCAGGCAGGCAACTGAGCCCAGTTTTGCAGTCTTGTGCATTCTCAAGGACGTGCCTGGAGTGGACAAATCATGCTCATTGGGTGGGAGAGGGACTCAGCGCTTTACCCAAGATGAAGGGGGAGAGGAGGAAGACTTCCTTGAAAGAAGAAACATCTATTCCTTCACTATTTTCACTCTTCGGCCTACTCCTTTTTTTCCAGGCAGGTAAGTGTATTATTGTATTACGAGAAGAGGCTTTCAAACTTTACGACTTGCTTTTTTTGGGAAACACAATGTGGAAAAGATCTAGTGGCTGAGTCAGGAAATAAGTTTAAAGTAAGAGTAGTTTGAATGAATAGATATGTGACTATATTGGCAAATATGTTTATCACATAGTAGTCAGGTAATAGTGTAGATATTTGAGATTTTACATAGCTTTCTTATTTCAATTCACAGGTTGTTTCACATTTGTTTTGTTATACAGAATTTGGTTGTAACCATTATTCCGTTATGTACTTGATCAATTAATGAAATACTATGTTAAAGTAGGCTAAGTGCTAAACAACATATTTCCTTGGCCCAGGCAGTGAGAATTGTTTTGTTCTGGTGTACCCTCTGTGTAGATTAGCTCCAAGCCACAGGTCTATTGAGCCATACAGCTGTAGTAAAAGGAACCTGGGTGAGCTGAGCTGTTATTGGAAGTATAGGTTAACAATTATTATATTACGAGAAGAGGCTTTGGGGGTCTTGGAGTTGGAGCCCAAGCAGCAGTGGAGGTGGTGGTGGTGTCTCTGCATTAGGAGCCTGGCTCAGCCTGCTTCTGCTGTGTGGCTGTCTGTTGTGTCATTGTGACCATCCACTATTAGCAGAATCACTGAACCCTTGTGTCTCCTGCTTCTACAATCACAAAGAGCATGTCTCTCCCAGTGGCTTTTTATACCACGGGAGGGAGGAAATCAGGCCAACAATCCTGGCCTTTGTCTGCCTCTCCCGGCAACCTCCTTCAGGCTGAAAATTGTTGCCACGGCGATCGAGCGATGCCATGCAGACACGCTACAGGGAGCAGAGCTGTGGCCGAGGAAGGTCGGTGCCAGACGCTCTCTCTCTCTCTCTCTCTCTATTGCCCCAGCATGACATGCAACAGCCCATCCATTAGGTACAGTGCCCATCAGTGGCTCTAGCCTATGGCTACATGTGGTCAAGGATGTGGTGACTTATAGGAAACTCCGCTGTGAGTATAATGGCATTACTGTGTGTGGTTTCCAGGGCAGAACTAGACTCTAAGGGATGATATGCGGGTTATGTTGTAAGCCATCCTCCTGTATGCTGAAGGGGGATCCATTAATGATCCACAAATCAAAACAGATGAAATACGTTGGGCTTGTTTGGAGAGGTCCTTACCCGTTATTGAATTTTCACTGAATGATTGATTGCGGTAATAATGAGGACGTTTGAGGGCGCTGTTTTCGCTTGTAGATTTAACTGGATTTTGAGTAGTCTTGATTTGAAAAGTCTACTTCTGGACTCATTTAGGGATTGGAGTGGAAACTTTAGACCCATATCTGACTTTATTTAATACTGTATATCTGTGAATGGCATATAAAGACAAAATACAAAACATCAGAAAGTTCCAGACTCGTTATTAGGACCTTATACTAGAGTAGATCACTCTGCTTAGAGTAATGAACCACTTACACGTGATCACTATATCCTGCACTGTATAGTCTGCCACAGTGTTCACTGAACATCTTGTGTTGGACTGTGTCCATGCAGTCAGAGTGGCCGGCGTCAACATCACCAGTCAGGCTCATCTGGTCCGAGGCACGTTGGGTGGAGAGGCCCTCCTCTCCGTCAGCTACACCAGCACTAGCTCTGACCAACCGGTCATCAAGTGGCAGCTGAAGAGGGACAAGCAGCAGCCCATCACCGTAGTCCAGTCCATAGGCACCAGCATCATCGGGAACCTGCGGCCCGAGTACAGGGACCGCATCATGGTGTTTGAAAACGGCACCTTGCTCCTCCACAACCTGCAGCTGTCTGACGAGGGGGCCTACGAAGTGGAGATCTCCATCACAGACGATCCCTTCACTGCGGAGCGCAACATCAACCTCACCGTAGATGGTAGGAAAGCTTCCTCTGTAGATCATTTGGTAGAGCATGGCGCTTGCAACGCCAGGATAGTGGGTTATAGATTCCCAGGATCACCCATACACACAGTATGTAAAATATTTAGGCACGCGTGACTGTAAGTCGCTTTGGATAAAAGTTTCTGCTAAATGGCATATTTAGTTTATTTCAATAATTGAGATTGTGTTTACAATACTGCTCAGGCTGACATATCAAATAAACAGTCCAACAACTGACCAACTATTTACCTTAGTGAATTTACATCACATGATGCTATCCCAGACTGAGGTGCAAGGCTAAAAAGTGTGGCCATACTTTAAACAAAGTATATCTTATATCTTAGTATATCTTATACCTTTATAAGTTATTTCGAAGGCCTACTTTTTAAAGAGTAGGTAGCTTGTTATTTCTTCACAAATAATTTACTGGTATAAGCAAATGCCATACTATATAAACTGGTTATGTCTCCTGTAGATCATCTATTTGACATGCTGTTGTGTATTGTCCCCACAGTACCTGTGTCCAGACCCTTCGTCCAAATGATAGCCTCCTCGGTGCTGGAGTTGAGTGAACTCTTCACCTTACACTGTTCCCACGGCGATGGCACCAAGCCCACCTATGGCTGGCTGAAAGGGGGAAATGTGCTGACCAATGACTCCCGCTTGCTCCTGTCACATGACATGAAGTATCTGACCATCGCCCGGGTGCTGATGTCAGACGATGACTTCTACAGCTGTACAGTGGAGAACCCAATAAGCAGCATGAGGAGTGTGCCCGTCAAACTCACCGTCTACAGTAAGTAGAACCACAGTTGTAGTACTTGCTCCTTAGCAAGCATATTTATATTGATTGCTTCAGCATGTACCTGTCAGAGAAAGGTTGAGATACAAGTTAATTCTGAAGAAACTAAATTGACCGACCGACCGGACCAGACCAGTGAAAAGCAAGTTATTTATGATGTCCAGGAGCTGAGGTCTTGCCCCAGTGGAGCAGACTAATTCTTACTTCATTATTGGCCTTACAGGGACAAGGGATGTGTACCAAATGGTACCCTATTCCATTTGTAGTGCACTACTTTTGACCATGATCCAAAGTAGTGCACTATAAAGGGAATATGGTGCCATTTGGGACGTGTGACAAAATATCAGCTAGCCCAGTGAGGGTCCTATATTCTCTCCGTACATACAGCCCTGTACAAGCAGCCACTTTCACACACAGACTTGGCTGGCACAGCTAGTGCTGGAAATCCTTAGCTTGGTTCCAGATCTGTTTGTGCTGTCTAGTCCAGTACCAGGCTAGTAGAACCTAGCATTTTAACTCATTCTGCAACGCTTCCATTTTATTTGATGTTATTTGGGCCTCCACTAACAGTTCTAAAGTGGAGTGCGTAAAGAGAGCCCTATAGTAGAGAAAGAGGAGAGTGTAGCTCATTTCCAGAGCCTAGAGGTGACATCTTTGTCTAGTCCGAGAGGATTCTTCGCTTGGACAGTGGTGAAGTGCTTGCGGTGTTTGAGAAAGGACTACTCTGTTGACCATAGGATTCCTTCCTTTGCTAGGACGGAGTTCCCTGTATATCATCCTCACCACCGGGGGCATTTTCCTCCTCATCACCCTGGTGACAGTGTGCGCCTGCTGGAAGCCCTCCAGAAAGTAAGAGCTCCACATTGTGCCTCCATCTCCCTATTTGCTTTGATATGTCTCGGGAGCCAGAACTAAGCACTAGGCAAGGAGCAGGCGGCTAGAATCTTAATGCCCTGGCCCTGCTCTCTACTACTCTGCGTCCAATGTTACAGGTTCTGACACTGCTAGTATCGTCTGGGATGGATTCTATCCTCTTGTCTACAATGCAATGATAACGGTGTCTCACTAGCCTGGTGCCAGAGCTGTTTGTGCTGTATAGCCTACTCCTATAGTCATTGTCAATGGTGTGGCTATACAGCACAAGCAGATCTGCGACCAGGCTAGATTTACACTGTATGGAGTAATTTTAAAAACAATTGGGCTTACATGTTCTTGAAGGAAACAGAAACTGAATGTAAATGGGCACTACACGAGTATACATGCGAAACGCTCATCTCCTATTTGTCTCTGGTTGGGGTTAAGGAAGAAGCGGCGGGCTGCCATGGCAGCCGCGTTGCAGAGATCTCCGGTATATGTAGAGCGTTGTGACGTCAGGCGTGACGTCAGTCACGAGGGTAAGGGGAGAGAGGGATGTGAGCTTTTGGCAGTCAGGTTCTTTTTGATTGTGTGATTTTCTTTGTTCTCCACGCTAATTATTTAGTTAATTTATTCATTCTTCCTATTTCAGATATTTGAACGCAAACCTTTGTAGATGGACAGATTTCATGGCAAAGTTATAGTCAGTACACATTTTTTTGCAGAGTAGTCCTACACTCAGTTTGTGCAGTTGTTTCACACATTTTTTCATTTGCAGTTGATGTGGTGCCAACAACAATAGCCCATGGAACACCTGGCCGTAGGAGCCCAATGGCTCTTTACGTTCTCAATGAAGATGTAAGTTACAGATTTTTCAATTTACAAAGACTTGATTATTTTAAAGAATGTTGCTAGTTTTCCCTTCATCTTTTCTGCTTAAATATATTCCTTCATTGTTGTTGTTCCAGGACAGTCTCAAAAGTGAGGACGAGTATTCAGCCAACTCCATCAGCCTCTCAGTCCTCGCCCCGCCCGGTTACCCCAGCCCCCTCCCACTGTCCTCCCACTCACCCGAGGCACCCACTCGGCCTGTCCGAAAATATCCCCATACCCCTGTGCCCTCGCCCCCTACCACCCCACTCAGGCCCCCTGGCCAGCCACCTGTCATGCCCTCAACTCCGCCTGGTTCACCTCCACATGTTCAGAGCTCTGGGCATAAACTTCGCCCTCCTGTGGGCATCCCCTCCAATCGACAGACAGAGGAGCCCCCGGCCATCCCAGAGGCCGACGACCAGGATTAATGTCTGAATGACCACCCCCACTCACCTATCACTGCTTCACCTGTAGAATTCATCCACATCTATCCATGGACATGTGTGCATTATCTTGTCTGTTTAGTTGAGTTTTGGTGTAAAGATATTTGTTACACCAGGATCAACTGCTCTGATCATGGTTTTCCTATACCCCTGGATACGTTGTTCATTTTCCCCACCAAGGTTTAAAAACATGAAACATCGTTCATACTGCACAACGCCGCTGTGAGATTGCTTCAGGTGTGAATCAACTTGGACCAATGGCCTCCATGTAGCCTGACTCTAGATCACTTTGTGCTTTAGCCAACTCCTCTCTGCTGTGGTGACGATGATAGTCAGAACACATACAGATCTGGGACCAGGCTAACCCCCGTGGCTATTCTGATGAACTCATGTAACATCTCCACACACCTTTCTAGTACAGTATCCACCAATAATTTTTGGGGGGCAAGCAATGTATGGCAGTTGCCACATGGTAAGGAGCAAGGGGGATGTAAATGGCCACAGTCAATTTACACTGGGATCTGAATATGTTATTACTTGAAAGTTAAGGTAATGATAATGCGTGGAGTGCAATTTCAAATCAAATTTTATTTGTCACAAATTTGTTTGATTTGCTACTTCCAGTAGAGGTAATGGGGAAGGGCGTCACAAAGAAACTGACAACATAAGCCTTGGACTCATAATGTACATATGTCAATAGTGTATGTAATGTTCTTAGAATTGTTTTGGGGACCTTTTACCTCCAAATACATTTTTTCAAAATAACATTTAATCCTAAAACCGTCTTTCTAGTCCATGTTTCAAAATGAAGTATGCCCTTTTATAACCTCAAAAATCAAACAATAAATGCTATGTTGGAAAATACCATAAAATAGTTTTACTTTTACCCGTTCAACACCATAAAAACTGTTATTTATTTTCAATACTAGCTGCATGCCAGTCTGCAAGTCCTTCATGTGTCCAGTAGGTGATGCCCAAGGTCAGTTTTCTGTGTTTTTCCTAAGAAGTGCAACAGCGGAAGGTTTGATTTTATTGGGATCTCTTTCAGCCCACAAAGGGCTATTTTTCCAATTGTCATTAAGAAATGTAAAAAAAATAACAAAATGTTGAAAAACTACTACATCTAAGAAAAAACACAATACACAAAAACACAGTTACAAATCCCTAATACATTTTACAAGATACAACCCCCCCACCCACCCACATGCCTTCTATAGATGAGATAGCTTTGCTCTGTATGCTCTCTCAAATGCTTTTAGCTGTAGTATATCTAAGCAGTAGGGAATTTCACACACAGAACACAGTGATTACCGTAGTAACCTATGTTGTTTTTGCCAACTATCACATTCAAATTTGCATTTGATTTCATAGTCTGTAACACAGCCTTGGGCCAGAGTCAAAATTGTTCATGACCGGGATGACGAGGTCTGTGATTATACAGAGGGCCTACCCTACCGGTATATCTCTAATCATAGACCAGCGCTCTTGACTGTTACGGGGTGGATACTTCTAATCAAACTGATGAGACCCCTGGGTCAATCACTGGGTTTAAAATGGAGACCTGCACTCCAACACTAAAGGCTACAGAACACTAACTGGTAGATTGAGCTTGAATAGAGGTCTAAAGTGCTTTCAGAGGTTGAGATGAAGGTTGAGGCCCCAGCTGAAAAGACCTACAAGTGGAGCATGCTAACCTCAGGGCCGGCTTCCAGGCATAATGCGACATAAGATATTATTTTAGGAAGACTCAGTCTGGGTCTCAACTTACTGTTGTGAGTTAGAATAGTAGAATACACAAGGTGGAAGTTTGAAATTTGGTTGTGCACGAGCAGTCTTTCTCTTGTTTTGTCAGTCATTGACAGTCACTCAATTAGCCTCAGTTAGTCTAGCCAGGTATCTAAAACTTGTGGTAGTCATGGCCGAATACCAACCGGGCATGCAGGGCGCCCCCATTCATTTATATTATTCACTCTCCCTCAGATACTGTATCATTAACATGGCCTAAGTCATACCAAAATGTGTAGATTACCGGAAATTAGCTTTAAAACTGAAAAATGTTTTCTCCAAGCCATGGCAACATTTGTAGAATTGCAGAAAATTAGCTTTAAAACTGAAAAAATGTATCTCTGCCACATGGCAAAATTTGTATAATTGCATGAAATTTCTAATAAAATCGCAAAATGTTCTCGCTGCTCCATGGCAAAATGTGTAGAACTGCAGAAGATTTGCTTTAAAACTGCAAAAAGATCTCTCTAGCCCATGGCAAAATCAATAGATTTTGGGGGGTGGGGGGGGGCTGATTTACCTTCAGAACTTCACAGCGCACAATTGCACTGACATGCGGTCAATGGCTCCGTCAAGCCCAGGAACAGACCATTACAACGGTATAAGACATTTGGATGCCCCCACAACATATTTAGTTTGGACCACAAGGCAAATGCAGTACCATAGAGGTGTGTTTCAAGCTCAGAAATAACTTTAGTCTGCTACTTCCATAGAGGCTTCTCGTGTGAAGACCACAGCTTTTATATTGCTCTGTTGGTGGACAAACAGTAGGCCTATCCAAAGCCTTGTAGAAGGCTCTCGACCAGTTCACCTATAACAAAAGGTGTCCAGTAGTCCCCCAGCCCAAGGACCATTAAAGAAGCCCTCCATCTGATTATGCCCCCATTATGCTCTTTACGCTAGTCTCTGATTAGCGACAAAGATTCTGGGCAAATAACAATTCAGTGAAAAATTGTGACTTAAAAGTTAATAGTATTTATGCAATGTGTTTATGCAATGTCTCATTAACTTTAATTGTTAGGTGACTTCGTACCATTGTACATGTGTTATGTTGTTGTTGTTGCCATTGATTTTATTGTTGTTTGACAGATGTCCCTCCTCTTTATAGAAATGGCCCTAAGGCAGTAAGATACCCCTGATTTACCTACAGGACAGTATCTGTGCTTGATGTATCCAATAGCTACAGAGGAGGACAAAGAGGAAGAATAGGTAAATAAGAGTCTTTCATCCTCCCAGACATGAGGACACAAAACATGAAGGATGTGGAGAAAGGAGAGAGAAAGGAGATAAAAGGAGCTTCTGAGCAGTGTTCAATATTTCTGAGCTGTGTTGGGGTCTGAGGGAGAGAGAGAGAGAGAGAGAGAGAGAGAGAGAGAGAGAGAGAAAGAGAGAGTAAGTGAGAGAGAGAGAAAGAGAGAGTAAGTGAGAGAGAGAGAGAGAAAGAGAGAGTAAGAGAGAGAGAGAGTGAGTGAGTGAGTGAGTGAGTGAGTGAGTGAGTGAGTGAGGATAAAGTGTGAGAGTAGGAGAGAGGTGGGGGGAGCAAGAGAGAAAGAGAGGGATGAGGAGAAGGAGATAAAGGGAGAGAGCGCGGGAGCAAGAGAGAGAAAGAGATAGAGAGAAAGAGAGAGAGAGGTTGGTTGGTGCCCATGTTCCATCCTTATTATCAGGGTAATGGCTTCCTCTCAGATCTCCAGCTGTACATCTTTTATCATGAAAATCGGACCACACTTTGCACTTCGTCGCCTTTGTTGCGTTGATTCTGCCTCCCTGATTACCCGGAAAGGTGTGACGCTCCTTTCTCTCAAGTTACATAAGCGTTGAAAACGTATCTGGTTTTGATCCTCAGCCCAATTGTTCCTGTTCCATTTGTAAATATAATTTGGCTCCGGCCACACAACGCTCTAGGCTACTGAGCTGGGCTGGCACAATATAACATTGTAAGCAAATACAGAAGAGTGGTTCTGTTTGATTGAGTTGGTTGTTCTGGAACATTGTCTTTGATCTACGGAGCCATCTCTCATCTCCCGTATTAGTCTGAGCTCTCAGTGTGCCTTTTCTGCCTCTCCCACTCAGGTGATGTGTACTTCGCGGCCTATACCTTCGGGACAGGTTGGTCACAGCAGCTACGTCCGTCCGTGTGGCTCTATCTGGCCTGTGTTGTGTTGAGGAGTCAGTCAGTCAGTGGCATATCCGTCCCTGTGAATCAAGGCGGAGGAGGCTGTTAGTCCTCCCTCGGGGCAATTAATTATAGCAGACCTGTATGGTTGGAATAGGCTTTCCCCTGCCTAGTGTGAGCGTACCACACACACACACACACATATGGGAGTGCAAGCATGCACATGCATGCACACACACACACACTACTCTCAATCAGCGGGATAGATAGTGAGAGAGGGGGAGGACAGTGACAGCATGAGCATTGCCAAATAGAAGCCCATGTCTTTATGAAGACATTCTTGTGAGTCAGTGTTGTGGATCGTTGGCCCTAATGCTAACCTTAACCTTGATTGAACTCGGTTGGCTCTGTTGAATTTCGAAGGCTGTTTGATTCCCGAATGAGAAATGAGAATAGACGACTAGACCGCAATGTATATTTGATTTTGAAATGGTCAAATAGCCCATGGGTTTATCCATAAGCATATTTCTTAATCCAGAGTGAATATTGATTGATATTGACTTTTATCACAATATATACTTACTGTAGGCCTACAATGGTGACAGCAGAAAATATGATGTTGAAAAGGGGAGTTACAGTAAATGGATATGGGAAGACTGGTAGATCACTTCAAGTTGTCTGCTGCTGAACTTGTCTGACTAAACCATGTGCTAGTCTCATTTTCAATGAGGGGTTGAGGAGAGGGAGAAGTGTGTGTGTGTGTGTGCGCGTGTGCGAACATACGTGTGTGTGTGTGTGTGTGTGTGTGTGTGTGTGTGTGTGTGTGTGTGAGGACAAACAGCTCTGCTTTCACCTCTATGGCTCTAGCTGTTGGATGACCCCACATGTGGACAATAAGGTCACACTTCACCTCAAACCACCTTTTTGGATGCTGCCTTCAAATGAAATAAAGACTTTCTTTGTGACCGTGGATTGTGCAGCTACAACACAGCAGAGCCATCCAAATAACTAAAATAACAGCAGAGCCATCCAAATAACAGCAGAGCCATCCAAATAACAGCAGAGCCATCCAAATAACAACAGAGCCATCCAAATAACAGCAGAGCCATCCAA
Source organism: Oncorhynchus mykiss (assembly GCF_057628025.1). Classification (NCBI taxonomy): domain Eukaryota; kingdom Metazoa; phylum Chordata; class Actinopteri; order Salmoniformes; family Salmonidae; genus Oncorhynchus; species Oncorhynchus mykiss. The sequence goes on from NC_143045.1 coordinate 2,528,275, forward strand.
ATAACAGCAGAGCCATCCAAATAACTAAAATAACAGCAGAGCCATCCAAATAACTAAAATAACAGCAGAGCCATCCAAATAACTGTATTTCTATGTGTACTTCCGAATGGTTAAATGTCGTATCCTCTGCTCTCCCGATAGTGAGAGAAAGCAGCAGTCTCACTTGATCCATTGTTCTCATCCTTGTCATATGCCCTTCAAATCAATGTACTGTATTTGATGTTTGACATGTACTAATTTCCTAACTAATGTTAGGAAATTAGTACACCAAGCCACCAAGCCACTAATCCACTAGTCCTACAGAACACCTCCTATTGTATATTGATCTCCAGAAAATGTACTTCCTGACAAAGCACACAAGTAATAATGTATGAAGTTATAAAGATACTTGAATCATCCCATGCATACATGCATATATCTCATTGATAAGACATATGGCAATGGGTGTGTAGTGACCAGCAGGTGCTTCTATACTAAAGACGTTATGGAGATAGGAGGAGGGCAGCCTATTTTTTTTCTCTCACCGTAGTAACAGTCCCCTGGCAACGGACCGGAGTGCCAATTATTGCTAAAGTCCCCCAGGTTCTCCCATCTCACTCTGTGTATTGGTAGCATCAGCAGCGCCGGGAAAGTTTAGAAGCTTCATCGCATCAGGGGAAAACGCCATCGCTGACACAGTATGTCATTGGGATGTGTTTAATGATTCTTTTACCATGACATATTAGATTCCAAGATAGAGCTTTCGAGTACATTTGTGATTTCATTTTATTAACGTGTATTGTTTTTTACAATCCTGTTTTTCATATTTCTGTTACCGTGAGTCAGAACAGTGAGAATATTTCAAATGTCTTGATGGCAGTGGATGGAAATGTTTCCGCAATTATGAGATGATAGCAATAGATTGATTATATTTTATCAGTGAATTTGCAGTTGAAAATAATAATGCTAAATGAAAAAATGTTGATGGTCCTGTAATTGTTTTCTGGATTTTAGATTAATTGAGACAGTAAAATCAATAAATGTAGTGATTAATCATTTTCAAGTCTCAGTTCCAATGTAGTCTATTGCAGTATTTCAATAGTGGCTTCTGTGTTGCAGTCATAGCATCTCCCTGTATTTCCCAGGGCTCTGACCCTGGCCATATAGGCTCCTTTGCAGGAGGACAGGGGCTCCAAACCTTCCTCCTGCTGGATTAGTGAGTGAGAGAGAGAGAGCTAGAGAGAGAACGAAAACGAGAACGTGGGAGAAACATAGAGGATTCAGCATGGGGTCCAGCTCCTCTTCCTACGCCCCAAAAACCATCTATTTGGACGTGGATGGAAAGGTTCAGAAGGTGGGTCCTCCTCTATCAGGTTTATATTATCTCTATTTTCCCCAATTCCTTTTTCAGATCCCCCCCCCCCCCCCCCCCCCGATTTCTAACTGATACTAATCTCTCTAGATAAGGTAGGTCCACCTCTTTATGAAACCTCATAAACTAATTGTCTCTCTTTTTTCCCCATTCTTTTTTATCTTCAAACATTTTCTCAAAGTGTATCTATTATTCTCCGGATCAGCCGAGTTACCAGATTGCGCCATCAGCTATTTTCTCTACCATAGCTAGTCAGCATACTTGAAATGAAGTAGTGAACACCAATAATGAGTCTCTTATTACCTATCCATGAGTTCCATCCATTTTCATTAGCGCATATCCTGGTTGACCAGAAAATGAGATCCACAGACACAGTATCCATGTTCTTCTCTCAGTGTGAGAGAGGATGTACTCTGAGCTAGTCAGTGGGAGGGCTGGGGTCTCTCCATGGGGACTCCTGTATCAGAGTTAGACTCTCCAAAGTACCTTGTGTGATTACATCTCTTCGATCATTGAGGTCCCTGGCTGCAATGGTGGAGTCAACCAATAGACAGACTGGATGGTGAAATGGTGTATGTTTTTTGCTAGTATTGGTAGGCTACACTTAATATCCAGTGTGGTTTGACTACTGTAAGAATCAGGTGACCAAATCAAAAGCTCACCAAAGTCATATAATCTCTACAGGTGGCTAATGATCTTGACACAATGTGGGTTCATTATGGCTCCAAGGTTTTTGTTGGTTACCACACACCTAATCTCGTGCACCAGTCATGCTGTGCCACCTTGTTGCCTGTATGTTCTGTTTATTTCTACATTTGTGGTGAAAAAGTTGTGAATTCTCCTCAAAACATGAGTCAGGTGTGAGGCCTCTGAAATAGCTGTGTTTTCAATAAACCAAGAGGTTGTGTGACATTGTGTTTCACAGGTGTTTGTGGCATACTTTAAATGAGCACAGACAGTGCCACCTGTTGCTAGCATGTTCTATGCCTCCATTGTTTTCTACTCCCCCCTGAGTCTGAGGAAAACTAGATATGGTCCTGTGCGGCTCAGTTGGTGAAAGCACGTTGCTTTCAAGGGTTAAAGGTTAAATTCTCGCAAGGATCACATACAGGAAAACGTATGTCCCTCACTGTACTGTAAGGAAAACCAGAATTGTTTGGTGGGCTAATTCATTATCAAAGGGGGAAGAAACAGAACATGATATTTGTGAGCGTAGAAACATCACTAGCCTACCCAGTATGTTCTTGTTATCGCAGCTCCCGGGCCATTGCACTGTAATCATGTAATACATATACTGTAGATAACAATATAGGCTACTGTGTCTCATATTTGCTCTCATCATATGCTTCAACATCGTGGTGTGAGTGTCACCACCGACTCAGAAGATTGGGTGATCTCGCTCTCTGAGGCCGAAGTGAGTAAATCACTAAGAACTTAAAATGCTACGGGCCAAAGTCTTTCATCAGGTCAATGGTATTCCAGGGCGCGTTCTCAGAGCATGCACAGAACAGCTGGCATGCATATTCATGGTAATTTTCAACCTCTCCTTGTCCCAGTCTGTAATCCCCACATGTTTTAAGATAACCACCATCATTCCTGTTCCCAAGAACTCTAAGGGTTCATGCCACAATGACTACCGCCCTGTAGCACTCACATCTGTAATCAGGAAGTGCTTTGAGAGGCTGGCTATGGCACACATCAACTTCATCATCCCAGAGGAAAGAGGAATACGTGAGGAATAACGTGAGAATGCTGTTCATTGACTAGAGCTCAGTGTTCAACACTATTGTCCCCTCCAAGCTCGTCACCAAGCTTAGGACCCTGGGACTGAACACCTCCCTCTGCAACTGGATCCTGGACTTCCTAACAGGCCGACCCTAGGTGGTGAGGGTAGACAACATCACCTCCGCAACATTGACCCTCAACACGAGGGCCCCACAGGAGTGTGTGCTTACTCCCTTCTGTACTCCTTGTTCAACCACAACTGCGTGGCCATGCACAACTCCAACACCATCATCAAGTTTGCTGACGACACAACGGTGGTAGGCCTGATCACCAGAGACATCCTACTGGGAGGAGGTCAGTGACCTGGCAGTGTGGGGTCGGAAACAACGACCTCTCCCTCAACGTCAGTAAGACCAAGGAGCTGATCGTGGACTACAGGAAAGGGGTGGGGCAAGTACTCCCCCATCCACATCGATGGGGCTGCAGTGGAGAAGGTCAAGAGCTTCAAGTTCTTCCGTATCTAAATCACCTTGAACTTAAAATGCTATGGGCTCTCAAATCCTCAAAAAGTTATATAGCTGTACCATTGAGAGCATCTTGACTGGCCGCATCACTGCTTGGTATGGCAATAGTACCGCCCTCGATCGCATGGCACGACAGAGGGTGGTAAGGACAGCCCAGTACATAATGGGACCGAGCTCCCTGCCATCCAGGACCTCTATATCAAGAGGTGTGAAAGGAAGGCCCTGAAAATCGATTCCCACCACCTAAGCCATATAGACTATTCTCTAGTGCTGAGCGATTAATCGAAATGTCAGTCATTTTTCCATGTCGGCTCCATTACTTGAATTCCATTTCATTCATTTTTTTTCTCCTGTGGGCTCAATGCACACATTGCACTGCAGTTTCTTTAGAGATTTTTCCGATCATATGCCCGAACGGTGTGATGTAGTAAGGAGTTGTAGTTTCCAACAGGACAAATGTTCTACAATGACCATTATCCATTGCGGGGATAAACTTCTCCAGTCTATGTTTATTTTACGCTTGCTATGTAGGAGACAGAAGAATGTGAGATCAAGAAGTGGTACATAGAGAGCAGTTTCTTCAAGAGGCATCTCTACCTGAAAATACATGATCTAAGTGATTGGTCGTTGGTATTCAGCAGTCATAAAAGCATGCTGTATTTACCTTGAAGCACTACTAAAATATTGATTTTGTCAGACAGCATAGGCAGCAGCTCTATAGAGGTGAGATGATGACTTGGAATGAAATAATAAAGTCTTCAAATAAAACAAATAGAATATACACAACAACTGAAATATTTTACTCAAGTAAAGTAATATGAATAAATGATGGTTAACAAGTGATAAGCAGTAATGGGCAGTCACTACCATCATGGGACTTTTATTAATTGTTTTCATCTGTGTTGTTACAGCATTCAACCCACATAATGCATGGTGCATTTAATGTTGAAAAAATAAATAATTGAAACCGAAATCAACATTTTAATAATAAAATAAAAAAAATTGAATCCGAAACAGAAACCTCAGAAAGCACTAAACACTTTTTGTTCTACCTTGTCATTTTTACATTGTTATTGATTGCTGCATTGTTGGGGTTAGAGTTTGCAAGAAAGGCATTTCACTGTACTTGTGCACGTGACATTAAAACTTGAAACTTCTCTTATAGAATGTTGCATGTTATTCAATGGGTGGATTTAATCCTAGATGCTGATTGGTTAAAATCCCTTTCCAGCCAGTGTCTATTTGCAATGTTGCATTTGGTAGCATTTCAAATAGCTACTCCTTCTCTAATGGACCTGTCCTCCAATTTCTTTGGCTCATTAAATCTTGAATGCATTCCGGAATAAAAAATGGTCAATTCCCTCTGCATATTTAACCCACTTAGGACAAGTGAATCTACCGGATTTTGTTACCTTTGTACACCGACAAGCCTATTTCTTCAAGTCTGCTTTGATTTTGGATACATAGGGCCAGGCACTTAGTAAGCCCAGTATACTTGTGATGACACAAACCCCTGTTGTTATGGTCGCATAGAGTGGTTCAAGTAGAGACCTGAAAGTGACACATGTCTATTCAAGGGCTCGAGAGTTTGAGGGATTGTCTACTGCATCTGCTTGTGCAAAAGGTCTTCAAGTTGTTGGAGGCCAGCCAACATCGCCAGCTTAGATACACTTTACTTGACAATGAATCTCAGACAGACACAATATGAAACGAATGTGTACAATCAGTATACCACAAATAGGAACTAACATTGTTAACGAAATGCATTATCTGTTTTGACATTTCTGTGTATATTGCTGTGGTTTACAGAGAATGATACACACTCTCTCGCTGGGTTGATGAAGCAAGTACTGTACTTGTTGCTAGTATGTTGACGGAGTGTCGTATTATCTACGAGTTTGGGTTGGTCCCTGACAAGGGTAGAGTTGTTGAGTTCAGACACATTTTCAACTGCATGCCTTTGTGATTTAGTCCTCAATATTTGAACTCATAACATACAGGGCTCACTTGAAAAAGAGATGTGGATCTTAATGTGACTTCCCTGTTTAAATAAAGGATAAATACCTTTTAAAAAACACAATTGTTTTCTCTTTCCACTGTAGCCTTTTTTTCCTGTGAGACTCAGGTCTCACAGAGAGCAAACTGTTTTTAGGTGGCTTGAGATGCATAGGGAGACAGACAACTCTCACCATTCGTCTGCCCTTTTTTTTTCAGGTGGTTTTCAGTCGGCATTGTAGCCCGTGTGACATCAAGGAGCTCCTTTGTTCCTCGTCCAACATCCCCAGGTCAGTGACATTTCAGCTGCAGCCGTCTCCTTCCCTCGTCTCTCTCGCCATTCTCTCACAGTCACACATCAGTCGAAAGTATGCATGACACACAGCACATTTGTTTCAAGTTCACTACAAACGTATCGTCTCTCTCTATCCTGACTGAGCTTCATGAATGATAAGTAAACTACAAGTAAACACCAAGCGGCAAGTGTGTTGCGTTTTAGAGCATGTGAACAAGAAATGTAGGTTGCATTCTTAATGGATCTCTATATAGTGCACTACTTTGGTGCCCTGGTCAAAAGTAGTGCAATTTGGGAATAGGGTGCTTTGTGGAACGTAATTCTTATTATTTATTATTGTTGTTCCCCCTCCGTAGGAATACTGCCATCATGATGGTGGATCCTGAAGGGGCCCTGGTGTCCATAGACCCGACCATGCCTACCAACTCTCCCAAGTAACACGTCACCTTTACCCTAATCACCAAATCTCAATGATACAGTATTTGCTCGATTGAGCTCAGTCATAGAAAAGATTGAGCTCAGTCATAGAAAAGATTGAGCTCAGTCATAGAAAGGGATTCCTGACCGTTGTTAATCCAAAGAACGCATAGCCTATGTACTATGTGTAAAAATACTTTTCAAATGTTATGTAATCAACGACTTGATGAATGACGTTGGAATGTTGCTGACATGTTTTACAGCTCCTTGTACAAAGTCATTTCTTTGTCCACCGGTCAGCTCGGAGGTGAAGTATCAGCGCAATAGTTCAAATTCAGCAACACTTTTTAACCTTTGACCTTTTAGATCTGCATTCATTCTTACTCGCATAACTCACATAAAGCTATCACAACCAAACTTAAAAACAACGTTAAAACAACTCTGGGTACTAAACGTAATTTTTGATCACTAGAGTGATTTATTTTTGTTTGTTTGCGCCCACAGAGAAAGAAGACATGTTTCAAAATGTGTTATCTCAGGTGGCAGAGCAGTTCAGCAGGTAATTAGTGTGTTTATGTTTCACTGCAGACAGAAGCATTGCGCTTTAGCCTTTTCCCTTTCCGCAGAAATACCTCACCAGGGCCTTTTCAAACAAACCCCTTTCACATCTTTTTTTTTGCAGGGCTTTCCGAATCAACGAGCTGAAAACTGAGGTGACCAACAGACTGGCCATGTTGGAGAAAAGAGTTGAGTGTATGTGCAAGGTTTTTTTTGTTGTTTGACTATCGGTGTGTTTCTCTCTTTGTGTGTGTGTTGCTTCACTGTTACTGAATTCACCACTTTAGGTACTAACAGTCGTGTTGCCGTTACAGTGGAGGGACTGAAGGTTGTGGAGATTGAGAAGTGCAAAAATGACCTAAAGAAACTACGAGATGAGATGACATCCAGAGGCGGAGGGAGGTACGGTGACCTTTGACATCAATGACACTCACCAAGCCATGCTTCAGATTTCTTAGGATATTCTATAGTAAGACTTTTATGTTGGTTTTAAAATGTTGTTGCGATTTAGAGGAATCATACAGCTAGCCGATCAATGATACAAATATGATGTATTTAATCGTATCTCTTCAGAGTCGGGAACTGTCCCTGCAAGTACAACTTCTCAGACGATGGGAAGAAGCTTAATCCCAGACGTGACGTTCCAAGTTATCCAAAGGTACGGAATTAGGGGATTCTAGTAATATACAGTTATCCAAAGGTACGGAATTAGGGGATTCTAGTAATATACAGTTATCCAAAGGTACGGAATTAGGGGATTCTAGTAATATACAGTTATCCAAAGGTACGGAATTAGGGGATTCTAGTAATATACAGTTATCCAAAGGTACGGAATTAGGGGATTCTAGTAATATACAGTTATCCAAAGGTACGGAATTAGGGGATTCTAGTAATATACAGTTATCCAAAGGTACGGAATTAGGGGATTCCAGTAATATACAGTTATCCAAAGGTACGGAATTAGGGGATTCCAGTAATATACAGTTATCCAAAGGTACGGAATTAGGGGATTCCAGTAATATACAGTTATCCAAAGGTACGGAATTAGGGGATTCTAGTAATATACAGTAGGCTGTACGTTTTTTTTTTCTTCTCAAACCTAAAGATATGAATCACTTTGACATCCACTTTGACATCATTAATCCTAGGACTGACGCTGTGACTTCTCTCTCATTTCTACAGTACACCTTATCCCAGGAGACTATTGAAGCACTGAAGAAGCCAACATTCGATGTCTGGCATTGGGAACACAACGAGGTTAGTTCTCTTGAGATTCATTTATCTTCTGATATCCATCATAATTCCATCCAGGCCCTTATATAATCACATTTTTTGTAGTAAAACATTTGGAAGTATTTTCTCGAGTTGTGAACTTAAAGGAATAACTACACTCAAAAACGATATTTTAGTATTTTTTTCATTAGTCCAATTGTGCATGTCAGCAATCATGTTTTCAAGGTAGAGCACTTGTTGCGCCTTATGATGATGCGTGTAGTATTCTTTTAACTGTGTCTTTGAACGGTGGTTTAGATGCTGAGCTGCTTGGAGTACATGTACCATGACTTGGGACTGGTGAAGGAATTCAACATGAACCCCATCACTCTCAAACGCTGGCTGGTAAAAGTAGAACTGTATAAAAGCAATTACCTCAATGTGCAAGTGGATATGCAATTGATATGGTACAACAACTTCAAAGAAGAGAACCTAAAAGCATTGATGACTATTTGGATAGTTTGATTGACAGCTTTCTTTCTCACAGCTGGGCATTCAGGAGAACTATCGCAGCAACCCGTTCCACAACTTCCGCCACTGCTTCTGTGTCAGTCAGATGATGTATGGCATGATTAACCTGTGTAACCTGCCGGTAAGAAACCACTGTCCTAATATAATATCATACAAGCCATTTACCAGACACACGTGATCTTTAACTAAGGTCCAGACTTTTTTCCTGGTCAGGTCAGGTGGTAAGGAAAAACCTCCTGGCACCTTGTATTAGAGATTAGAGACATCAACACGTTCTGTGTGTGTTCCTCAGGAGAAGATGACTCTGACGGACATGGGCATTCTCATGACAGCTGCAGTGTGCCACGACCTGGACCACCCCGGCTACAACAACACGTAAGTGCCCAAAGGTTCCTACTATGCGCCTACGTTCCCACTGCTCTACAGCCTTGACTTAGATATCTGAATAGATGTGGATGACAGACACAATACGGATGTTTTGGAACTCCTTAAATACTGTTATTACATGGTGGAAATGGTCCAATCCATACTTCCAGTTTTGATGTAAGGTCGGGAGTTCCGTCCTGACCATGTGACATGGCCAGGGTAAAACTCTGGGTCCTGGTGATTATAGGCTTCCCTGGTCAGGTCATGTTGTCAAGGAAAACTGATTCATGTCACAGAGGTTTATTTTGCCTGTCAGGTATCAGATCAATGCTCGCACAGAGCTGGCTGTGCGTTACAACGATATATCTCCCCTGGAGAACCATCACTGCGCCGTGGCCTTCCAGATCCTCTCGCTGCCCGAGTGCAACATATTTGCCAACGTTGAGTTGGAGGCCTACAAGCAGATCCGACAGGTAGGTGGTGACCTAGGCTAATGCACAATGATTCTTTCTGCATACCAAATGGCACCCTATTACCTACTTAGTGCACCACTATTGACAGAAGTAGTGCACTATATGGGGCGGCAGGTAGCCTAGTGGTTAGAGCGTTGGACTAGTAACCGAAAGGTTGGAAGATCGAATCCCCGAGCTGACAAGGTAAAAAATCTGTCATTCTGGCCCTGAACAATGTCCCACTGTTCCTAGGCCGCCATTGAAAATAAGAATTTGTTCTTAATTGACTTGGCTAGTTAAATAAAGGTACAATAATAATATTTTTATCATACAGCCTTTGTCTCTTTGCATTTCCTTCTCTCTAACTAACCACAAGATGTTTTGAGTTGGCCTAAGGCAGGAGGGGGATTTCATAATTTGTGATGATTCCATCTCCCTTTTACAGGCCATCATTACCCTGATCTTGGCCACAGACATGGCCCGGCATGGAGAGATATTAGACTCCTTCAAACATAAAGTGGACAGCTTTGACTTCACCAACGAGGAGCATGTCACATGCGTACGTATTGTACATCACATGACATCAACTGACTATGTATACTGTACATAGGGCGGCAGGGTAGCCTAGTGGTTAGAGTGTTGGACTAGTAACCGGAAGGTTGCAAGTTCAAACCCCCGAGCTGACAAGGTACAAATCTGTCGTTCTGCCCCCCACTGTTCCTAGGCCGTCATTGAAAATAAGAATTTGTTATTAACTGACTTGTCTAGTAAAATAAATAAAAACATCAAGATGTGCCAAATAGGTATACCTTTGTACCAGGAATAGCCTCAGGAAATGACAGAAACTAGGAGGGGTGCTCTATAACAAAGACATGGATGGAAAAATAGGGCATACCCAAGAAAGACTTTGAATAGTGGCCTGGAGATACACTATAAATACAAAGGTATGCGGACACCCCTTCAAATTTGGGGATTCGGCTATTTCAGCCACATTACAGGTGTATAAAATTGAGCATGCAATCTCCATAGACAAACATTGGCAGTAGAATGGCCTTACTGAAGAGCTCAGTGACTTTCAACTTGGCATTGTCATAGGATACCACCTTTCCAACAAGTCAGTTTGTCAAATTTCTGCCCTGAGAGAGCTGCCCCGGTCAACTGTAAGTGCTGTTATTGTGAAGTGGAAACATCTAGGAACAACAACGGCTTGGCCGTGAAGTGGTAGGCCACACAAGCTCGCAGAACAGGAACGCTGAAGCACATACTGTGGCACAAAAATAACATCTGTCCTCGGTTGCAACACTCACTACCAAGATCCAAACTACCTCTGGAAGCAAGGTCAGCACAATAACTGTTTGTCGGGAGCTTCATGAAATGGGTTTCCATGGCTGAGCAGCCGCACTAAGACCGCAAAGCCAAGTGTCAGCTGGAGTCGTGTAAAGCTCTCCTCCAAGAGTGGAAACGTGTTCTCTGAAGTAATTAATAAAGCTTTACCATTTGGCAGTCCGGTCTGGGGGATTCCAGGAGAACACTACCTGCCCGAATGCATAGTGCCAACTGTAAAGTTTGGTGGAAGAGAAACACTGGTCTGGGGCTGATTTTTATGGTTCGGGCTAGCCCCTTAGTTCCAGTCTTATCGCTTCACATACAATGACATTGTAGACGATTCTGAGCTTCCAACATTGTGGCAACAGTTTAGGGAAGGCCCTTTCCTGTTTCAGCATGAAAATGCCCCCATGCACAAAGCGAGGTCCATACAGAAATGATTTGTCGAGATCGGTGTAGAAGAACTTGACTGGCCTGCCCTGACCTCAACCCCATCGAACACCTTTGGGATGAATTGGAACACCGACTTGCGAGCCAGGCCTAATCGCCCAACATCGGTGCCCGACCTCACTAATGCTCTTATGGCTGAACGGAGGCAAGTCCCCACAGCAATGTTCCAACATCTATCGGAAAGTTTCCAGAAGATTGGAGGCTGTTTATAGCAGAAAAGGGGAGGTCAACTCCATATTAATGCCCATGATTTTGGAAAGCGATGTTCAACGAGGAGGTGTCTACACACTTTTGGTCGTGCAGTGTTATGTGATTGTAATGGAGTTAAGAACGTACTGTAAACTCACTCCACAGCGATCTGGAAATGTTGCAGACGGAGATATCGAACTAGATATTTTTTGATAGCTCAAACGGTTGGTATGTTGTCAAAGAGGGCAGTCACGTGTGTCTCCAAGCAGAGGATCACTGGTCCAAGCCCGACACAGGTACAGTGGAAGACAGGGACAGGGTCGGTGGAAGACGCTAAACTGTTAGCAGCACACGGATGTCTGTTTCATGATGTCAGATGTCCTATCCTATGGAATAAAGCCAGAGGGTTCTAAGATAAAGTGCCTGTGTTAACCTTAAGTGCTCCAAAGCCTTTTACCACAAGCACAGTGCCGTGAAAAAGTTTTTGCCCCCTTTAAAAATGTTCTCTACTTTTGCATTATTTTTGATACTGAATGTTATCAGATCTTCAACCAAACCAATAACACAACAATTACATACTTATTACAGGTTCCCTTGATCTAATATTAGGTTTTGGTTGAAGATCTGATAACATTCCGAATAAAAGAATATGCAAAAATAGAGAACATCAGAAAGTGGACAAACACTTTTTCACGGAACTGTAGACCTTTCCTGAAAAGTCACACTAGCTAGCCAATGCTAAGAACTATGGTTGTGTTGCCATGATGCACAGTGAAAATGACTTTGTATTCCTTGGCTGTTATGTGTGCAGCTGAAGATGGTTCTGATCAAATGCTGCGACATCTCCAACGAGGTCCGGCCAACAGAGGTGGCCGAACCCTGGGTGGACTGTCTGCTGGAGGAGTACTTCATGCAGGTGACCTCGATCCAGTCTAATCATGTCTAATAATGTGTAATAAGAAAGTCTAATAATAGTGAGTCTAGTAATGGTGTTGATTGGATTTTTGGAGTGAAAACAGGGTTCGGCTGTCACTCTTGAAGTTGTGCATGCTTTCTTTAGAAGGGTCAACAAACAAAAAAATCATCGACATTTCGGCCATCTTGGCCTTCATCGGGGTGAGTCTGTCGATAAGAATGATGTCATGAAAGAGCGGAGGTGACATGTACAAACCCTCCTGTCTCGGGAATTGACAGAGTGACAGGGAGAAGACTGAAGGGCTGCCGGTGGCTCCGTTTATGGACAGAGACAAAGTGACCAAGCCCACTGCCCAGATCGGATTCATCAAGTTTGTCCTCATCCCAATGTTTGAGACAGTCCTGAAGGTAGGCGTGTGTGTTTTAACCACAAAGCAAATGTCACAGCATAAACATAGTGTGTAAGCGCAGTATGCGCGTGGCAGTGTTGGCGTTTGTGCACACGAGCGTGTGTGCATGCGTGCCGCCTGTGAGTGTTTGTGTGTGCTTCCGTTTGTACACGTCTCTTATATTTCATGACCTCTTGAAAACAATGCCAGTGGATAATTGCATATTGACTAGAAAAGGCTGCTGTCCTGAAGACCTACCCACCAACCTCCCCTGTGTGTGTTGCAGCTCTTCCCCCAGATTGAGGAGATCATGGTGCAGCCTCTGAGAGACTCTAGAGACCACTATGAGGAGCTGAAGCAGATCGATGATGCCATGACAGAGGTATGAAAACAGTTCACATTTAATAATTACAATGTCCTTCAGGGTTGGGGTCAATTCCATTTCAACTCCAGTCAAATTCCAATTCCCGATTTTCCTCGTTGGAAAAACATTGGACAGAATTGGAATTTCTTATTAGTCACGATCAACCAGGGTATTTGTATCCTGGGGAGGTGTCCAACCACTTTCTAACATAAAGGTGTGTCTTTTGTTCAATGAGGCACAGAAGAAGAAAACGGAAAATATGTCATTAGGAGGGAAGAAGAAGTAAGCTTTGCTGCTGCTGTGAGCACAGTGGTACTGTGTAAGTAACGGACTCTGATTGGCCGGTAGTGTTAGTCCTGAGTGCCCCCTCTCTCTTCTGCCTCTCTCCAGTCTGCCAACAACAACACTGCTGCAAGCTAGTGAGCTCGCTATAGTAGGAGCACAAAGTTTTCTTCTACTACGACCGCACAATATTTTCATCACTCTGAATTTGCTTTCGAAAAAAGAACCGAATAAACCAAAAGAATCAGCTCAACTCTACTGCATTTAAAAAAATAAAAAAAAGTGTTTTCACAAAAATAACAACAGACTGTTTGAGTACTTGGAACCACTAGCAAGATGAGGCTCCTCCGTTGAAGATGAGGTTTATAGTTAAATGATTCAGTTCTATAGTATTCCCCTCCAATTTGCACCAATCAGTCCTGGCCCTTGGGAGGGAGGGCACTCACCTCAACACCAAAAAAACGAAGCGGGGTCATTTACATAGACCTGCAGCCCAGTGGCAAAAGCAAAGTGGTGAAAACGTTGCGCTGTCTAAACGTCATCAATGTGTGTAGTGGGATTCGTCACAAACTCATTGATAACGTTCTGACGACCGAATGGCATCTTCCCCGTCTACGATTTGACAGTTTTTCTCTCCCATTGCTGTGTGTGGTTTTGCAAGGTCATAGTGTGCAAGATTTTCCACAGCGAAGAGCATTGTGATGGATGGAGCCAAATCACAATCAAGAATGCTTTGTCCTCTTAAAGCACATTGTGTGTGTGTGCGTGTGCGTGTGCGTGTGCGTGTGTGTGTGTGTGTGTGTGTGTGCCACTTACTCAGAATCCTGTCTCTGGAGAATGCAGTCTGATATCCTGATGTGCTTGTTTCATTTTAGGGCTCTGGCTCTCGTTTTATGATCCAAAAATTCAAAAAGGTCGTGGGTCGTCCTGATCTGCGTCTTTGAAGACAAGATGGAGGGTGAAAAGAGTTCTCTTCTACACACTGAGCCAGCCTCAGACTACATGAAACACCCTGGGTGATCTCCACTGTTTTGTTATGGACATTACAGAAGGACAATGTCTCTGTTTCAATGTCCACACTAGCATACTACTTAGGATGAAGTCATGTATCAGGGACATTGGAATATAGCCAATGTGTGTTCTTACTGTAATTTCTGAAAGCTATTTGGTCATTGTAGGTATCAATTACTGTGTTCACACAGGCAGCCTATTTCTGATGTTTTTGCCCAATAATGGGCAAATGATCTGATCGGATTGATCAAAAGACCAAACATTTGGAAAATTGGTCTGTCGGTGTATACTATCATAATTTCTGAGTGACAATTGGTCATTGTAGGTATCAACATGCCATATTTTCTGCTTTCTGTTTTTAGTCACACTTGTTGATGTTGCCTATTACAAATAGCAACTAAGTTGTATGCTAGAACACTCTCTTTTCCTTTTCAGTTCTCCTATTCAAATGCAAAACTGTTTCTGAAACCGTTTGAATAAATGGACTCTTGATTTAAACATGTCAAGTACACAGCATATTTTAACATAATTCCGAGGGTTAAACATTATTCCAACAAATTCAACAAATTATTCCCCAGTGTGTGCACTGAATTAATTTACATAAATTCATATTTTGAGGTTTGTGTATTAGCACATCCATTGTTGTGCAGTATATTCATGCTGAGATACATGTTGTAAGTTATTACAAAAGTGTTTCATTACAATCTAAAATGTTATTCTCATATTGTTTTTAGTTTTGCATAGCACATCCTACATAAACTGTGTAAAATACAGTACAGTTGTAAAAACAAACATCCTTTTATATTACATTTGTCACCTAGTAATAAACTCCACCAGTATTTTGAAAAGGTACAGGTTAAGAAGAGATTAACATGCACAGTAGTGTCTGATTTTCATCTCAGAATGTAATTCTCATCGAAGGTTCATGAGTCATGCCATTGACTCTTCTCTGATTGGTGCAGGGATGAATGAACCAATGGGAGGTCAAGCTCAGGAGTCTTTGAAAATGTATGTACTTTACTTGATATCTGTATTCTATTGTTTATGCTTCATGCACAATATGGATGGCCCTTGCTTACGCTTGGATTTCCTACTCATTGTCATTTAGGAAAACCATTTTAAGAGCGTAGTAGCCTATAGCTTAATGCTTTTTGACTAGGTATGTGTTGAAACAGGACCTCTTCGCCAGTTTTGTTGTACCACCCCAAGCTACCACATTTCTCTTTAGTGTCCCTCCACAAAGATAAGTGGGTGGTATTCAACAGGTACAGTAGATTTACTAGTGCCTGTTTTATAACCTTTTTTGATTGCAACCTGTTTCACATTTTCAAGAGTGATTATTGTCCATCTGTAAGACGATACTTACATGGTGATTACACTTTTTATGACCTACATGATTCGGAGGACAATTGGATGATAAAGTATATGGCCCCGAAGAATCCAAAGAGATAGGATGTCAATACTGACTTTAATGTTTGCTGCAGGTCTGCTGCTAAATGCTGATGGCAAGGGATGGAAAGAACTTTCCTCTGCTTGTTTCCTGTGCCAGTTGGCTTCATGTCCAATACCTTTTCACCTCTTTTCTCAATCTGTTTGATGGGTTCTTGGGGCTGAACTTAGGTCCTGTGAGTATAGCCTAGTCCTTTTGTTTAGAGGGAAGTAAGTATCTTTATTCCTCGTGTTGCATGAAAGTAATCACTAGGCCTTGCAATTTTTTGGGGTATCTTTCTGATAAATTCTGCTTTGCTTGTAAACTATTTGTTTTAGGTCTTTGTTTGATTCTCACGGCAGTATAATTTTGCTGTTTTCTTTCATTCCAATTACTAATAAACACCCCTCAGACATGTCTTATCCTGTTGATGATGGGGCAGCAAGAGAGTGAGTTAACTCCTGAGACAATTATAACCTTTTTACATCACTCAAGTTTGTTCAAAGAAAAGACAACTCTCAGTTGACACTGAGAGACACGTCTGAAGTCTTTGAATGAAAGTAATTACCCTCCAGCCCCCTCTCCCTTTCTCCTTCCCTCTCTCCCTCCCTCCTTTGCGCAGTTCTCACTTGCGTGCAAGACATCAAGACCCACAGTATTTACATTAACCAGAAGGAATGCTTTAATTAGCCATGACAGACTCTTATCACGAAGGAGATGCTGTTGCTTTGCCAAGCAGAGCTAAAGGGACATATTGATATCCTTTAATATACACTACCGTTCAAAAGTTTGGGGTCACTTAGAAAAGCTATTTTTTCCCCCATTAAAATAACATCAAATTGATCAGAAATACAGTGTAGACATTGTTAATGTTGTAGCTGGAAACAGCAGATTTTTGTATGGAATATCTACATAGGCGTACAGAGGCCCATTATCAGCAACCATCACTCCTGTGTTCCAATTGCACGTTTTGTTAGCTAATCCAAGTTCATCATTTTAAAATGCTAATTGATCATTAGAAAATCCTTTTGCAATTATGTTAGCACAGCTGAAAACTGTTGTCCTGTTTAAAGAAGCAATAAAACTGGCCTTCTTTAGACTAGTTGAGTATGTGTAGCATCAGCATTTGTGGGTTCGATTACAGGCTCAAAATGGCCAGGAATAAAGACATTTCTTCTGAAACTCGTCAGTCTATTCTTGTTCTGAGAAATGAAGGCTATTCCATTCGAGAAATTGCCAAGAAACTGAAGATCTCGTACAACGCCGTGTACTATTCCCTTCACAGAACAGCGCAAACTGGCCCTAACCAGAATGGAAAGAAGAGTGGGAGGCCCCAGTGCACAACTGAGCAAGAGGACAAGTACATTTAAGGGTCTAGTTTGAGAAACAGACGTCTCACAAGTCCTCAACTGGCAGCGTCAGTAAATACTCCGGGATGTGGTAATCTGACCCCACTAAAAGCTCTGTACAGGCCCTTATCATGGCTTATCAAGTAAATGTTGTTCTTTAAACTGAATTTGTCAGTGAAAGTGTGTTGGAGATAAGTTCACTGGAATGTTAATCATAAGTGATTAAATCTGCGTTCACCACAATGTTTGAAACTCATAGAAGAGCGAAACACATTAAGTGAGACTGCCAGATAGTTATGTCTACATGTTTTAGTTTTTTGGATTACTTTGACTCACCCATCATGGATAGGTCAAGATGGGCCACATTCAGATTTCAAAATTCAATGGAGGGCCACACAGATCTTTATTTGACCTATTTGTTCTTCAAAATCAATTTGCAGCCCGAAAAAAGGGCAGTTATTTCATTATAGCTTGATTATGATTTTGCCATATTTTGTTATCATGTTTAAGAAGTTTCAAGTGTAGCCTGGAGTACTTTTTTCATGTAAAGAAATATTTTGTGCATCTTGTGGAAAAGAGAACTATGTACGTTCTTTCTTTCCTCCGTGTGCATTTAGAGACAAGCATGATATGTAAAAGCTGTCAATGTGTAGCAGCTTGCAATATGATTAGCTTATAGGAACACAGAAAATTATTTGAAGTTGCAGAGCCATTTTGGACTGCCCAGTACATGCATCTCCCCTCACCATGCTCCCTCGATCTTTCTCTTTCTTTCTTTCTCTCTCTCTCTGCACAGAGCGCCCCCTAGGCTCAGAGTCTCTTCCCTGGCTGTTTTTGTAAATTACTAGGGTCAAAGGTCAGTGTGTGGGCTTAGAGGACAGTGATGTTGTTTTAAACCCCTCCATCAGCAGGCCTTTTTCGAGGGGAATTTCTGCTGCAGCTGCAGGCTCTATCATGACCCATGAACCTATAGCCTTCATTCCAGCATTCTTCACAGAGCAGCAACATGGCAACCTACATGCCTTGTACATACCAACTACTTTCTCGGAGAACGGTCAGTGAAGATCGCATTTAAGATTCTCCACATTTAAGCTAAAAAAAGTGGTTCTTCTTCAGACCAGGCATAATGGCTATACGGTATTGTGAGTCACTCTCGTTCTTTTCATTGCTGACCATGCAGACAGAGAGGACAGAGAGGACGACTCAGTGCTGACCAGTCCAGACACAGACCGTTTCAAGTGCTCAGATGAGAGACAAAGGCATGCTTTTTTTTATTTTTATGAGAACTGCTGTTAAACTCAAGGATGTTCCTTTCTTGACTCCCACATGCACAAGAATGTCAGATTCCAACGGATCTCCGGGTAGGGGCCAGGGAGGAGAAGACAAGGCAAATACACACAAAGGTAGTATGCCCCTCTTTTCTCATGCAATTCTCTGGACTATTTATGGGAGTATCGCAACTCATTGAACTGTTACACTTTCTACATGTTTGACGAGCCTGGAAGACCTCACACATTGGAAGCAGAGTACTTCACACAGACACCTGTATCAGCTCCAGGTCGTTAACTTTACAGGATGTCAGGACGCAGCGTAAGATTCCTCAAAACAGAGAGCACATACTGTTTTTATTGAGCCAGGTCCATTCTCCTATTCTCATTCAACATTTAATGTATCACAACTTCTTCTGACATGTGAGAGCAGTTTACTCAGCATGTGAGCTATCCCTTGACTATAAAACCTCTGTTTTTCATCAATAAGGCAATCTTTCAAAGGCAACGTTCTTTTACTAAAATATTGAGAGATCTTGTTTCCTAAAGAGCTTTGGTGGCTATGGAGGCTCACCCATCTTAACGTATACATGTCCTGCATACCAGCATTTACCAGTGCTCTATCCACAAAATGTGATAGCATAACATCCCACATCCAAGTCAAACACATCTGATTTTCAGCAATAGATGTTTTCAGAGAATGGTCTTATCTTGGACGAGCTTCTGTTTTTCTGCCCTCTTATCAAACGTCTTTCTTCAGTTAGTAGGAGAAGAGCTGGAACTAAATGCTAGTTACAGTAATACTGTAATTGAATGTTCCTCTTCCCTAACCTCTATTTTTAGACTGGGAAGGGTCTCACTTAACTTTAAAACGTTGCAGGAACGTTCATACCGTACTCATTCATTTTAGGAAGAGATCTTGGAACCAGTTGATTGATTTGAAACAGACACCTAGGGCATTGTTAAAACAACATGGAAAAGGTTTATTTTTCGAGAGCTGACATATATGTCACGTAGTGGATGGTTCCAAAATACCTCATCATATCTTCATATGCACCTCCACTGAAAAACGTGAGGGAAATTGCCAGTTCACATCACACAACAGTGTGTACTCTATGCATTGTAGATTACCATGAAGAGTAACTCCCTTGCCATTGTCAAATATAATCTTTATTATTTTATCTTTATTCCTCCACATATTATGTGCAGCCTGCTATTCAACTCTATTAGGCCTACAACTAACAATTGCAAGACTTACAGTATCTACATTCATTTTACAACGTTTGCTGCTGTAGACTGTTAAATTAGTGATTATTTAATCCAAATTAGACTGTCAGAAGACTCCAAAATCTAAAAGATTCAGCTTAATCCAGATCAGAGCAAAAATCAGGTTGTTAAAAGAAAACGACCAAACGGAATTGTTTACGCCGCAGTAATCTTGTGCAGGCATCTTGATTGTGTGTTGGCAAAACATCAGCAGCGGCACAGCGACCGCTGGCCCACACGGCAATTACACTGTGCTCTTATCCGAATGAATAGCAGGCCTGTTGTCAGCCCGGGCCTGCCGGCAGGCAACCATGCACTCTCTCTCTCTGGGCTGTCCTGCCGCTACTATACACACCTCTCTCTCTCTCTCTCTCTCTCTCTCTCTGTGTGTTTCAGTCTCTCTCTTTCTCTCTCAGGTCATGAATGCACACTTATTGCAGACCACTCGCCTTGCACTCTGATTCCTGTCACCAGCCACTCATGACCTCTCATACTTATGTGGACTTTCACTCACCAAAGCAATTTGGGGATTTACAGTGCGGTGGAGAAGACTATAGGATAACAGTTGGAGAAGTCTATTTCAGTACACAATCTTCTTATCCTTTCATTCATTGCATATCTTTACATATAACTAGTGTCTCTGACGAAATTCGGGAAAACCAACAGAAAAACTAAACGTATACAGTAAGAAGGGACGGCTGAGCAACGAAAAGTGTGTCAAAAGGTTCCCTCAGAATGACCCCAACACAACCGTAACATCTTCCAGATCAACCTCCCACAGTACGTAATTGTTCCTTTGACCTTTTGAGTCTTAATGCCATTTGTGGTAACCGTTCCATGAGTTTGATTAAACACAGCTTATCCTGACATCCACAGCAGATGGGCCGGGATCATGCGCTTCAGTACCACAGCACCCTCATTTAATCAACAGCACCTGATAGTTTGCAGGAGATTCTTGGCAGACCAGTCCTTCATACAGCTCTTCACCGCTGTATTGCAGATATTTTCCTCTGGTTAGAAAAATACCGGGTTCCGTGCAGCCAACCTCATGGTGAGCTCTTATTTATAACTTTGGGTGTCAGTAAACATAATAATTCTGAGGATTTTGATGGATCAAGGCCCATCTGATCTGTACACCCAAGGATATGACAGGCTCTCCCTGTTCTGTAATTAGGAGGTTGTAGATGGGAGAAACTAAAGACAACGTCTTCTTGCGTACGGCAGCAGTCTAAAGATAAGAGGAGTCCTAGCAGGTATTACATCATAAGAGCTTTGACCTGACATAAACGGGGAAAGATAAATTATACCTTCATCGGCTGTGTTTAAAGTGGGATAGTCTTTCATCATGCACTGGGATCTGGCAGGAAAGGTCTTCCCTGGGGTTTAATTCTCCCCCAATGAGTCCAAACATGTTTGTTTATTTTTATAATTCAAAATACTTTTTTTGTCTCTCTTCTCTCCCTTCGACTCCTTGAATTTCCATGGAACTGTGCTTAGGATTCCTGCTGTAGAGCTGTGTGCGTATCCCTTGGAACGAGAGGAGTTAGATTCTCTCTCGCTCTTTACTCTTCTTCATTCTGTCTTTACTCTGAGCTGTCGTCGTCGTCCCCCCCCCCCCCCTCGGACGTGCTGCCGCTGGAAGGATCCCATCTGGACGCCACTTGTCTGGGCTATTGGGTAAACAACAGGCAGGCAGTGGAGGAAAAATGTGGCAATTGAGCATCCCAACAGTTGAACCATTTGATTTCTCTGTGAACAACGTCTAGACAATGGAAATGCCATGCATTTCCATTGTCAATGTTTGGCAAAGTTAACGGTGCAGAGCAGACATCAAGGCTATCATGGTTCCACTTTCTGATGACCTTATTACCTTCATAACAGCTAATGAATGGCCTTGTCTTTGTCATTACCTTCTGTCATCACTGTGCCATGTAGAGGCAGATAGTAAGTCAAAACTTGAGTTGAAAAAAGTCCTTTACATTTTTAACTATAAGTCTATTCCTCTTCTTGTCGTTTCATTTCCAAGGGGACTTTTAGAGTTTACTGCTAACGTTATGTTGTGTTCTTGCTAAATGAAGTAAACTAAGGACTTTTAAAACATTGCCATTTAGCTTTAATTTACCATTCTACCAATCGCCTTCGTTGCCCTGAACACATCTTAATGAGGTCAGGAGAGGTCATTTCATCATCAGATCTGCTATGACCGTCTCAACATTGGTTTTCTCCTTGATATACAAGTCAAACTGTATTCTAATTATCAGTTTGCTGCAGACTACACGCACTTCTCCACTCTTTTCCACATATTTTGAACGCTTCTTTTGCCTTGTTTCTGTTCCCTTCTCCACCACGTGAGCATGTGATCCTGGAGGTGAGCTAGCTAAGAGTACAGCTATACCATCAGAGCCACATGTGTAAGAGGATACCCCCCCACACAGCCCGCAGTGCCACGGCGGATTCCAAGTAGCCGAGCCAGGGACCTGGGAGACTGGAAAACAACAATCTGAGCCCCCACAGTCCTTATATAAATTAGACAGTCAGTCAGCCTCAGCCCCCCACTCCTCTCACATCTGTCTGGGATAGATATCAAGCTAGAGTACATAGCTCTCTCACCCACCACAGGCTGGAGCGGAAGACGGCGGACTGACTCACGGGGCCAGAGGTAAACAGTTCCTGGCCAATTTATTGTTTTGGGAGACATTTTGGAAAATAACATCAAAGTTAAAGGGTTCATGCTGTAGGAAGGTTGCATCATGTGTGACGTGGTCATGTTCTCCCAATGTTTTCTAGAGAGTGGGAGAATGTTGGCTATATATTATAACGACAAATGCAAAAATGTATACGCACACTTTTTATTTGAAGGCTATCATTAGCTTTTAAAAAGGAGGAATAGGTTAAAGGGGGCTTGGTGAACGATCTGGGCCCCATGTGATGTTTTCAATCCCTAATGTAAATACTTGCTCAATGACTCTTGTCATGTCAGCCTGCTCCACATATGCTGTACTCCTCTGCAAAAATGCCAATATCTAAAAAGAGGTTGAAATATACTCACCAGATGAGCGCCTGAAACACGATCATTGTCCAGTGTTTCCAGTGTTTCAGAGATCAGTTTCAGAGATTGCTTGTAATAGGCTTAATAACTGCTTGTTGTAACAATTGTTGTAACAATTCCTTTACTCAATTGTTATATGACATCCTGCTTTTAAACCTAACAACCTTTGATAGTTATCAGTGTTAAAAATGGTTGGTATTCAACAGAGTAGAACTATAGGTCAAACCTCAGCTAAACACAAACCCCTAACAAATAGGCAAAATTGTCCTTAATTAAACATGAAGAAATGCTACAAAAAAAAAATATATATAACATGGTTTACATGTACCTTTGAGTAATACAATCATTAAAAACGAGTTTAAAAAGAGGTATTATTATTAGTTGAAAAATCACAATTGTACATATGGTGTGAAATTCTCTTGTAGAAGACACAGCTACACATTCACCCACCTGCAGTGGAATGGCAGTGACCATTTCAAATACAAATCTAAACCTTGAGCCATGTCAACGTGGCACCTTGATAAATAGCTTAGTGTCTACAAGCCCTCATTACATAAAGATCAGATCCTTAAGTGACTCCTTAAGTGTGTGTGTGTGTGTGTGTGTGTGTGTGCGCATTCCATTCAAAGTATTCAGACCCATTGACTCTTTCCACATTTTGTTGCGTTACAACCTTTTTTTTTAAATGTATTAAATAATTTTTTCCCTCGTGAATTTACACACAATACCCCATAATGACAAAGCAAAAACTGTTTAAAAAAAAAAAAACTGTAAATCACATTTTTAAAAGAAATTTAGGTATGTCTGTTTTTTTCCTAAAAACCTGTTTTCGCTTTGTCATTATTGGGTCTTGTGCGTAGATTGATGAGGAAAAAAACAATGTAATCAATTTTAGAAGGATGTAACGTAACAAAATGTGGAAAAAGCCAAGGCATCTGAATACCTTCGAATGCACTGTATACGTGAATGTCAGGGTGTGTGCGCTTGCGTGCATGGAGTGCATGCGTGTGTATGTTCATGCATGTGTGTGTATGTAGGGCAGAGAATATAGGGTACAAACACTCCCCCTGAGGCTGTAAGAGAGAGCCAATAATAGTACACAAACAGTCTTGGCGCTAGTTACTGCTTGTTCTGCCCACTGTCATGCGCTTATAATTTTGAACTCCCAGATACTAAACAACACCTGTAGACCTCTGCCCTGTTTAGACTAAGAGATACAATATGCATGTACATTTAGAGTAGAGTAGAGAGAAGAGTAGAGTAGAGTAGAGTAGAGCAGAGCAGAGCAGAGTAGAATAGTTGGTTGTGATAATTCATTCTCTGAACTGGTGTGGTTAAAGTGTGATGTCTAGGATAGGAAACCTCTGTACCTGTGTTGTGACAATAGCGAAATGCAAAACATTGATGAGTTCTCAGGCCAGGTAGACAACCATAGTGTCAATTTTACAGGTCCTGCCTCAGGGATGCATACACCTTTCCTCCATCTACGTCTCTTGGCCAACTAATTCTACACAAACCCCCACTCGACAATGTCAGAAGCAATGGAGGAATGAGACATACA
This sequence comes from Oncorhynchus mykiss, assembly GCF_057628025.1. NCBI lineage: Eukaryota > Metazoa > Chordata > Actinopteri > Salmoniformes > Salmonidae > Oncorhynchus > Oncorhynchus mykiss. The sequence continues at coordinate 2,552,549 of NC_143045.1, forward strand.
GTGGGGCAAAAAAGTATTTAGTCAGCCACCAATTGTGCATGTTCTCCCACTTAAAAATATGAGAGAGGCCTGTAATTTTCATCATAGGTACACTTCAACTATGACAGACAAAATCGAGAAAATCACATTGTAGGATTTTTAATGAATTTATTTGCAAATGATGGTGGAAAATAAGTATTTGGTCAAAAACAAAAGTTTATCTCAATACTTTGTTACATACCCTTTGTTGGCAACGACAGAGGTCAAACGTTTTCTGTAAGTCTTCACAAGGTTTTCACACACTGTTGCTGGTATTTTGGCCCATTCCTCCATGCAGATCTCCTCTAGAGCAGTGATGTTTTGGAGCTGTTGCTGGGCAACACAGAGTTTCAACTCCCTCCAAAGATTTTCTATGGGGTTGAGATCTGGAGACTGGCTAGGCCACTCCAGGACCTTGAAATGCTTCTTACGAAGCCACTCCTTCGTTGCCCGGGCGGTGTGTTTGGGATCATTGTCATGCTGAAAGATCCAGCCACGTTTCATCTTCAATGCCCTTGCTGATGGAAGGAGGTTTTCACTCAAAATCTCACGATACATGGCCCCATTCATTCTTTCCTTTACACGGATCAGTCGTCCTGGTCCCTTTGCAGAAAAACAGCCCCAAAGCATGATGTTTCCACCCTCATGCTTCACAGTAGGTATGGTGTTCTTTGGCTGCAACTCAGCATTCTTTGTCCTCCAAACACAACGAGTTGAGTTTTTACCAAAAAGTTATATTTTGGTTTCATCTGACCATATGACATTCTCCCAATCTTCTTCTGGATCATCCAAATGCTCTCTAGCAAACTTCAGACGGGCCTGGACATGTACTGGCTTAAGCAGGGGGACACGTCTGACACTGCAGGGTTTGAGTCCCTGGCGGCGTAGTGTGTTACTGATGGTAGGCTTTGTTACTTTGGTCCCAGCTCTCTGCAGGTCATTCACTAGGTCCCCCCCGTGTGGTTCTGGCATTTTTGCTCACCGTTCTTGTGATCATTTTGACCCCACGGGGTGAGATCTTGCGTGGAGCCCCAGATCGAGGGAGATTATCAGTGGTCTTGTATGTCTTCCATTTCCTAATAATTGCTCCCACAGTTGATTTCTTCAAACCAAGCTGCTTACCTATTGCAGATGCAGTCTGGTGCAGGTCTACAATTTTGTTTCTGGTGTCCTTTGACAGCTCTTTGGTCTTGGCCATAGTGGAGTTTGGAGTGTGACTGTTTGAGGTTGTGGACAGGTGTCTCTTATACTGATAACAAGTTCAAACAGGTGCCATTAATACAGGTAACGAGAGGAGGACAGAGGAGTCTCTTAAAGAAGAAGTTACAGGTCTGTGAGAGCCAGAAATCTTGCTTGTTTGTAGGTGACCAAATACTTATTTTCCACCATAATTTGCAAATAAATTCATTAAAAATCCTACAATGTGATTTTCTGAATTTTGTATGTCATAGTTGAAATGTACCTATGATGAAAATGACAGGCCTCTCTCATCTTTTTAAGTGGGAGAACTTGCACAATTGGTGGCTGACTAAATACTTTTTTGCCCCACTGTATGCTTACGTGAAACTGCGCATTGTGCCACAAGGGACACAGCTTGGCTGATTTGCTTCCATTTGTCAGATTAATTACAAACGAACTGTAGCACTCAGTTGTACGCACAACATGCAGATTAAACATGACGATAACAGTTTATTTCAATGTCATAGCCTATTACGGAGGATGCTGAAATCAACTGAGACATAATAGCTAGTGCTTTTGCAACCCAATATTTGAAAAGCTGTTGTTTTGGTTCTCCCCAGTTATGCAGAGGAGGGAGGTTGAATGACCCGAGTGTGTTCCCGTCACAATTGGTCCCTGACGCTCACTCTTTGTCTGACCACAGACTAATAATTCAACACTTTTATGGGTCTGTATGTGTTTTTATTGGTTAAAGAGATCCTTTGACTTAGAGAGGAAATTATACAGGCAAGGTGAACATTCATTCATAGACAGACAGGCCTTTGTGCTCTTTTGATGGCCGGATCACTAAATGCTTAGTTAATTATGAACACCTTTTGTACTTGGTCGTGACTAACCTGTATATTGTGCACTGGCAAGTCGAACAGTCCTACACGAACTGTGCTCTTTGGACTGAGATGTTTGGATATACAATACGGTACGGAAATGATTCAGTAAATGGGAACAAGCAAACAAACAAAGTCTGATGCTGAAAATACAGTATAAAGTTGTATCTCACAAACTTCTTTCGGGGAAAGTGAGGGGTTATAATTCTGGTATGACCTTTGTTAAAAAACTTCTAAGGGCTGCAATCCCGTTAAAGGGATCGATATGACAACAGCCAGTGAAAGTGCAGGGCGCCAAATTCAAAACAACAGAAATCTCATGATTAAAATACCTCAAACATACATGTATTTTATACCGTTTTAAAGGTAATCTTGTTGTAAATCCCACCACAGTGTCCGATTTCAAATAGGCTTTACAGAGAAAGCACCACAAACTATTATGTTAGGTCACCACCAAGCCACAGAAAAACACAGCTATTTTTACAGCCAAAAATAGGAGTCACAAAAAGCACAAATAGAGATAAAATGAATCACTAACTGTCACGCCCTGGCCTTAGTATTCTGTGTTTTCTTTATTATGTTGGTTAGGCCAGGGTGTGACATGGGTGATTTATGTGTCTTGTTTTGTCTAGGGGTTTTGTAGTCTATGGGGTTGTGTTCAGTTGAGTGTTCTAGGTAAGTCTATGGTTGCCTGGAGTGGTTCTCAATCAGAGCTAGGCGTTTATCGTTGTCTCTGATTGGGAACCATATTTAGGCAGCCATATTCTTTAGGTATTTTGTGGGTGATTGTTCCTGTCTCTGTGTTTTGCACCAGTTAGGACTGTTTTGGTTTTTCCACGTTTTCTTATTTTGTATAGTGTTCACGTTTCCATCTTTCATTAAAGATGTTTATAAATAACCTTACACTAACCTTTGATGATTTTCATCAGATGACACTCATAGGGACTTCATGTTACACAATACGTGTATGTTTTGTTTGATAAAGTTCATATTTAAATAAAAAAATCTGAGTTTACATTGGCGCGTTACGTTCACTAGTTCCAAAAACATCCAGTGATTTGGCATAGCCACATCAATTTTACAGAAATACTCATTATAAATGTTGATGAAAATACAAGTGTTACACATGGAATTGTAGAAAAACAAAATTATCCGCCATGTTGGAGTCAACAGAAATCAGAAATAACATTATAAATATTCCCTTACTTTTGATGATCAGAATGCACTCCCAGGAATCCTAGTTCCACAATAAATGTTTGATTTGTTCGATAATGTCCATTATTTATGTCCAAGTAGCTACTTTTGTTAGGGCGTTTAGTACACAAATCCAAACGCTCGTGCAGGTCCAGCCGAACGTCGGACGAAAAGTTCAAAAAGTTATATTACAGGTCGTAGAAACATTTCAAAATAAGTATAGAATTAATCTTTAGGATGTTTTTATCATAAATCTTCAATAACGTTCCAACCGGAGAATTTCATTATCTGTAGAAAAGCCATGGAACGCAGGTCGCTCTCATGTGAAATGCGCATGACCTGGCTCTCTGCCAGACCACTGACTCAAAGAGCTCTCATCCGGCCCCACATCACAGTAGAAGGCTCATTCAAGTTTCTAAAGATGGTTGACATCTAGTGGAAGCCCTAGGAAGTGCAACATAACCAACCACTGTGTAATCGATAGGGCTGTTTTCAAAAACTACAAACCTCAGATTTCCCACTTCCTGTTTGGATTTTTTCTCAGGTTTTTGCCTGCCATATGAGTTCTGTTATACTCACAGACATCATTCAGACTGTTTAAGAAACTTCAGAGTGTTTTCTATCCAAATGTACTACTGGGACTGAGGAGCAGGCCGTTTACTCTGGGAACCTTATTCATCCAAGCTACTCAACACTGCCCCTGCAGCCATAATAAGTTTTAACTCTTTGACTTACACAGTTGTAGGCCTATAGATTTGTATCATTGATTCATAATGGGCTATATTGGTATTAAGATTTAGATTTTGTTACAAAACTTTTGTCTGATGTGACTTGGAATGAGTGTCATTTTGCTGTATCTGCGGAGTCACAGGTGTTACACTCTTAAGCAAGTAAGAACATTAAAGCTGCAATATGTAACTTTTTGGAGACCTGACCAAATGCACATAAACATGTAAATTATAGATCTGTATTGTCACTAAAAGCAAGTCTAATGTGTTCTAATGTGTAGTATTTCTATGCTTCCTGTTCTTAAGTTTTGTTTTTGCATCTTTTACTTTCAGTTTTATACACCAGCTTCAAACAGCTGAAAATACAATATTTTTGGTTATTGAAAATATATTTCAGAGCGGTTTAGATGGTAAAATGATTCTCTACATTCTCTATGCTTGTTTTGTCACATAAACTGAAATTAGGCAAACTATTAGAATTTTTGCAACCAGGAAATGGCAGAGTGATTTCTGCTTAGTGCACCTTTAACCATAGTCGCCAAATGTGATTATCCCATGCTAAACACATATAGATATTAGTTTCAAGGCAATTAGATTTTATGACAGATCAGCATGTTCATCAAGGCTCTGCACTATTTTTTACCTTTATTTTACTAGGCAAGTCAGTTAAGAACAAATTCTTATTTTCAATGACGGCCTAGGAACAGTGGGTTAACTGCCTTGTTCAGGGGCAGAACGACAGATTTGCACCTTGTCAGCTCAGGGATTCGATCTTGCAACCTTTCGGTTACTAGTCCAACACTAGTCCACTAGGCTATGCTGCCGCCCCCCTCAAACCCATACATGTTTGAGGATTGCACACACCACAAAAGATCTGTTTGCATGACCTCCTTGGCTCCTCCAATTCATCATGAGTGCGGCCCAATGTGCCTACCCAGCTGACACTGTTTGTTCAGGTTTAGAGCCCTGGCTATTTGTTTTCCCCTTCAATGGAGTGCACGACCACTTGGTTGCAGCAGTGAGTAAGTGCTTCTCCATGGGGTCACCAACCTGGGGGCCACCCAGCAGATAGTGCATCACCTGGAAATATGAGATCTGATGATGAGGTCTGGCTGTGGAACATCACTGCCTTCAGAGGTAATATACCATTTAATGTGACACTTTGATTGAGCCACAGATCTCCAGATGTTGCTCTCTGTGTGTGGCACTTCCTTCACACACCTCTGTATTGTCAAATTTTCCCCTTAAGGACATCATAAAAGTATAATATCAAGAGTGAGTAGGTAAGAGGAGTAACTTTTTCCAACAAGGAAATCAGTGAAAACCACGTGGCTTGACACAACTAGTAATTATCTGAAGCTCACAAGCTATGATTCAATGGTCTCATAAATAATGTATGACATTGGGTTACAGAGCTTATAAGATCAAATAAAAACAATGCCTCTGTTGTTTTAAATTGTTTTAAATCATAAGATGTTTATAGCCACAACTTTTATACAACTCCATATCTCAATTCAGAAAAGAAGAGGGACTATTTTGATTAGGTGAATTAGAATCCATAATCATATTCACACAATCACTTTCACACAAACTATTATAACAACTGCAGTAGGCCTATCTCCTTGTGCAGTAGAGGCAACACTGCTTCATAATAACAAAATATGATATCATAAATATTCAGTTGCCCATATCCTGTGGCCCAAATCTATTGTGCAAACTTGGATTTTCTTGTTGAATCACAACCAAATCCATACATGCCCCTTGTGCTACATTTCGAGGGTGGTGTGCCTTTAAGAGTTTTACAACGCTCGTTGAATTTACAGCACCGTCGCTGAAAGTTTCGAGGCCATGCAAGTAGCCTACTCTGCAGTAGTTTGGATGACCGAAGGAAGTGACGGGACTGGATGAGAAAAAGAGAAGAAAAAAAAATACGAGGATAAAAACAGAATGCAGAATACGAAGTAACGTGCTGTGTTACGATCAAGAGAGAGTGTGTGTGGTGGTACTACATCGCGTATGATTCTGATATGCATGGAAGTCGCGCTGGGTAAAAGTTTTGTAATGGTTACAAAGTAGCTGTGAAATGAAAAACCGAGATTGAGTGTTTTAATCGAGGTGGGTTTACCTATGCGTTGGAGTCGCGTTAATGTTCGTACAAAATACATCACTCACGTCATGAATTCTAGTTTAAAGGTATGGAAGACGGAACAATTGCTTGGATTTCATTATTATTTTGTACAAAGAATAAATAGCAAAAGGGCCATCAAACGGAAATGCAACTAAATAATTAGCTAGTGATATTGAATAGAGACCGTTGGATTTCACCTGGACTTTAGAATTTTTCCTCTGCCAAATTCAGTTCTGCGTCTTCTGGAATGTTTGGGAGTTGTGTTCTACCGGTTTCAGCTCGGATACATGCATTTCTCTGGGCACTAATATTTTTAACAACGTTTGGACTTTGTTCAGAGTTGAAGGTTCGAGTTCGTTTAGCTGATGGACAAATCACAGAGGAAGTTCTAGAAGCAGACAGTGAAAAGGACTCCATCACACTTGAGTTCAAACAGGGAGATGGAACTCTCATAACATTTGTCGCTGACTTCAAACAGGTGAGTGGATTCAAATGTGTTTTTCCCCTATGCCTTTACTGTTTTGTGTAGGGTTGGGTTATTACCCAATGGCCACGTATGTTGCCAGACTGATCAGGGGCAATACAGATCAGGGGCAATGCAGAATGCAGCCTTATTTCTCCATGCAACCAATTTAGAAAACAGTATACCATAGCATAGACTAACAGTGTTAGTCTAGCCTGTGTCATTTCAGTACTGATGAGTTGACTCCCTGGCCATGGGCCCTTCTCTCCTTATGCTGGTAAATTCCTCCGCATGCATGAGTGGATAATGTTAGGTGGCAGAAAAACTGATTATTGAATTAGGCGCTCACCTGCAATGATTGGTTTAGGAATGCTATTCATACTCTTCTGCAATACAACTCATGCCTTTACTCTGAGCCTGCTCCGTCCCATCAACATAAATGGGCCTAGTCAGAGAGCAAGGGCATCCATCTACTCCAGTTGGTCACAACATTTGTTGTACCAGGTAATGGAAAGCTATGGTCCTTCTTTCTTGCAGGACCAGTTAAATTAAATGAAGTGCCAACATTAAACAAAATAACTGACTATGCCTAACCAGTGTTGGCTAACTATAAGGGACCAGTGCTGGTACATGGACCAGAGGTTGAGAACCACTGGTTCAGTGTGTATAGTGAACCAGCAAGCAAACAACATGCAGCCTGTTCCCCGAGTGCCTCTGGTCCTGTGCACTATACTCTCAGACACAGACCAAAGGCATGCGTCTGTGATTGTTGCAGTCCCACAGAAACTGACAGCCTGGCAAGAAGTGAAGGGGGAGATTTTCTAGGATTAAGTGGGCATGTCTGACCTTTTTGATCGGGGTATGGGTCACAAACCAAATAGCTCATTTTGATGAAAAGAGGCCGGCACGTCGCCAAATTGGTGATGACACATCTCTGAGCACATCACACCATTGTGGTGAAGCCTGGTTCACAGCACACCCAGTTTAGCTAAATTAGCTACAGGCACAGGGCTCTTTTTCCTCTGTTTAATCAGTTCCACTCGGAGGCCTACCTCTCCATTCCGTTTACATGTGGTTCTCATCTAACACTATCTCAAAGATTTATGGAAAGTTGGATCAACTGACTTCAAGCTGCCATGCAGAATTTACTGCTCAGAGCCGCTTGAGGAAAGGAAAACGCTTAAACAGGGGATATCAAACAATGGGTAGCATTAAACGGACAGAGTAGATATATGAATGGCTCTGTTGCTGTTTAGAATGTGTTCACGGGATCAGCCAGCCAGCTAGGTGTGCAGCTGCTGTTATTATCAGTCATAGCCTTGTGCCAAAATCCACATGAGTTGGCATGGGTTGTGGGAACAGGAGTACTGTAATCTATGGGATCAGTACAACTATGAGAATCGGAATGAGTCATTCCATGATAAGAAGAGGGGGGATGAACTGAACATTTACACTAACATGTACCTGTGGTGAAATGATATGGCTACCTAACAAACCACACCTCATTCTGCGGGCATGGATTATTCTTATTCTCCATTTACATAAAAACAGCGGGAATGTATATACTGGGGATGAATTCATCCCATGATTTACCCATGATCAAATTGAATACAACCGGTGTAGACCTTACTGTGAAATGCTTACTTACAAGCCCTTAACCAACAATGCCGTTTTAAGCAAATAGTTAAAATATTTACTAAATAAATTAAAATAAAAACCACAATGAAAAAATAACACAAAATAACAATAATGCAGCTATATACAGGGTGTACCACTACCGAGTCAATGTGTGGGGGTACAGGTTAGTTGAGGTAATTTGTAGGGGTAAAGTGACTATGCATAGATAAACACAGAGTAGCAGCAGTGTAAAAACAAAGGGGGAGGGTGTCAATGCAAATAGTCCGGGTGGCCATTTGATTTAATTGTTCAGCAGTCTTATGGCTTGGGGGTGGAAGCTGTTAAGGAGCCTTTTGAACCTAGACTTGGCACTCCGGTACCGCTTGCCGTGCAGTACCAGAGAGAACAATCTATGACTTGGGTGACTGGAGTCTGTGACCAATTTTTTTTGGTCCTTCTGACACTGCCTAGTGTATATAGGTCCAGGATGGCAGGAAGCTTGGCCCCAGTGATGTACTGGGCCATACGCACTACCCTCTGTAGCGCCTTATGGTCAGAGGCCGAGCAGTTGCCATACCCGGTGGTGATGCAACTGGTCAGGATGCTCTCGATGGTGCAGCTGTAGAACTTTGAGGATCTGGGGACCCATGCCAAATATTCTCAGTCCCCTGAGGGGGAATGGCATTGTCGTACCCTCTTCACAATTATCTTGGTGTGTTTGGACCATGATAGTTTGTTGGTGATGTGGACACCAAGGAACTTGAAACTCTCGACCCGCTCCACTACAGCCTCGTCAATGTGAATGAGGGCGTGTTCGGTCCTCTTTTTCCTGTAGGTCATGATCATCTCCTTTGTCTTGCTCACATTGAGGGAGAGGTTGTTGTCCTGGCACCGCACTGCCAGGTCTGACTTCCCTATAGGCTGTCTCGTTGTTGTTGATCAGGCCTACCACCGTTGTCATCAGTTAACTTAATGATGGTTTTGGAGTCGTGCTTAGCCACGCAGTCATGGGTGAACAGGGGACTAAGCACACATTCCTGGGGGGCCCCTGTGTTGAGGATCAGAGTGGCAGATGTGTTGTTGCCTACCCTTACCATCTGGGGGTGGCCTGTCAGGAAGTCCAGGATCCAGTTGCAGAGGGTGATTAGTCACAGGGTCCTTAGTTTAGTGATGAGCTTTGTGGGCACTATGGTGTTGAATGCTGCGCTGTAATCAATGAACAGCATTCTCACATAGGTGTCCCTTTTGTCCAGGTGTGAAAGGGCAGTTTTTGTGTGGAGTGGGATTGAGATGATGTAACCTGCTAATCTGTTGGGGCGGTATGTGAATTGGAGTGGGTCTAGGGTTTCCTGGATGATGGTGTTGTGAGCCACGACCAGACTTTCAAAGCACTTCATGGCTACTGACGTGAGTGCTACGGGTCGGTAGTCATTTAGGCAGATTACCTTCACTTTTCTGGGCACAGGGACTATAGTGGTCTGCTTGAAACATGTAGATATTACAGACTCGGGCAGGGAGAGATTGAAAATGTCAGTGAAGACACTTGCCAGTTGGTAAGCATGCTCTGAGTACACGTCCTGGTAATCTGTCTGGCCCACGGCCTTGTGAATGTTGACCTGTTTTAAAGGTCAGCGATGGAGACCGTGATCACACAGTTGTCTGGAACAGCTGGTGTTCTCATGCATGCTTCAGTGTTACTTGCCTCGACGCGAGTATAAAAGGCATTTAGCCTGTCTGGAATGCTAGCGTCACTGGGCAGCTCACGACTTGGTCTCCCTTTTGTAGTCTGTAATAGTTTGCAAACCCTGCTACATCCAACAAGCATCAGAGCCGGTGTAGTAGGATTCAATCTTAGTCCTGTATTGACGCTTTGTCATTTTGGTGGTTTGTCTGAGGGCATAGTAAGATTTCTTATAAGCTTCCAGAATAGTGCCTTGCTCCTTGAAAGCGGCAGCTCTAGCCTTTAACTCAGTGTGGCTGTTGCCTGTAATCCATGGCTTCTGGTTGGGATATGTACGTACGGTCACTGTGGGGATGTCATCGTCGATGCCCTTATTGATGAAGCCGGTGACTGAGGTGGTATACTCCTCAATGCAATTGGATGAATCCCAGAACATATTCCAGTCCGTGCTAGCAAAACAGTCCTGTAGCGTCCATGTCATCTGGCCACTGAGTGAGTCACTGGTACTTCCTGCTTTAGTTTTTGCTTGTAAGCAGGAATCAGGAGGATAGAATTATGGTCAGATTTGCACGTTGGCCAATATAACGGATGGTAGAGGCCGGTAACCCACTTGCCAACTAATTATCTACGCTCCCTGTATTTTCTTCATGCGAATGACAGGGATTTGGGCCTTGTCCGGGAGCAACATTATATCCTTCATGTCAGACTCGAGGTGAGTAATCTCTGTTTTGATATCCAGAAGCTCTTTTTGATCATAAGAGACAGTTGCAGCAACATTATGTACAAAATAAGTTACGAACAATATGAAAAACACACAAATAGCACAATTGGTTAGGAGCTTGTAAAACAGCAGCCACCCCCTCCGGAGCCATTCTTCAAGCAAGCACTTGACCCCGAAATGTATCCGCTGATTCACAAAAAAGGTGGATGAAATTGCCAAAGTTTGTAGAATAATCTCAAAAGACCACTGTTTTACATTGAACTCCACTGTTCAGGCACAAGATGATCAGATAAGCAGATAAGATAACAACAGAACTAGAGCCATCATAACAGTGCTTTAATGAGAGCTTTGACCAAACTGATAAGCTAATGATTACATTAAAACAACTAGGGCATCATTCTAGTCTCTAGACTAAGACTACCTAATGTGGAAACAAGTGTAACGTTACCTTGAATGAAAAGGGAAACCTCCCTAGAGTTTCACTTCAGGGAACAACCTCACTCTCCCACCCCATGGCGCTGGTGGAATATAATAGAGTATCAGTCCTTCCTTTGGAAGACGATCAACTGGGAATGTCTCAAATTATTTAGGAAAAATGTCCGGGATCGGTCACGATGATGCAGGCCGGGCTTGCACACTGTCATCAGTGAGAGAATGTTTATATGGTCTGTCCCAACAGCTTGAATGTGAACCCCCAAACTAGCTTGCCTGTGTCTCAAATGGCAACTTATATCTCATACACTGAGTATGAGGATCATTAGGATAGGTCCTTCCTATAATTGAGTTGCACGCCCTCCCTCAGAACCAATTTAATTCATCGGGGCATGAACTCTACAAGGTGTCAAAAGCGTTTCACAGGGATGCTAGCCCATTTTGACTCCAATGCTTCCCACAGTTGTGTCAAGTTGGCTGGATGTCCTTTGAGTGGTGGACCATTCTTGACACAAAGAAACCGTTGAGCGTGGAAAAACCCAGCAGTCTTGCAGTTCTTAACACAAACGGTACGCATGGCACCTACTACCGTACCCCGTTCAAATGCACTTAAATCTTTTGTCTTGCCCATTCACCCTCTGAATGACACATACACAATCCATGTCGCAAGACCTGTCACCTCCCCTTCATCTACACTGATTTAAAGTGGATTTAACAAGTGATATCAATAAGGGATCATAGCTTCACCTGGTCAGTCTTGTCAAGGAAAGAACGGGTGTTCTTAATGTTTTGTATACTTGGAAAGAAACCTAGAGACAACAAAAATACACACTATAATACAGTCATATTCTTACAGTATGGTTAAATAATTGATATTTAGAAATATGAGCAGTGCTGTGATACAATATGTTTTCTAAAGCTAAACTTTGCTTTTTGCCTGAGTAACCTCTGGTGGCAGAGCATTCCATGATAACATGGCTCTACAGTGTATTCAGACCCCTTGACCTTTTCCAAATTTTGTTACGTTACAGCCTTAAACTAAAATTGATTCAATTGTTTTCCCTCAATCTACACACAATACCCCATAATGAGAAAGCAAAAACAGGTTATTATACATATTTGCAAATATGTAAATGTACAATTTCAGTTTTTTATTTAACACAAGTATTCAGACTCTTTACTCAGTACTTTGTTGAAGCAGTGATTACAGCCTTGAGTCTTGGGTATGATGCTACCAGCTTGGCATACCTGTATTTGGAGTTTCTCCCATTCGTCTCTGCAGATCCTCTCAAGCTCTGTCAGGTTGGATGGGGAGCATTGCTGCACAGCTATTTTCAGGTCTCTCCAGAGTAGAGGTTGGCTGATTAATCGGAATGGCCGATTTAATTAGGGCCGATTTTCAAGTTCTCATAACAATCGGAAATCTGTATTTTTGGACACCGATTTGGCTGTTTTTAAAAATTATTTTTATTTTTATTTAATCTTTATTTAACTAGGCAAGTCAGTTAAGAACACATTCTTATTTTCAATGGTGGGTTAATTGCCTCGTTCAGGGGCAGAATGACAGATTTTTACCATGTCAGCTCGGGGGATTCAATCTTGCAACCTTACAGTTAACTCTCATTGCACTCCACGAGGAGACTGCCTGTTACGCGAATGCAGTAGAAGCCAAGGTAAGTTGCTAGCTAGCGTTAAACTTATCTTATAAAAAAACAATCGATCATAATCACTAGTTAACTACACATGGTTGATGATATTAATAGTTTATCTAGCGTGTCCTGCGTTGCATATAATCAATGCGGTGTGTATCGTTGCTCCAATGTGTACCTAACCATAAACATCAATGCCTTTCTTAAAATCAATACACAGAAGTCTATAATTTTTAAACCTGCATATTTAGCTAAAAGAAATCCAGGTTAGCAGGCAGAATTAACCAGGTGAAATTGTGTCACTTCTCTTGCGTTCATTGCACGCAGTCTCAGTGTTTTATGCAACAGTTTGGGCCACCTAATTTGCCAGAATTTTATGTAATTATGACATAACATTGAAGGTTGTGCAATGTAACAGGAATATTTAGACTTATGGATGCCACCCATTAGATAAAATACGTAACGGTTCCGTATTTCACTGAAATAATAAACGTCTTGTTTTCGAGATGATAGTTTCCGGATTCTACCATATTAATGACCTAAGGCTCGTATTTATGTGTGTTATTATGTTATAACTAAGTCTATGATTTGATAGAGTAGTCTGACTGAGCGATGGTAGACAGCAGCAAGCTCGTAAGCATTCATTCAAACAGCACTTTCTGCATTTGCCAGCAGCTGTTGATGACTTCAAGCCTATCAACTCCCGAGATTAGGCTGGTGTAACTGATTTGAAATGGCTAGCTAGTTAGCGGGGTGCGTGCTAATAGCGTTTCAAACGTCACTCCCTCTGAGACTTGGAGTGGTTGTTCCCCTTGCTCTGCAAGGCTTTTGTGGAGCGGTGGGTAACGCTGCTTCGAGGGTGGCTGTTGTCGTTGTGTTCCTGGTTCGAGCCGGTAGGAGCGAGGAGAGGGACGGAAGCTATACTGTTACACTGGCAATACTAAAGTGCCTATAAGAACATCCAATAGTCAATGGTTAATGAAATACAAATGGAACAGAGAAATAGTCCTATAATTCCTATAATGACTACAACCTAAAACTTCTTACCTGGGAATATTGAAGACTCATGTTAAAAGGAACCACCAGCTTTCATATGTTTTCATGTTCTGAGCAAGGAACTTAAACGTTAGCCAACACTTTGTTTTTGCATTATTTAAACCTTTATTATTACATTATTTATTTGAAGCTAAATAGATTTTTATTGATGTATTGTATTAAGTTAAAGTGTTCATTCAGTATTGTTGTAATTGTCATTATTACATATATTTAAATCGGCCGATTTAATCGGCATCAGCTTTTTTTGGTCCTCCAATAATCGGTATTGGCGTTAAATTCATAATCCTCTACTCCAGTGATGTTTGATTGGGTTCAAGTCCAGGCTCAGGCTGGGCCACTCAAGGACATTCGGAGACGTGTCCCGATGCCACTCCTGCATAGTCTTGTCTGTGTGCTTAGGGTTGTTGTACTGTTGGGTCCTGAGCGCTTTGTAGCAGGTTTTCATCAAGGATCTCTCTGTACTTTTCTCCGTTCATCTTTGCCTCGATCCCGACTACAGTCCCAGTCGCTAAAAAAACATCCCCACAGCATGATGCTGCCACCACTGTTTTACCGTAGGGATGGTGCCAGGTTTCTTCCAGACCTAAAGCTTGGCATTCTGGCCAAAAAGTTTAATCTTGGCTTTATCAGACCAGAGAATCTTGTTTCTCATGGTCTGAGTCTTTAGGTGCCTTTTGGCAAACTCCAAGAGGGCTGTCGTGCCTTTTACTGAGGAGTGGCTCCATTCTGGCCACTCTACAATAAAGGCCTTATGGTTGTCCTTCTGGAAGGGTCTCCCATCTCCACAGAAGAACTCTAGAGCTCTGTCTGAGTGACCATCAGGTTCGTGGTCACCTCCCTGACCAAGGTCTTTCTCCCCTAATTGCGCAATTTGGCTGAGCGGTCAGCTCTAGGAAGAGTCTTGGTGGTTCCAAACTTCTTCCATTTTCAAGAATGATGGAGGCCACTGTGTTCTTGAGGACCTTCAATGCTGCAGAATTTTTTTGGTACCCTTCCCCAGATCTGTGTCTCGACACAATCCTGTTTTTGAGCTCTATGGACAATTCCTTCAACCTTATGGCTTGTTTTTTTTCTCTGACATGCACTGTCAACTGTGGGACTTTATATAGAAAGTTGTGTGGCTTTTCCAAATCATAGCCAATCAATTGAATTTACCACAGATGGACTCCAATCAAGTTCTAGGAACATCTTACGGATGGATGATCAATGTAAACGATGCACCTGAGCTCAATTTCGAGCCTCATAGCAAAGGGTCTGGATACTTATGTAAATGAGGTATTTCTGTTTTTATTTTTTCAATTTGATATACATTTACAACATTCTAAGCCTTTTCACTTGTTATTATGGGGTATGTGTAAATTGCAGAGTGTGTTTATTTAATCAATTTTGTGAATAAGTCTAACGTAACAAAATGTGGAAAAAGTCAAGGGATCTGAATACTTTCCAAAGGCACTGTATGCATAACTGAGCGACACATTAAATCTGTTTTTGGTCTGGGTACTGTGAAGAAAGCCATTGTGGCGTGTCTGGTGGGGTATGTATGTCTGAAGTGTATGCAAATAGATTACACAAGTGGATAGGCATTTTTAACACTCAAATGTTTCTTTTAAAAATGTATCCTCAACCCTCAATGACTATCATGCGTGTTGATGTTTAGGTCTAAGAGCATGCTTTGAACCCAATACAATGCTTTTGGTTTTAGATGTATTTAAGACCAGTTTGTTAATTACCCCTTCTGACTCCTTGCTAAGCGTCTCAGCAATCTTACTAGCTGTAGGTGCTGATGGGTAGAGTGTAATCATCAGCATACACAGTCGTTTTAGCTTCTTGTAAGACAAATGGCATGTCATTTGTAAAAATAGAGAAGCATAACGGCCCAAGGCAACTACAAAGGTTGGCTAGATATGCAAGAGTGGGTGTATGTGTGAGAGCATGAGTAAGTGAGAGAGGATGTGGGAGGGAGAGTGTAAAGTTATCTGAACAGTAGAGATGGTTACACTGGCTGTGTCCAAATACCCATGCTACATACTGTACTTAGAAGCACTATGCAGAAATTACTCCGCCATTTCCCGGTTGCTAAAATTCTAATAGTTCACTTAATTTCAGTTTGTTTTGTAACAATCAAGTATAGTGTAGAGAATCGTTGTACCACCGCTATGAAATATCAATAACCAAAAATATTGTAAGACAAAAAATAAACTTAAGAACGGGACCGATCTACCACTTCTTAGACTTGCTGTCAATGAGTGACATATCTATTACACACATTTCTATGTGAATTTGGTTGGGTCGTCCCAAAAAGTTACATACTGCGTACTATTTAGCATGTACCATTTAGTAAAAAGTATTCCACGACCGCAATGCAGTTTCAGCTTCTGATTGGTTGAGTATGTGGGGTGGGACTGAGTGCAGGTGGATTTTTCCCAATTCAACAGACATGCATCACAATAACCAGTCTTCTAATAGCTAATTTCCAATTTGATTAATTTCTCAACTCTGAAAAGAATAGGAATGGAGTTATAGGCCTATTGGGGTGGGTTATAGGCAGACTGTCACATTTGACCTATACCGTATTAGACCAAATAGCCCATATATCTTATTTAAGGACTTAAGAAAGAAACCGATTTAATTTGGTTCCATTTCAATATATTTATTAGTGAAACCAAAGTGCTGGAACATAAAATGCCAGTCAAAGTTTGGACACACCTAATCATTCCAGGGTTTTTATTTTTTACTGTTTTCTACATTGTAGAATAATGAACTATGAAATAACACATATGGAATCGTGTAGTAACCAACGTAGCATTTTTCTCAACCAGCTTCAAGGAATGCATTTCATTTGTGGAATTTCTTTCCTCCTTAATGCATTTGTGCCAATTGGTTGTGTTGTGACAAGGTATGGGGTGGTATACAGAATTATTATTATGGCAAGAACAGCTCAAATAAGCAAAGAGAAATGACAGTCCCATCATTACTTTAAGACATGAAGGTCAGTCAATTTCAGAACATTAGCATTTGAAGGTTTCTTCAAGTGGAGTGGCAAAAACTGATGAAACTGGCTCTCATGAGGACCGCCACTGTAAGGGAAGACCCAGAGTTACTTCTGCTGCAGAGGATAAGTTCATCAGAGTTAACTGCACCTCCGATTCAAGTAATGGACACATCTCACCATCAATTGTTCAGAGGAGACTACGTGAATTAGGCCTTCATGGTCGAATTGCTGCAAAGAAACCACTACTAAAGGACACTAATAATAAGATACTTGCTTGGGCCAAGAAAATATGAGCAATGAGCATTAGACTGGTAATGGACACATCTCACCATCAACTGTTCAGAGGAGACTACGTGAATCAGACCTTCAATGTCAAATTGCTGCAAAGAAACCACTACTAAAGGACACTAATAATAAGATACTTGCTTGGGCCAAGAAAATATGAGCAATGAGCATTAGACTGGTGGAAATCTGTTATTTTTGGTCTGAGTCCAAATGTGAGAGTAGGTGAACAGATGATCTACACATGTGTGGCTCCCACTGTGAAGCATGGAGGAGTTGGTGTGGGGGTGCTTTGCTGGTGACACTGTTAGTGATTTATTTAGAATTCAAGGCACACCAGCATTGCTACCACAGCATTCTGCAGTGATACGCCATTCCATCTGGTTTGCGCTTAGTGGGACTATCATTTTGTTTTTCAACAGGACAATGACCAAACACATCTCCAGGCAGTGTAAAGGCTATTTGGCCAAGAAGCAGAGCGATGGGAGTGCTGCATTAGATGACCTGGCCTCAACCCAATTGAGATTGTTTGGGATGATTCGGACCAGAAAGTGAAGGAAAAGCAGAACACAAGTGCTCAGAAAATGTGGGAACTCCTTCAAGACTGTTGGAAAAGCATTCCAGGTGAAGCAGGTTGAGAGAGAGCCAAGAGTTTGCAAAGCTGTCATCAAAGCAAAGGGTGGTTATTTTGAAGAATCTAAAATATATTTTGATTTAATACTTTTTTGGGTTACTACACAATTCCATTTTTGTTAATTTGATGTCTTCACTATCATTCTACAATGTGGAAAATAGTGAAAAATCCTTTAATGAGTAGGTGTGTCCAAACTTGACTGGTACTGTATGTAAATTAGATAAATTGGCCTAGTACACACACCAAAACTTCTCAAATCAAACGGCTATTGCACAGAAAAATTTGGGTGCATCTCAAACCTCTGGACTTAATATAATAACACAGAAAAATACGAGCCTTGGGTCATTAATGTGGTCAAATCTGGAACTATAATTTTGAAAACAAAACGTTTATTCTTTCAGTGAAATACGGAACCGTTCCGTATTTTATTTAACGGGTGGCATCATAAGTCTAAATATTGCTGTTACATTGCACAACCTTCAATGTTATGTCATAATTACGTAAAATTCTGGCAAATTAGTTTGTAACCAGCCAGGCGGCCCAAACTGTTGCATATACTCTGACTCTGCGTGCAATGAACGCAAGAGAAGTGACACAATTTCCCAAGTTTTAATATACTTCTGTGGATTGATTTTAAGAAAGGCATTGATGTTCATGGTTCGGTACATTCGTGCCACAATTGTGCTTTTTTTTCGCAAATACGCCCTTGTTAAATCATCCCCCGTTTGGCAAAGTTGGCTGTCTTTGTTAGGAAGAAATAGTCTTCACACAGTTCGCAACGAGCCAGGCGGCCCAAACTGCTGCATATACCCTGACTCTGTTGCACAGAACGCAAGAGAAGTGACACAATTTCCCTAGTTAAAAGAAATTCATGGTAGCAGGCAATATTATCTAAGTATGCAGGTTTAAAAATATATACTTGTGTATTGATTTTAAGAAAGGCGTTGATGTTTATGGTTAGGTACACATTGGTGCAACGACAGTGCTTTTTTCGGGAATGCGCTTGTTAAATCACCCGTTTGAAGAAGTAGGCTGTGATTCAATGAGAAATTAACAGGCACCGCATCGATTATATGCAACGCAGGACAAGCTAGATAAACTAGTAATATCAACCATGTGTAGTTAACTAGTGATTATGTTAAGATTATGTTAAGATTGATTGTTTTTTATAAGATACATTTAATGCTAGCTAGCACCTTACCTTGGCTCCTTGCTGCACTCGCATAACAGGCAGTCTCCTCGTGGAGTGCAATGTAATCGGCTATGATCGATGTCCAAAAATTGTAATTACCGATTTGTTATGAAAACTTGAAATCGTCTCTAATTAATCGGTCAACCTCTAATTGAGCACATCCTGTCGGGCTGTATCACCGCCTGGTACAGCAACTGCACCACCTGCACCGCGGGGCTCTCCAGAGGGTGGTGCGGTCTACCCAACGCATCACCGGGTGCAAGCTACCTGCCCTCCAGGACACCTACAGCACCCGATGTCACAGGAAGGCCAAAAAGATAAGAGACAACAACCACCCAAGCCACTGCCTGCTGACCCCGCCGTCATCCAGATGGTGAGGTCAGTACAGGTGCATCAAAGCTGGGACCGGGAGACTGAAAAACAGCTTCTAGGCCATCAGACTGTTAAATAGCCATCACTAGCACATTAGAGGCTGCTGCCCTATATAATAGTTGAAGTCAGTTTATATACTGTGCACCATAGCCAAATACATTTAAACTAAGTTTTTCACAATTCCTGACATTTCATCCTCGTAAAAATACCCTGTCTAAGGTCAGTTAGGATCAGCACTTTATTATTCTGACATTTCACATTCTTAAAATAGAGTTATTTCTTTCATCACATTCCCAGTGGGTCAGAAGTTTACTCAATTAGTATTTGGTAGCATTTCCTTTAAATTGTTTAACTTGGGTCAAACGTTTTGGGTAGCCTTCCACAAGCTTCCCACAATAAGATGGGTGAATTTTGGCCCATTACTCTTGACAGAGCTGGTGTAACTGAGTCAGGTTCGTAGGCCTCCTTGCTCGTACACGCTTTTTCAGTTCTGCCCACAAATCTTCTATAGGCTTTGTGATGGCCACTCCAATATCTTGACTTTGTTGCCCTTAAGCCATTTTGCCACGACTTTGGAAGTTTGCTTGGGATCATTGTCCATTTTTTATTTAAAAAAAAAAAAAATGTTTACCTTTATTTAACCAGGCAAGTCAGTTAAGAACAAATTCTTATTTTCAATGACGGCCTAGGAACAGTGGGTTAACTGCCTGTTCAGGGGCAGAACGGCAGATTTGTACCTTGTCAGCTTGGGGGTTTGAACTCACAACCTTCCGGTTACTAGTCCAACACTCTAACCACTAGGCTACCCTGCCGCCCCGTCCATTTGGAAGACCCATTTGCGACCAAGCTTTAACTTGGTCGCAACTGATGTTGCTTCAATATATCCACATAGTTTTCCACCCTCATGATGCCATCTATTTTGCGAAGTGCACCAGTCCCTCCTGCAGCAAAGCACCCCCACAACATGATGCTGCCACCCCCGTGCTTCATGGTTGGGATGGTGTTCTTCGGCTTGCAAGCATCCCCCTTTTCCCTCCAAACATAACGGTAGTCATTATGGCTAAACAGTTCTATTTTTGTTTCATCAGACCGGAGGACATTTCTCCAAAAAGTACAATCATTGTCCCTATGTGCAGTTGCAAACCGTAGTCTTGCTTATTTTATGGCGGTTTTGGAGCATTGGCTCCTTTCTTGCTGAGCGGCCTTTGAGGTTATGTCGATATAGGACTCGTTTTACTGTGGATATAGATACTTTTGTACCTGTTTCCTCCATCTTCACAAGGTCCTTTGCTGATATTCTGGGAATTATTTGCACTTTTCGCACCAAAGTACGTTCATCTCTAGGAGACAGAACGCGTCTCCTTCCTGAGCGGTATGACGGCTGCGTGGTCCCATGGTGTTTATGCTTGCGTACTACTGGTTGTACAGATGAGCGTGGTACCTTCAGGCGTTTGGAAATTGCTCCCAAGGAAGAACCAGATTTCTGGAGGTCTACTATTTTCTTTCTGAGGTCTTGGCTGATTTTCTTTTGATTTTTCCCATTTACTTTAGATTGTGTATTGTTAAATATTACTGCACTGTTGTAGCTAGAAACACAAGCATTTCGCTACCCCTGCAATAACATCTGTTAAACACGTGTATGTGACAAATTTAAATTTGATTTGAAATTCAGAACCTCTGGACATCAACATAATAAACTAAAGCACTGATCATTGGGAATGAGATCAGAATGATTGCCAAGGCTTGATCCATAAATGAAACCATGAAATGGGTAGCATAGCCTACAACTAAAACAATCCACATGTTCAAATCAAAAGACCTGATTTTAACATGACATCAATAACGCAGAAATGATTGAGTTTTTAAATGCTCTGACGAAAACCAGGAGAACAAGCAACACTTTTTTTGTGAGAAAACAGAAATCCACTTTGGGTAAAAATAAAAATGTATATACTTATTTTCAAAGATGTAGCCTACAATGCAATACTCAATCATTTTAAGGAGAGCAAAAACTACTTAGCCTACATTTGAAGACCACTGCAGACGCTTCGGGGATCTTCCCAATTAAGTAGCCTAGTTTTGTTATTAGGCCTTAGTTCTCTTCAAATAGCCAATCACTCACAGGCCACCTCTTCCAATGCATTGTGGAAAAGTGTGCGTCTAATTTTACTAAATCAATAGCCGAAATGAGTATAACATCCTGGCATTTAAACCATACTACATTTTTGAAATGTTGCGTTCTAGTAAACGTTCTATTTTTGCATACTGATAATGAGGTGTGATTGCATTGTTTTCTGCTATTTGTTGGTTTCGGTAGCAAGATATGCCAAGATAAGTGACATCCGGGCATTTATAATGCACTTGATTTTCTAAATGTCACATACTATTAAACTTTAATGGCCTACTATTTAGGACTCACTATGGGTCTTCAGATACGGACAGTGTTTTCATAACATTGTTGGACAAGTTTAAAAGCTCATTGTTTCGTATCCATAGAGGCAATTATTCCCCCCCCCCCCCCCCCCCCCTCACACTAATTTAGAATGCCTGAAGTGTTAACAGTACTTTTAAAGGTTGTGTGTGTGTGCTGTGCACAAGTGTTACACTTCAAGAAAATTGATGGGGGAGTACTTAAACCATACTTAAAGGCCTGCTTAAACATTGGGAGCATTCATGGCTAGCTGTATGTTAGTAACTTGTTTATGGTGAATGCTATTTAACACATTCTGATGTAGATCGATTTTGTTTTTCTGTACCTTACAATTTTTTAAAAATATTATTTATTTAACTAGGCAAGTCGGTTAAGAACAAATTCTTATTTACAATGACGGCCTACCAAAAGGCCTCCTGCGGGGACAGGGGCCTGGGATTAAAAATACAAAATAAATATAGGACAAAACACACATCACAACACTACATAAAGAGAGACTTAAGATAGCTGTCAGTAAGAGTGTCCATGATTGAGTCTTTGAATGAAGAGATTGAGATAAAACTGTCCAGTTTGTGTGTTTGTTGCAGCTCGTTCCAGTCACTAGCTGCAGCGAACTGAAAAGAGGAGTGACCCAGGGTGTGTGCGCTTTGGGGACCTTTAACAGAATGTGACTGGCAGAATGGGTGTTATGTGGAGGATGAAGGCTGCAGTAGGTATCTCAGAGAGTGGGGAGTGAGGCCTAAGAGGGTTTTATAAATAAGCATCAACCAGTGGGTCTTGCAACGGGTATAGAGAGAGGACCAGTTTACAGAGGAGGATAGATAGATAGATAGTCATACATTGCTTAGATACAATCAAACTCAATGCACTGTTTATGAAATGGAAAAAATATTTGATTTAGGGCCAAATTGTGAGTAATCCCGATTAACTAATGCCGTTAACTCTATTTTAATTATGTTTGACAGCCCTAATAATTTAAAATATTTATCTGGCACACTTGGCTCATTCGGTTGTGTTTTCTACATCACTATGAAATATTTCTGGGCATACTACAATTACATTTCATACAGGTATGGTCATGTGAAATTGTCCAATAAGAACCCATTGAGTTGTTTGTAGGGCTGGAACGATATCACAATGTTTTGCATGGCAAAAATGAAGTCTGCTTCACGCTAACTCTTTTAGTCCTTTAAAAACCTGCTGTATGTAAAAGATTGTGTGCTAAAGCTTGGGAAAGAAATAATGGGACTCTGGATGACAACATAATGTTTATGTCCAACATTAGGGCTGTTTTCCGTTAAATCCGCTTCGTGTTTTGTTTACTTGCCACGATACTAATAAGTATCGCAATATTGGTATCGTCTGGCCCTAAGGTGGTCATATTGGAGAGAAAAAACTTCTGTGGGGTTAATGCGTAAATTCTGTGAGGGCCCTGTATCTATACATCTTTTTAAAACCCTGCTATAGCTGTGTGCAATTAGGTGCTTCTATCACCGACGGTACAATGGCTAAGCTTAAAATATTCTAATGTCAATGGCACAATATGGGTGATTTGTAAACGATAGTTGTAGCTGGTGCGAGTTTTTCCTTTTTAAAGCCATTTATACAGGTCATTTTGATATGTACTCTCATTTATACAGGTCAAAGTTCTGTTGACCCTGAACATTACAAAAACGTTTGATGGATAGCTGTGAATCTGCTTCCCAATGCCTTCAGAAAGTATTATTACCCCTTGAATTATTCTATATGTTGTGTTACTGCCTGAATTCAAAATGGATTGGATAAATGTGTTCCCTCACCCATCTACACACAATACCCCACAATGACAAAGTGAAAACATGTTTTTAGCAAATTTATTGAACAGGAAATGCATACATTTCTCACTTATAAGTATTCACACCCCTGAGTCAATACTTTTTAGAAGTACCTTTGGCAGCGATTACAGCTGTAAGTCTTTCTGGGTAAGTCTAAGAGCTTTCCACACCTGAATTGTACAACATGTCCAACATTAGGGCTGTTTTCCATTAAATCCGCTTCGTGTTTTGTTTACTTGCCACGATTCTAGTAAGTATCGCAATATTGGTATCGTCTGGCCCTAAGGTGGTCATATTTACTATTTTGAAAACTCTTCAAGTTCTGTCAAATTGGTGGTTGATCATTGCTAGACAACCGTTTTTAGGTCTTGCCATAGATTTTCAAGTAGATTTAAGTTCAAACTTTGACTCGGACAGTCAGGAACATTCACTGTCTTCTTGGTAAGCATCTCCAGTGTAGATTTGGCCTTTGTTTTAGCTTAATGTCCTGCTGAAAGGTGAATTGGATTTGGCCCAAACATAACATTTTGCATTCAGGACAAAAAGGTAATTGCTTTGCCACATTTTCTGCAGTAGTATTTTAGTGCCTTGTTGCTAACAGGATGCATGTTTTGGACAGGCTTCCTTTTCGCTCTGTCAATTAGGTTATTATTGTGGAGTAACTACAATGTTAATCCGTCCTATCACAGCCATTAAACTCAAACTGTTTTTTAAAGTCACCATTGGCCTCATGGTGAAATCCCTGAGCGGTTTCCTTCCTCTCTGGTAGTGGAGTTAGGAAGGACGCCTTTATCTTCGTAGTGACAGGATAAAAATAGCAGACATTGAATATTCCTTTGAGCATGGTGAAGTTTTTAATTACACTTTGTATGGTTGATACACCATCCAAAGTGTAATTAATAACTTCCCCGTGCTCAAAGGGATATTCCAATGTCTGATATTTTTATTTTTACACATCTACCAATAGGTGCCCTTCTTTGTGAGGCATTGGAAAACCTCTCTGGTCTTTGTGGTTGTATCTGTTTGAAATTCACTTGACTGAGGCACCTTACAGATACTTTTATGTCTGGGGTACAGGGATTAGGTAGTCATTCAAAAATCATGTTAAACATTATTATTGCACACAGAGTCGTCTGTGCAACTTATTAGGCGACTTAAGCACATTTTTACTCCTGGACTTATTTAGGCTTGACATAACAAAAGGGTTGAATACTTACTGTCTCAAAACATTTCAGCTTTTCATTTTTAATTCATAAAAAAAAAAAAAAAAAACATAATTCCACTTTAACCAAAAATCTAAATGTAATCCATTTCAAATTCAGCCTGGAACGCAAGAAAATGTGGATAAGTCAAGGGTGTGAATACTTTCTAAAGTATATAAGTGAGCAATAACTTATTGTATACTGACATTGATTCCCATGAGGTAAAATCCCTAGGGGGGAAAATGAATGGAATAGAGGGTCGAAAGAGTAACACACAGAAAACTACCAATGATGCACTGCCATCACACATTTTCCAACTCTAGGGACATACTGTAGACCTTCAACAAATCACTGCGCTATCTATCGTACCAAGTGAGTCCGACGGACCCACATTTGGGGGTCTGTCTCATAGACTATATGTAGGAATTACGGTACCATGTACACTATATAACCAAAAGTATGTGGACACCTGCTTGTCGAACATGATGTTGGGCGATTAGGCCTGGCTCGCAGTCGACGTTCCAATTCATCCCAATGGTGTTCGAGGGGATTGAGGTCAGGGCTCTGTGCAGGCCAGTCAAGTTCTCCCACACCGATCTCGATACACCATTTCTGTATGGACTTTGCTTTGTGCATGTCATGCTGAAACAGGAAAGGGCTTTCCCCAAAGTTGGAAGCTCAGAATTGTCTAGAATGTCATTGTATTCTGTAGCATTAAGATTTCCCTTCACTCTAACTAAGGGACCTAGCCCGAACCATGAAAAACATCCCCAGACCATTATTCCTCCACCAAACTTAATAGTTGGAACTATAGTAGTTCTCTCCTGGTGTCCGCCAAAACCAGATTTGTCCGTCGGACTGCCAGATGGTGAAGCGTGATTCATCACTCCAGAGTCCAATGGTGGCGAGCTTTAATCCACACCAGCAGACGCTTGTCATTGCGCATGGTGATCTTAGGCTTGTGTGCGGCTGCTCGCCATGGAAAACCATTTCATGGTGCTCCCAACGAACGGTTCTTGTGCTGAAGTTGCTTCCAGAGGCAGTTTGGAACTCTGTAGTGAGTGTTGCAACCAAGGACCAACTATTTTTACGCGCTTCAGTACTCGGCGGTCCCGTTCTGTGAGCTTGTGTAGCCTACCACGTCCACACCACATGTTGCTCTTAGGGCAGCTCTAGCAGGGCTCTTTCAGTGTGTCTGGCATCATTCCGACATTCAGGGCATGTTCTGTTCTTTAAACCAAGGGTTGAAACGTCATATAAACACACTTAAATACATACACTGTGGTAAATATTGACTTAATATCCAGCACTTTCTCAGACATTGGATGTGTAGGTTTTACACATTTTCTTGCTCTGCCCTGATATCACCCCTACGTGTGACCAAAACTATAATTGCAGCTTATTTGTCACACACACACACACACTGGCTGAGATGAGCAACAGATGTTGGGAATCTACCTGACACACTATCACTATCACACACAAATTTACTGGGCCTCACTACCAACAATGCCACGGTTGTGTGAACGAGCACATTAGCCCTCTCTTAAATCTTCCTTTTATCCGTGTGATAAATGTATTGTATTTCACAACTCGCTCAGCCCTCAGGCAGTCTTATATCTAGAATTTTTCTCTTCAAATAAAGGGAAGTTATGTATACGCCCAAACGGTAAGCAACTCGTGGAATGAATTGATTTGTTTCTCCCACACACCAACATGTTTGTAAAGAGCAGCGAGCACAGCGGTTGGCCTTTATGAGCCAACTCCCATTGGGCTCTATCTCTGACCTGTTTGGCAACTGCCTATTCCTTTTTATCCTTTCACAGACATTGCATATTTCCCAGTAACCTTGGGCAAGTAGTTGGAAACTTGAACGAGCACTTGGAGTCCGTTGTGGCCCAATTATACCATCGTGCCATTGTTTCCAACTTTTTATTATTAACATCTGGGTGGCTTTTACATTTTATCTCCAGTTGCTCATGTGGAATTCTGGGGAAATTTCTCTCAGCATTTCCTTGTAAATATGAAGTGGGGTCCGGTTTTGCAATGCAGCTGAAGTTGACTCATTTACTGCCTCGCCTTCGGGATCCTACCCGAGGCCACCCCGTTTGTCACTTGCACAAACTTGTCAGACTTTTTATTTTATTTATGGGCAAGCAGTGTCACAACATTTCTTGGAAAAGGTGGTTTTAGGAATGGATACCATACTGGTTAGAATTCTAAGACCATGGGGGCCATCCAGTGAATGCACTCGCTGCAGTTGTGTAAGGTCCCACTACTGTGAACTCCATCTCCCACCATGTATTGATCCCTGTGTGGGAGATCTGCACCACAGATAGCAAAAGTTGCGCAATACAGGGAAGTGAGCAATACACAGGAACTGCAGGGCATTTCCTCAGAATATCTTTGGAGTTTAGCAGACCATCAGCATGAACACTAAAGACAGAGGTGTGGAGAAGAATGGTGTCTAGTTTGTCTTTCTCTTAAGACAAGCGGCTTAAGAATGGTAGCCTTGTTGTTTTGGTGTGAAATCGTCATTTAGGCAGCATTTTTTTGTTCACTCTAGGCCAATTTTGCTGTTTTAGCGATAGCCTGTTCTCGTATCTGTTTGTGCTGTAGCCAACTCACTCCTGTGGCTGTTGGCTACACAGAACAAACAGAGCTAGCACCAGGTTAGTTTGAAGGGCCTTTTTCCCCATACTCATTGTCCTCTCCTCTGGGCTGCTCTCACTGAGGACTGTCTCCTGGCCTCTCGTCCACTAGCTGATGTCTTTATACTGCTCCGAGTCGCCAGGCAGATTTTTGGCCTTTAAACACTGCTAATATTAAGGTCTCTTGTTGTTCCCACAATCGGAGCCAGGCAGGAGAGGAACAGGGCAGACACAGTAACACCGAATACCTTTTGAACTTTTTACAATCAAATTATGCACAACACTAAACTAAATTAAAGAACATTTTATTAAAGAAAACAGACGATGGATGTGGTTTCTGCTTGGTTTGACCGATCTATACTCCTTTTGTGGATATTTTGGACTGCAGCTCAACGAAAACAAGGCACCTTGTAAAATCTATCAGATATGGCCAATTTTCAGTGTAAATTAAATGTCAAAGGGGCCTGAACTTATTAAGTAATAGATAATGGAAAAATGGCCATTCCTACAAAATGTCGATAAAACCTATTTTGATGGTGTAATTCTTCAACTTTCATTTGTCTTCCTTTCAAGGGATAAGAAGAACTAATCACTCGCTATTATTCATTAACATCCACCAAACAACAGGAAATGAAAGTAACTAAAAAATATGGTTCAAATTAGACGTAAAAGAGGAAGGACACTAGAAAAATATACATTTCTATGACCCCATGGAAATGATCGGATAAGTATTTGCTCAACGCCTGAGCAATTTGGATTCTGAAGAGTCCGATCTTTTGATTCTGACCTTTGATGTCCGCGAGACAAAGGTTGGGTTGGAGCTGTATGGGACTGAAGCTATAGCTGAAGGTCATCACTTATCAAGCTACTGATGTTGATCCGAATTGCATGTCAATAAACCAACATGTTTTTCTGCTAGTTTGGAGAAACTGGCCTTTCCAAATACTTACATTTTTGAAAAATACTGTTGTCAATTGCTAATTAATTTGAATTATCTGATGGCCATGCATGGTTAGATTATGAATATACATACCATCTTTACATTTTGAGTGTGTGTTTTGTCAATGCCTTTAGGCGTGTTCTCATTCTCACCTACATAGCCATTTGAAGTAAAGCGTACCTTTTTTTATTGTCTGTTTAAATACCCACTAGGACGCCTCCCAGCAGCGGTACCCCCTGTTTTCATTGTCCCTTCACTCCAGCCAGCATTTGCTAATTCTCTTGACAAAACAGCCAGGTGTAACCGATCCCCCAAAATCTGACTTCACATTCCTTCTCTTAGTGTTCCGTAATTAGCCTCAACTCCAGCATTTCTCAGCCAAGCTCCTTTTCTTCCTCCTCTTTGTTTGTGTTTGTCTTTCTTCCGTCTTAATCCTCCTTGTACACCTGTGCCTTTTCACCCAGGTCTCTGAGACACCAATGCAAATATCTTTACAATATCTTTAACATCACACAAACGAGTGGTAATCCCTTATTATGCTTAAAGGGGAACTTTTTTAAATATTTATTTATTCCCTCCATAAAAATGAGCCATGTGCATCTGAGCTGGCTTGTTGGTTTTCGAGTTTGTTTGCACTGCATTTGGATGTCTCATTTGGATCTCTTAAAACGACTGCCCTACGTGTGCTCGACGTAGTAAACTTTTTGTTTTGTTTACTACATTTGACATTTTTCCATATTTTGGTGTAATTATATAAAAAAAAAAAAATTGTGCTCACCAGTATACCTGCATTTTGGCAGTTTGAGTAGAAGATAAGAAAAAGCCCACCATTTGGCTTTCTCACAGATTTTATTTAGACTTATTTCATCCTCTACCACCCACTGGGTAAAACCACTGATCCCAAATGTCAATCTGTGACTGCTGGGCCTCTCCAAACAGCAGCCTTATCAAACAGACAGGGTCTTAGAGTGGCTTGGAAAACAGGAAGCGACAGGAACTCTGGGGATGGCATTTGGCACAACTTTACTGGCGTTGAAAAGTTCACTGGCTGCCATTAACCCCGCTAGCAGTCATAGTGACCAGTCTGATTTTCAATGGGTTCGTTCAATGTTACGGGTCTACAGAAGTTTTTACGACTCTCTTTCACAGCCATGAACAGCATATTCTCTCTCAAGGTGTCAGGGTAGCATGGCTACAGCGTAGCTACAGAGAATGATCACTGTAAATAGGACCTTTTTGAGTGCGAGAAAAGGCTTTTGTGTACCTCTTTAAATAAGCTTCCCACGAAAAGTAACCAACTATGAAATGGGCCCTAACCCTCTCCTATGTTGTAGATCATACGTTGAGCCTGCAAGTGGAGTTGTGTGGGTACACTAGCTTTTGGCTTTTCGCCCTGATGCAGATAGTCAGTTTGGATACAAACCTCCCTCTTTGGCGTGCTTGTAGTCTATTTATCAGCGCACAGACATTTTTAAAACGCTAGATAACAAATGGGCTAGGACTCCTAGTAAATGAGGTGGGTGATTTTTATGAATGTCAAATGAGAGCCATGCCTCTTTTTAAAATTTTGGATATCAATGCAACACACATTTTGTCTGATTTTTCTGGATGTTGGGTGAAAAACTAGATATTTATGTGGCCATATTCTGCTTTTAGCAGATAGGGTTTTTTATCATAACTGTAACAAACAGTTGTTGTGAATTTTGCACTTGGAGCATGTAATTTCATGAGGCATAAATTATATATTTCAATTAGAGGTCAACCGATTATGATTTTTCAACGCCGATACCGATTATTGGAGGACCAAAATAAGCCGGTACAGATTAAATCGGCCAATTTATTTTTGTAATAATGACAATTACAACAATACTGAAAACACTTATTTTAACTTAATATAATACAAAAATAAAAACCTATTTAGCCTCAAATAAATAATGAAACATGTTCAATTTGGTTTAAATAATGCAAAAACAAAGTGTTGGAGAAGAAAGTAAAAGTGCAATATGTGCCATGTAAAAAAACAACATTTAAGTTCCTTGCTCAGAACATATGAAAGTTGGTGGTTCCTTTTAACATGGAACCATCCTTTTAACATGAAGGGAAGAGGTTTTAGGTTGTAGTTAATATAGTATTTATAGGACTCTTAATCTATACCATTTGTATTTCATATACCTTTGACTATTGGATGTTCTTATTGGCACTTTAGTATTGCCAGTGTAACAGTATAGCTTCCGTCCCTCTCCTCGCCCCTACCTGGGCTCGAACCAGGAACACATCGACAACAGCCACTGTCGAAGCATCGTTACCATCGCTCCACATAAGCCGCGGCCCTTGCAAAGGGAAACAACCACTCCAAGTCTCAGAGCGAGTACACGTTTGAAATGCTAATAGCGCGCACCCCGCTAACTAACTAGCCATTTCACATTGGTTACACCAGCCTAATCTCGGGAGTTGATAAATATATATATATATATATATATATATATATATTACATATTACATATTTTTTTTTATTGAACTAGGCAAGTCAGTTAAGAACATTCTTATTTACAATGACGGCCTAGGAACAGTGGGTTAACTGCCTTGTTCAGGGGCAGAATGACAGATTTTTACCTTGACTGCTCGGAGATTCGGTCTAGCAACCTTTCGGTTACTGGCACAACGCTCTAACCACTAGGCTACCTACCTGTGTCCACATACTTTTATATGTGGACACCACTTCAAATATTTAAGCCACACACGTTGCTGACAGGTGGATAAAATCAAGCACACAACCATGCAATCTCCATAGTCAAACATTGGCAGTCGAATGGCCTTGCTTAAGAGCTCAGTGACTTTCAATGTGGCACCGCCATAGGATGCCACCTTTCCAACAAGTCAGTTCGTCTGCCCTGATAGAGCTGCCCCGGTCAACTAAGTGCTGTTATTGTGAAGTGGAAATGTCTAGGAGCAACAACGGCTCATCCACCAAGTGGTAGGCCACACAAGCTCATAGAATGGGACCACCGAGTGCTAAAGCACGTAGCACATAAAAATTGTCTGTCCTCGGTTGCAACACACTACCAAGTTCTAAACTGCCTCTGGAAGCAACATCTGCACAATAACTGTTCGTCGGGAGCTTCATGAAATGGGATTCCATGGCTGAGCAGGCGCACTGCACAAGCCTAAGATCACCATGTACAATGCCAAGTGTCGGCTGGAGTGGTAAAGCTCGCCGCCATTGGACTCTGGAGCGGTGGATACGTGTTCTCTGGAGTGATGAATCACCATTCATCGTCTGGTGGACGAATCTGGGTTTGGCGGATTCCAAGAGAACGCTACCTGCCCGAATGCATAGTGCCAATTGTAAAGTTTGGTGGAGGAATAATCTGGGGGGGCTGTTTTTCATGGTTCGGGCTAGGCCCCTTAGTTCCAGAGAAGAGAGATTGTATGCTGCAGCGTTACAATGACATTCTAGACGATTCTGTGCTTCTAACTTTGTGGCAACAGTTTGGGCACTTTTCCTCTTTCAGCATGACAATGCCCTTGTGCACAAAGCACGGTCCATACATAAATGTTTTGTCGATCGTTGTGGAAGAACTTGACTGGCCTGCACAGAGCCCTGACCTCAACCCCATCGAACTACTTTGGGATGAATTAGAAATCCAAACTGCAAGCCATGCCTAATCGCCCAACATCAGTGCTGGACCTCGCTAACGCTCGTGGCTGAATGGAAGCAAATCCCGCAGCAATTTTCCAACTTCTACTGGAAAGCCTTCCCAGAAGAGTGAAGGCTATTATAATAGCTAAAGGGCGACCAACTTCATATTAATGCCCATGATTTTGTAATGAGATGTTCGACGAGCAGCTGTTCATACTTTTCAATCACGGATTGCCCCCCTTTTTTTCTTCTTACACAGGAACCCAGTTACTGGTTTTATTACATCAGTAATACTCTGTCACCATCTGCTGCTAAAGACATTTGCTTTTCCCATAAAGAAATTTGCATAATGCGCAGATTTTTAAAATATTTTTAACAATACCAACCCACTTGTCAGGTTTTTCATTAGGAGCTATCTTTTGATCGCTTAGGCTTGAATATTCCCTTGCATGGTTCCTTGCTCATGACATGGCTTATTTACAGTCTGTCATTATTTGAGCAGGTGTACTACCTTTTTTTTGTGCCATTTTCTGACACGGCCCATCATTGGTTGCACATTATCTCACTTTTATCCTGTAACCTAATGTCTTTCTTTTTCCTCAATCACATGGTGTAGCTGTGGTACTTAGGACTGGGAGGGTGCCAACCTAGTGACTTGGCACATAGCTTCTGTTGCAGCCAGAAGTTAGGACTACTCCAGATAAACACAAAGCATGATCCTTCTCGTGCGGTTGTATTTATAGAACCGAGGGTGTCATCTTATTTATTTGAATAAATTATACCCATTTACTGGGTTAGTGAAAGTATCCCAAAAATCCCATACATGTTTTTTTAGCTCTTATTTTAAAACAGATTTTATTTTATATATATATATACACAAAAAAAAAACACTTCTCAGTTTTTTGCCTTTTAGAAATTCACATAGGTCTCCAACATAGTTTAGAGCAGGATGTTAAATGTAATATATAGATCTCACTCAGTCTTAACACCTGGCATGACAACATGAAGCTTCGGCTGCATCACCATGTCCTCCCGTTGTACTACCCCATCTGCTGCTGCTGTCTGCCCGGGCTCCTCCCCTTTGACGGTGGCTGAGGTCAGAGGTGGTTTTAGAGGAAAGGAGCAGAGCTGTTAGAGCTTTCCTGAAATTACCCCGAGTGTGCCTGGAGCAGTCCCTCCCCCCAACCCAACCCCCTCTCCCTATCTGACAGGAATGCCACACACACACAACAGCTCTCATCTTCCCACCCAGTGCCGCTGCACCATTTGTCTACTGACTGGGAGGTCCTATACTGCCACTACTTATATAAAATATATAGCTACCTCCCCTTCTGTGTTTTCTTAAATTCTCATTCCCTTATGCCATGATTCCTTCATGTCTGGCTCTGATTATACTTCAATTATGTGCTTTGCTATTCCAACACACAGATCAATTAAAGCAACGACAACGTCACTGACTTGGACATTCCTCCAGTTATTGTGAGTCATTATCAGCTGCTTATTTGTCTCAGGTTGAGCTAGATAATTGTAACGGCAGATGTCCTCCGCCTGAAGAGGAGTAAGGATCGGACCAAGATGCGGCGTGGTAAGTGTTCATGACGATTTTAATAAGAAAAGCACTGAACACTATGAAATACAAAAACAATAAACGAATACGTGAAATAACCAAACCGAAACGTGTGGCGACAAACAAACACCCACAAACCAACGGTGAAACCCAGGCTACCTAAATATGGTTCTCAATCAGGGACAACGATAAACAGCTGCCTCTGATTGATAACCATATCAGGCTAAACACAGAAATAGAGAAACAGACTGTCCCCCCCCCCCCCCCCCCCCCAACTCACGCCCTGGCCTAAATAAAGACAAAACAAAGGAAATAAAGGTCAGAACGTGACAATAATAAATGCCATATAGCAGAGCCTTTTATGCAAAGTAACTAACAGTCGTGTGTACATACACTTTCGTATGGGTGGCTCCAGCGGGACTCAAACCCATGGTCCTGGCGTTACATGCAACATGTTCTACCAGATTTCCCATACAAAGGCGGTGAATGAATTACGAGTATCTCTGGAGACCAAATGGATGTGTTGCTCTAAAGTACAGTTTCCCAAACAGGAGAGTGAGACGAAAGAGCTTGAGAGGTGGCAAACAAAACGGGGGTTGGAGGTGGCTGTAGATCTAGCTTGTTTATCTGAGTTGTCCAAGAGTTCCTCCTTATTCCCCCGGGAGTAAAAGTTGGTTCTCCTCTGCAGGCTGTCTGCTTGGGATGTGTGTGTGAAAAGCTGAGGAGGTGTGTGTGTGTGTGTGTGTGTGTGGGAGAGGGAGAAAGAGCCAAGAGGATGTCAGGGAAGGGAGAGCTGATGAATGGGGGAGACAGGTCTGTGGCTTTGCTGTCCTCGGCTAGAGCTGCTCTTTATGGCCTTGGGGCCCAGCCAGATTTCTTGTTCGGTTGCCAACAGCAACAAAGTCATGCTAAAACCTTCCAACATCTTTCTGTTTTGTCAACATGAAAAGTGTAACTAAATGATTCCTCTTTTGAAGTTATGGGTGTTGATTTAGTTGAACTCTTTGTGCACTGATTTGACTGTGCAAATAAGCAGTTCTAGTGAAAGGAGACTGTAAATGGTAAAATTATTTTCTCCAAATCTCTCATTATAATGTAGATGCAGAATGAAGGATTCAATTGCTTAATGTGCATTCCAAACTTGTTTCAAGCCTACTATACTGGTCCGAAACAGTATGGCACACCCTAGCGAAACATTTTTCTTAAATTGAAAATTGAAATCGTTCTTATTGGACAAGTCTAGGAAGTCCCTCGGTTTCAACATTATTTTCCATTTGGTGCATAATGAACACAACCCAGATCCTATGCAGTTGCAGTCATGCTGTCTCACAATCTGTCTCCTTCCCTCTCTCCGCTTCAGGATGTGAAGATCTTCCGGGCGCTCATCCTTGGGGAGCTGGAGAGGGGCCAGAGTCAGTACCAGGCCCTGTGCTTCATCTCGCGCCTCAACCACAACGAGTTCATCCCCAGCGAGTCCATGGCCCGACTCAGACAGGTATGTGTCACCGACCGGGGTTCCAACTCTGGTGCTTCAAGACTGTTCGTCACCAAGTTAAAGCCAAGGCATTAGCTCAGGGAGCTAACAGAAGTATTCACACGAGAGTGGTTCCAAACCTCCTCCGTTACATATGCACTAGTAGTACAGGGAAATTTGCTTACTGAATGGCCTTGTTTGAATGTTACATTTATCCTTTCTTCCTCTCCTTCGGGTAATCACTGATCTAACACAACATGATACTTGCTAGCAAGAGCTTCCTTTTAGTTCCACTATGTTGCTTTCACCTATTCCTGCTGTGTCTAATCAGTGATAACGCTAAAGGAAATATACAGGGAATAACAAGTAACAAATAAGGCCAGTGAGTGTCCTTGCTCGGAGTGGGGGAAGTGAATGAGCATTATCCCATTTTGATAAAGTGACCTTGGCGACATGACTGACTTTGTCCTGCTGTCCATCAGAAAAACCCTCACGCCATCCGCATGGCCGAGGAGAGGCGGGGCCTGGACGAGCTGACCATGAACGTGGCGCTGAACCTGAGCCGGGCGTGGCAGCTCAGCAGCCACATCTACAACATGTGCAGCGAGGCCCGGGAGGCCATCTACACCCGGGAGAGGGATGTCCAACATTGGCTGGAGAGAGGTCAATAGAATGAATGTGGGCACAGTGTGTCACAGATAATGTCGTCCCAAAGGGAATTAATACAAATGGAAAATAACCTTTCATTTTTATCTGCAGTGGTCTAAAGTAAAAATACTTTAAGGTACTACTTAAGTAGTTTTTTGGGGTATCTGTACTTTACAATTTATATTTGACAACTTGTACTTCATTCCTGAAGACGATGTACTTTTTACTCCATACATTTTCCCTAAGACCCAAAATTACTCGTTACATTTTGAATGCTTAGCAGAACAGGAAAATTGTCCAATTCATGTACTTATCAAGAGAACATCCCTGGTAATTCCTACTGATCTGGCGGACTCACTAAACACAAATGCTTTGTTTTTAAATGATGTCTGAGTGTTGACAGCTTAGCCTTTTGTTAATCACACTGTCATCTCAGATTTTCAAAATATGCTTTACAGCCAACGCTAGACAAGCATTTGTGTAAGTTTATAATAGCCTAGCATAGCATTATGCCTTGCTAGCAGCAGGCAACCTTGTCACGGAAATCAGAAAAGCAATCAAATTAAATCGTTTACCTTTGAACTTCGGATGTTTTCACTCACGAGACTCCCAGGTAGATAGCCAAAGTTAATTTTTTTTCTCAAAATATTATTTTTGTAGGCGAAACAGCTCCGTTTGTTCTTCACTTTTGGCTGAGAAATCGCCCGGAAATTGCGGTCACCACATCATTTTTTTTCTCCAAATTAGCTCGATAATATCAACAGAAACATGGCAAACGTTGTTTAGAATCAATCCTCAAGGTGTTTTTCTAATATCTATTCGATAATATATCCGTTAGGACAATTCGTTTTTCTCTAGGACCGATTGGAGTAATGGCTACCTCTGTACTTTACGCGAGAATCTCTCTCAGAGCCACCATGTGACCACTTACGCAACGTGCTTGCCTACGGCTATTCTTCAACAGAAATGCGTAAAACTACGTCACAATGCTGTAGACACCTTGGGGAATACGTAGAAAGCGTAAGCTCGTTGATGGTACATTCACAGCCAAATAGGAGTCATTGGAACGCAGCGCTTTCAAAACCTGGGGCATTTCCGGATTGGATTTTTCTCAGGCTTTCGCTTGCAACATCAGTTCTGTTATACTCAGACAATATCTTTACAGTTTTGGAAACGTTAGTGTTTTCTATCAAAAGCTGTCAATTATATGCATATTCAAGCATCTTTTCCTGACAAAATATCCCGTTTAAAACGGGAACTTTTTTTTTTCTTCCAAAAATGAAAATACTGCCTCTAGAGTTCCAAGAGGTTTTAAGTATATTTAAAACCAAATACTTTTAGGCTTTTACTCTAGTATTTTACTGGGTGACTTTCACTTGTCATTTTCTTTACTTTTACTCAAGTATGACCATTGTGTACTTTTTCCACAACTGGTGATCTGTATCTTTCACAGTCAATGTTTTGTCCTAGTGGCCTTTCTCAAGACATGATACACATTTGTCCACCATTGTGTGGACGTGGAATAAAATATACATTTCACCTTTTCATTTTTGTCCTCCCAGCTTCTCTTTTTCATTTGGAGAGGTCAGCCCCCACTCTCTCTGAAGTATGACTAGCTGGAATGAAAGCCACCACACTATGGCCTCTAGGAATGGTGTTGCCCATCCTTGGTCTAGACCTTAATCACATACTCGCTCGAATGTAAATTAATCCAATACATTTTAGCTCTATATGTACACTACCATACCAAACTAGCACAGTTCTATTTCAATAACACTATTAGTCTTTGACAATGTAAACAAAGATTACACTCTCCCTGAAAGTCTGTTTTGCTCCTAAAGCTCTTTTTCTATGAGTGTATTCTTGGCTCAACTTTAAACAATTACGTTTTGTGATAGTAGTTTTGCTGACTGAAAATAGCCATGTGTCTTTAGTTTATTTGTATTTATTATGGATCCCCATTAGCTGTTGCCAAGGCAGCAGATACTCTTCCAAAATTAAAGCAGTTTATACAATTTCGAAAACATTACAATATATTCAGACTGTGCCCTCAGGCCCCTATTCCACCACTAACACATATATGCAGTACAAAATGTGTGTGTGTGTGTGTTGCTTCACAGTCCCCGCTGTTCCATAGGGTGTTTAATTTTTTTACATTTAAAAAAATCTAATTTTACTGCTTGCATGAGTTACTTGATGTGGAATAGAGTTCCATGTAGTCATGGCTCTATGTAGTACTGTGCACCTTCCATAGTCTGTTCTGGACTTGGGGACTGTGAAGAGACCTCTTGTGGCATGTCTTGTGGGGTATGCATGGGTGTCCGAGCTGTGCGCCAGTAGTTCAAACCCACAGCTCAGTGCATTCAACCTCCTATAAATACAAGCAGTGATGAAGTCCATTTCTCCTCCACTTTGAGCCAACTTGCTCAATTTCCATGTTATTATTCAAGTTTTAGTTGAGGTTTAGGGTTTAGTTGATGATTTGTCCCAAATTCAATGCATTTAGTTTTAGAAATATTTAGGACTAACTTATTCCTTTATATTAAGTCCACAGTGTCTAGGCATAGATAATGTACACTGCTATACTGTAAACGATGTTGCTTGATGGTCATAGTGTACAGTGCATGGTGAACCATCTGAGTGAATAGAGAGAACAGCACTCTTGCATGACAAAGTTCCTTATTACTAGCCTGGTCCCATATTGGTTTGTGCCGTCTTGCTAAATCCTATGGTCATTGTCACAGAGGGAGTTGTCAAGACCGCACAAACAGAACTGGAACCAGGCTACCTTTTTATTAGAGCATTGACTCACAAATATGTTGCTTGCTGCAATTGTAGGAGTGGAGGGCTCCGTGTTTGAGATCTTGCCCCAGTCGGTGGACGTGGTCCCGGTCCTGCTGTCGTGCCGCTCTACGAGAGACGTATGGCAGCCCTGCTCCTGCAGCTTCAGCCTGCGCCTGGAGTGGTACCCCTGCCTGCTCAAGTACTGCCGCAACCGCGACACCACAGGCAAAGGCAGCCCCTACAAGTGTGGCATCAAAAGCTGCAGCAAAGGCTACCACTTCACCTACTATGTCCCCCACAAACAGCTCTGTCTCTGGGATGAGGAGACTTAGCAGCACACTAGCCGTGTGGTCAGACTCTTCCCCCCCCAACCCAAACAAACCAATGTTTTTATTTTATTCCCTTATTTAATTTGGATATCACGTTGGGAGTTCAGTTCATCCCAAAACCACTGGGCTGCATCCTGTCGTGAGATGATAGTAGTTTGATGCCTTACATGGAGAAGGTTGAAATTGAGACAAACATTTTTTTTGCAGAGACATTTTCTCTCAATAACTCCTTTTGACATGTCTATAGGGG